>NW_022985205.1:100160-473376 GCF_010093535.1 Lindgomyces ingoldianus
TAATAAGTTATAGTAGTCTTAAAAGACTATTATTTTTAAGTTAGTGCGTTTTTAGAGAGCTAGAGCTTAGTCTATATTAGAAATTATAACTGCGTAGATTTTATAATCTAGTTATTAAGCTAAAGTTATAAATAAAGTAGGTTTTATATAGTAGATGTTTATCTACTATTTAAGTTCTAGTTTATGTTTAAATTAGGTAAGTAAAGATTTTTTAAAGGCTTTTTTTTTTTAAGTTTAAGTAGTTATTAAATTATTTTACATAGCCTATCTTAGTAAAAGGCCTAGCTTATTAGCCTTACTTAAGTAGTTCTTTTCTAGGTTATTAAAAAGTAAGTCTAAAAACCTTTTATATTAAGTGCTACTTAGGTGTTGTTTAGGTGTAAGTGTAAGCATATATCTTAGCATTAAAAAAAGTTAAAGTTTAAAACTTACTTTTAGTAATTAAAGGCAACTTTATGCTAATACAGCTATAGTTGTTTTAGAATTAGGTTATAATATTTTATGTTTATTACATAGAGCTTAATCTGCTCCTTATAGTGTTAGTAAGTAATTATAATAGTTATAGTATAGAAGATAAAACTTTTTTTAAGTTATTTTTTATTAAATCTAGTTAGGTAAATTATTTAGGTAAGTAGTGTTAATTAAAGATTTAGTTTACATACTAGTTTTTTATTAATGTAACCTATACTATTTACTTCTAAGTTAATAAGAGCTTATATTAGAGCTAATATAGTTTCTTATTATAAATATATAAAAATATTAACTTAGTACTTTTAGTTATTAGTAAGAGACTTAGCCTATAAGTTAGTAAAGATCTAGTGTTAAATTAGTTCTAAAGAGTAACTTAGCCCTAAAACAAGCCTTTTTACAGGCTTCTACTGCTATAGCTGCAGCTATGTTAAGAGTAGCAAAAAAGATTAAAGCTTAAATATAAGTTAAAGCCTTTATTAAAATAATATTAAAATAGTAAAAATTTTTAATAAGTGCTAGTAGCACTACTTATATAGACTTAAAAAAAAGAAATAAAGTAGTTTTAAAAAATATAACTATGCTTACTACACTTAAAGTATTAACTTTTTTTTTTATAATCTTTACACTTTTTAGAACTAACTAAAGCATAATTTAAATTAATTTTTATTATATTAGGGTCTTTATTTATAACTGCGCTAGTTTAGGGGTGTATTAGGGCTTATATAGGGAGGAACTTTATGTTATTATTATAGGTAGTAATTAAGTTTGCATACGCATTAAAGTTGTTTAGAAGGGGTTCTCCTACTATAGCGCGTTACAGTTTAGTTAAGAGGGAGTTATATAAGGCTATAATTAGACCTATCTTATTTAGGCCTATATTAAATGCAAGTTAGCAGAACTTAGTAAAGTGTAAAGTAAAGCTTTTTTTTTTTTATTATAAAGTATTTAAGCAACTTAAGGCTGTTAACTCTTTATTTAAGTCTTTATAAGTTACTTATAAAAGCACTATAAATTAATCTAAGTTAATAATATTTTTATTTATTAGTAAGTTAATTAAGGCTATTATATTATAGTTAAGTTAAAAGTAGGTGTATAGTAACTAGAAGCATTTAAAAAGAAATTAGCCTATGTTTTCTTTAAGTTTATATTAAAGCTTATATAGAAAAAAAAGTAAGTCTTTTTATTTTCTATTAAATAGTAGAGGATTAAGAAGTTAGTTAGATTTTATTACTAGGTTAAAAAGGTTATAAGTTATAGGTAGTGTTAAGTAAAAAAAAGTTAAGCTATCTCTAGACTTTTAAGTAAGCTTTAAGGCTAGTAAGTTCTTAGTTTCTACTACTATAATAGAAGTTAAGGTAGAAATAGACTGCTTAATAATATAAAGATGTTTTTTAAAGTTTTTTTAAAAAGCTTTAAAGCTTATAACATAGTAGCTTTTTTATAAAGTAAGCGCTTTTTAAAAAGCTTTTTAGCTTACTTTAATAGCTTAGAGTTATATAAGTACTAAGCTTATTAGATTAGATTTAGAGGCTATTCTTAGCTAAAGTTTTAACATAACATAATGTTATAATTATGCATAAGTAAGGTTATAAAGCTTTATAGAGGTCTAGTTTAATTACTACATAAAGTATTATAGTAAGTACAAGACATTATATAAGAAATAGAAAAGTTTAGAAGAAAATTAGTAATTAAATACTTAGCTTAAAAGTCTAAGTGCTTTAAGTATAAATTAAGCCTATTTTAGGTTTAGTTAGTGTTAAGGCGGTTTGTGCTTAAGTTTATGTCTGTGTTGTGTTGTGTTTGTGTTAGACGTGCACTAATAATACTCTAGTACGCGTCTAATACGGTTATGTCTGGGATCCGGGGAGGATACCGTGACACACGCAACTAATCACAGCCTGCAACTTAGCGTAGCTAATGCTAATCCCTAACACACTAATATAGCTAGAGAGGTAAAACAGACGTAACTAACTATAATTTAAACATGCTTTACACAATACATGCTAGAGTAAACTATATGCAAATTAACATAAAAGTGTACTTATATTAAGTATACATCTTTTTAAAAAAAAATGTAAGAAATATATAAAGTAATTAAGAAATAGTGTTACTAGGGCTTATTTAAAGAAATTATAACTAACTAGCGCGTTTAAAAGAGAAGATTCTGCTTAACGTTTTATTCTACAAATCTGAATATATTAAGCAGAGCAAGCTCTGCTAACAAGCTTTGCTAATAAGTTAGCTATAGAATTAGCTTATAAATATTGTCTAGTATGTTAGTTATTTATTATCTTTTAAAAAACTTTGTACGTAGCTATAGTATGTTATTTTAAGATTATTACAAGTTGTTTAAAACTCTATAGTGTAAGCAATATTTATTATTGTTTTTAGCGCGTTTAAGTAGTGTTGTTAGCAATGTAGTAGTATAGAAAGAGTAGTTTAGTAGAGTCTTAGTAGAGGGAAGTAACTTAGGTGTGTAAGCAACTCGCTTATAGTATACGTTAATATATAAACACTTTAAAGTATAAAAACTTATAGAAGGAACTTTAAAAGAAATGTAACAGTTACAACATACTAAGTCTAACATAACTATATAAAAAGGTTGCATAAGAATGTAATAACTACAGACAGAACATAAACTATAAGTCTAAACTATATAGGCTACTATAACCTATAGAAGCTCTAGACTAACTTTAGAAAATAATTATAATAAACTTTATTAAAGAACTCTCTAAGTTAGAAGAACTAAAAATACATAAAATATATAATGCTACTACTATTATATAAGATAAGACAACTAAGTATGTATACTTTTAGCTATTAGAAAAGTTAATAGTTATACAGAAAATGGCAAATAAACTACATAAGTATATTATTACTAACTATATAGTTCTAAAAGTTATTATGTTAAATTAAAAGAAGCGATTTATCTTAAAGTATTAGTAACATTTAATAAGAAACTAAAAAAATAAAGATTTAACTATCTATAGCATATTGTCTAAAAATAAACCAACAAACTAAATAAATAAACTAGACGCTATTAGAATACCTACAAAAGTACATTAATATAAAAAGAAAAGACTAGGTACAGCAGCTACTAGCAGCCTAGTTTACTTTTAACACCTAAGATTGTAGAAAGCGGGGTATAATTGAGTTGAACGTTGATACTGTTCGGAGCAGGGTAATCCAAAGACGTGGGAAAGGAGAATTCGCGAGCCAATACACGATAGATTCCTTCGTCCGTCGAGCCGCTGAAGGAAGAGAGTATGTAGGCGGCCTTTTCAATGATCCGGGTTCGCGTGTCCTCTAAAACTACGCTCAAGTACTCTACGTGTGCGATCAACGCCGTGAGCTAGCGCACAGCGATGCTGCGCGTAGTACCGCGAGCCTTCCCCTACTACCTCTTTCTTCCTCGGCGTCTTCTTCATCCTAAGATGCGTAGCCAGAGTCGACTATGTTGGTGTGGGAGCAGGCATATCTCGGTCTTCTTCTATTTTGCGAACGATATGGGCAACCGAAGGGGGTGGTAAACCTCACACAAATTTCGCAGCGCAGCGTCGACGGTCCTTTCGCCAGCAAGGCAAAGTGAACGCACAGGGCGCAAGCTGCTCGGAGGGAGGGAGCATTCCTCCCCCGAAACCCATTAGACCTCTCAGGAAGCAGGGAAGGCGACGAAAAGATTGCATGAGAGAAGTGGAAAGAGATTTCGGGAAAGAGGAACATATAGTAGACTACCGGAACCAATGCTCTAACCGACTTTCGGCTTATCCACAGCCCTTATCCATAGCCCTCTTATCACCGCTCATCACCGTCAAGGCGTAACAAAGCCGCATCCCGACCCCAAAGTGGATATAAATAGCTGACATGGCTCGTGCAGTTATCGTGAAAGAGGATGGCTGATGCAAAGTGACCATTGTTGCGACTTCATGAGTCGCGACCTGGATCTCTGCAACTTTTCCCACGATGCTTAGCGCAAATTAGAGCTTCAAAATTGCCATATAGTTCGTTAAAGTGATCCATTCGCCGATTCGCAATTAGCCTAATATAAGTAATGCAACTTTCCCTGTCAAGACAACTACCTAGTATCTGCGTATTAATAAGAGTTAGCAAAACGTTAAGAATGGCAAAGTTGTTCTGTGTACTAAGCCTGCTGCTTTTTAGCTAGAGTAGATTAATGAGCAGGAGGACCTGTAGCTCTACACTGTACCTACCCAGGGTGTTAATATACATAGTGATTTTCGCCGCATACTCGAGAATTGCGAACTAGATAGAATATACAGTTTTCTTTGCTTCCCAACGTCGCAGGTAATGTTAGGCTTACTAAATAAAACAATAGTCCGCTCTCAATCTAATAGTCATACTCCGCTCCACTATTAAGACTATGTCCAGCTCATGTTGCTGGCCTTGGTTATATGCCATGTGCGATCGTACACAACTCTCCTTACCCTCACGTAGGAAGCGGCTTACAAGTCCCACTATCGCAACACACCGGATCCTCAGCCAAACAAGCCCCATTCACACAATGACACTGACAACTCCCATTCGCACAGCACGCCATACTCCCTGGCGAACACCCACTTTCCCCACAACTGCAATTGAAATCCGCCGGTCTCGCAGGCATAGGCGGAGCAGGCGGAACCGGCTGATCACCGCCCCCAGGTTTGAGGTCCAGCGGTTTATTATCAGGATCATCGACACACCGATCCACCGTGGCGTCTTTCCCCACATCACTACAGCTCTGAGGCTGTGCGCGATACGCTTGTAGTTGGAAAGCGTCTGTCTGGGTGACGCCGAGGCTATTCATAATGGACTCGGTGTCGTTGACGAGGCTGATGATGCCGTTGTCGTTGAAGACGGCGAAGGAACCGCGCGAGGGGGCTTGAATGGGGCGGTCGATGTCGGGGACTTCGGGGTGCCGGGGGTAGTCGCCTGCGCGAGAGGTGGCCCATACGGCGAGGGCGTACAGGGCGAGGTTGTCGGCTGAAGACTGGTTAGTGTGGAGCGTAAATCATTAACCTGGTTGGGTGGGGGACACAATGAGGTTTCATATGAGCGTGTTTCAGAGATCATGGTTTCGTACCGTTCGTTGCAACGTAGAGGCCTCCACCGAGTGTGTATTTTGCCATTGCCTTGGTGAACTGTGGACCGTACGCCATGAGGTTCATGATGTCGCCGTCGCGGCTCCTGATTTTGATCATCCGGTCCCAAATGTGTGTGACCTTGTATTTAGTGACCGCACTAGGCATTTGATCGATGTGAAAGAGTTCGTGGAGTGCTATGTAGCCTAGGAAACGTAGCGTCAGTAATGCTTCATCCATTGCAACACGGCTTTCGGCTCTCTCCCAAAGCGAACATAGAGTGTGAGCAGGAGCCGCAGTGCTCAAGAGAGTCGAGACCAGACTGACCGCGACATTCATAATTCTTCAGACGCAACCGGTTGTAAGATCCGGCAGGATAATCGTTGACAGCTTTGTTCATCGCATCATTGCATGTAGGAGTATCGAAGAATTTCGGACAGAAATTTATGGATCCAACATGCGGTCCATCTGAGCTGGTTGTATATGCAGCTGCACGATACGACCACTCCACAACATCATACTGCCCATCATCGGGGTTTCTCTCCGTACGCGCTGCCCAACATCTGCTATTACCTATATATTGTCAGAACCGGAAAAAGTTTGCGCAGTGCCAACATACATCGATATTCCCATTCGGGCTTAGTCCTTCCTGGGCAATTGAGCTCTGCACGACGCAGGTGATCATCACAGCGCATGTTGAGTTGCCAGGCCAAAATCGTTCCGTCGTCTTTCCACGTTTCGATGTTTTTGAGAATGGCTATACGCCATAATTAGCTGGACTCCCCTTCCAAGTGCGAGCGACTCGGTTGATTAACTAACCTTGAATCTCAAACTGGTATTTCTGATTGTTCATTTCAGATCCGAAGAAGTCACGCGTAGCCTGTATTCTCTGTTAATATCCCAAGCAAAAACCTGAATCAGAAATAGTGAGGAAAAGAACGTAATAAGAAAGGACAAGATGCTGCATCTAGGAGCCTTACAGGAGCCTTCCAGTCAACATCCATGTTGACGGCTTTTCCTAGCATGAGTAACTCCTTCCAGGCAGCTCGAATGTCCGACTGTTGGGCTTCACTGCATCCCTGCCATCCTTCAAAGCGAATAGCTGCTGGATTGATATCTTGTCTCCGCAGTAGGCTGTTGGATGATGCCTCAACATCTTCGTTGATCGTTGGAAGAGCGAGCGCCGGGGTAGCTGTGAGCGAAAGAGACGCAACAAGAATGCTGAGGGAAGCCAGGATTCGAGCCATTTCAGCTGTTGTATTTGAGGCTTAAAACTGGGAGAGGATATTGGTTTGCTAGCTTTTGCGGACCGGGACGTTGAGCTCTTTATAGCTTGCTCTCGTGAATTCACCACCTTGCTCTGATGAGGCTTGGATCGATTCGACGGAAATTGGTAGTGGAACGTCAACCATGAACTCGCATAGTCTGACTGGAGGATGCCATCACGAACATAGATCCTCTGGGGAGGAGGCTGAAGAAGTCTTAGCTGTGGAGTCATTGGACTCGTTAGACGCCTGCAGTCGGTATGGGTCGTGCCTACGGAGGTCTTGGTACTGTTCAATTGGCTAAAATCTCGCCCGGCAGCAAACTTCTCCCGAGCGTCAAATTTGAAGCTGAAACTATACGATCTTAATAATCTGCATATTGTTCAATGTGGTCTAGTGAAGAGAATATGACGGACGGGCAATGGTTAGGCCATGTTGGTGAGTGTAAGCCTTACCCGAAATACTTCCATCCCTGCAGAAAATCAGCATAAACGAAGGGGGGCTGTTGATTCGTCAACGTAGGCGCTCCTGTAGTCCTTGCAGTACCAGCAGGCCACAGCAGGTTCGTAAACCGTTGATAGGAACCAAACAGGGCGCGACGTGTTAAAACAACGCGGCGATAGTACCAACGTTAAAACGCGCCTATGAATTATTTAGCTGCTAGCTCCAGCCTAAAGTTTGCAGTGTCTAGCAGCAACGCGGTCATGCAATATTAGCAGGCTAAGAGAAGCTAAAGGCGACAGAGGCCTAGCAGTGTGTTGTGAACTTGCCTCCGTAGGGCTACAAGCTCTTTCTTGACAGCTGGTGAAGATATGCATCAACTAGGCTAATAGTCTGTCAAGGAGTTTTGCTTCTGTAAGGTGGATTGTAGGTGTAGGTGTACGTGGCAATGATCTAGTACTGTGCACAAGGGCAAGACAAGTTATGGAATAACCAAGTGTCTATTCAGTGAAGAAAGGGGAATAACTACGAAGAGACAATCTGAGTATGAGATCCATCCTCCTTATATATCGCTTCTGTTGGCTACGCGGGCGCTATATTAGCGGGAGGGAGAGCTATCTCACAAGTCAGCCGCTCTACAGTTGATTTCGCGTTCATGCTATTTTTAGACTAAATAAAACTTCTAAAATTTCTAGGCTAATTAAAAGTTAATTACTAATTATATATAAAATTATTTCTAATGTGTTTAACATTTTTTAGTCTATACTTTAATACTGTACCTTATAGGCAAGCTACCTACACACTTAAGTTGCTTACTTTTACTATAACTACACTAAACTACTCTATTTACACTAATGCATTTCTAATAACACTACTTAAATATGTTAAAAAAATATTAGATATTGCTTATACTTTAGGCTTTTAAATAAAATATAATACTTTTTAAGTAACATGCTATAGCTATATATAAAGTTTTTTAAAAAAATAATTAATAACTAACATATAAAATAACATTTATAAGTTATTTTTATAGCTAACTTATAAAAGCTAAATAATAATAAAAGTAAGTAATGTACACTACAGGCGAGTTACTTACTGTCAGATTGAAGCACTGTTTCTAGGCTTCCTGAGATGAATGATGGGTTTGGATATGATGTATAGGATGATTATTGATTGTATTGATTTATCGATCCTTTCTCTGCTCTACTCGTGTTGCTCGGCTTTTGTTTTTCCGATCCGAGTCCCTCGCGCACTAGCCCTATGCGCGACCAGCTTGCAACATGCTGCAAAATCCTGCAAAATCCTGCAAAATCCTGCAAAATCCTGCAAAATGCTGCAAAATGCAGCAATTTGCAGCAACATACTGTTCGAGCTTATTGCTCGTACTATGTAGCAGCTTTCGTCCAGCGTTCCTCCTGTCTTGACAGTAGGTGCGCATATCTGACACTTACACACCTAAGCTGCTTACTTTTGCTAAAATTCTACTTAACTACTCTTTCTACACTATTACATTCCTAACAACACTACTTAGACGCGCTAAAAGAATGTTAGATACAGCTTACACTCTAGACTTTTAAACAAGACATTGTAACAGCACAGGCAAGACAATAGGTCCGAATGCGGTGGGAATCCACTCAGAGGCATATAGAAGTGTGTGGGGACTTAGAACCTAGGAATTTCTATTAACACCTATAGGCCTTGTACAAAGGATATTAGATAACTACTAAGCTAGCTAAGAGAAAAGGTGCAACTAAATACTTAAAAAGAAATAAGAGTAACTATAGAGAACAGGATTAAGCTATAGTTAGAGCTAATACAGGGACCCTTTAGATAGGTTCTAAGCAACCTAAGATAGAACAATTTGTAAGAATTGTTATACTACCCCCTTTTTATAGGCTAATTGTCCAAATAGCAGTATTTGGATACGCAGTTAGGCGTTACGTGTCATGGTCTTGTGTCACAGTTGTACGCACAGACAGATAAATACCCCTTTCCTTTGCACAGAATTAGAAGAAGGAGAATTAACACCAGTTACCTGCAACCCCCCTGCGCAATGTATACACTATGCAAACCTCTTTGCTTTGTATAGCTAGCATAGAGCTTATTTAACACGAATTAGTAGTTTAAATGCTGTAAGATAGGAAGCTTTTTTTATACCTTTCTATTTAAAAAATTGTGTATAAAAGAAATTTTTTTTCTTACTAATTTAACTATAAATTAGTAAGAGTAAAGACAGAGTCTAATTTACATGTAAGTAGCTATAAATCTCTATTTAGTTACTTAATAAAAAGTAGAAAACCTGTCTGTATAATACTATTTAAAGGTATTATATAAATAGTAGTGCTTATTTAATACTAAAAGGTTTATTTTATTTTTTTGCACAAGGCTATTTAGAGGCAGTGTACAACAAAAAGTAAGATAGTGCGCAACAACGCATAACTAACTACTATAAAGTAACAAGCAACACTAGCTCTATCCCTAACTAGCTAACATAATGTATTAATGTATAACTAATACATACCTCTAGTAGGCATCTTAGCAAAGACTCTAGCAGAGCAGATAAATATTAAAAATTAAGTAAATAAAATTAAACTATTAAATAACACACTTAAAAAAAAAGCTTAATTTATATATAGCTAACTTAATTATAAAACTCTACACATTAAGCATAATAGAGGTATAAACTTTTAAAAACTTTTAAGACAACTTTATAAAGTAAAAGCTTATATACTTTAAAAATCTTAGCTAACTATTTCTATAAAAACTAATTACTACCTTATAGAATAAAGGCATTAGTTTTAAAAAAGATAAAATAAAAGCTATTACACTATATAAACTTATAAAAAAAAACACACTTTTACTATTTTATTAAACTACTATACTAAACTATTACTACTAGCGCTAGTTCAAACACTATAGAGAATATCTTTATATAAATTACCTATAGACGTAATACTTTCTTTATAATTAGTATAACTACTTTATAATAGCTTACTGTATAAGAGTATAACTAGGTAGCTACATATTTCTGTAGCTACAGCTCTGCATAAGACTCTCTAAAGGTTGTACCTACTGCATATAATTTAATTACTGTATAATCTATACTAACTTCTACTTATATAAGATATTATAGCAGAGAACTTTACACCTAAGAAGGTTATATAATTCTAAAAGGCATAAAGAAAAAAAAATAACTATATAAAGTAACTATATAATATTCTAGCTAATAAGGCTATAGTATTTATTAAACTCTACTAACACTTTATTATTTATAAAGCTTTATATACAAGCATTTTTTCTAATATCTTTAAAGGCTGCGTACATATGTTCTACTTTTATAATATTAGTTCTAAAAAGATGTAAAAGGTTTTATATAAATAGCTTAGTAATTACTTTAATACTAATATAAATTATAACTAGTATTAGATAGATTAAATAATAATAAGCTTTGTATAAATTAAGTTAAAGAACTTTATAAAAACTTTATATAAAGCTTTTAAAGCTATAATTAATAGGCTTACTTTTATATAAAAAGCTTTTAGTCTATAATTCTAAGGTAAGATACAACTTTACACTACTATTATATAAGCATACTAAGAATAACTTAACTTAAATAAGTAATATTCTTAATTAAGCTTATATATAAAGCACTATACAGTAACCTTTATTTAGCACTTTAAGTTATAATTAATTAGTAGAATAACATATTTCTAAATAAACTAGAAAATATGTACTACACTAATAAAAGATACAACTCCTCTTATATAATTAGCTTTTAATAATATAAAAAAAGTCTAAAAAAATTTAAATTACACTTTTTTATATAATTAAAGCAATTCTTTATCTGCTATAAAAAAGAATGTTAGTTAATAAATTATCTTTATATAAATTAATCTTATGCAAAACACTAGTACATCTTTTTATATAAAAATTTTTATAATAAAACTCTAATATATAAAAAAGTAAGCATGTACATTTAAAAATTTAAAGGTAAACTAAAGTAAAAAGAAAAAAAGTTATATAATAATAACTTAAATAAAAAGAAAAGTAAAAAGATTAAAATACTACAACAGTTTATACATGATCTGTAAAAGCAAAGCTTGCTTAGAGCAATAGTTAGCACATTAAGGTAGGTGTAAGGCCGGATGTCCTAGAGCGGGCTAGTATGGCCTCCCCTAACCTGTTTAGAGGTCACATGACCTGTACTTTGTATATAAGCATAAATTCTAACAAGTAAGGCCTAGTAGCAATTTATCCCTCTTATAATACACTTCTATCTTTAAACGCTTACTTTTAGTGCTATTTATGTTACTTACTATTCTATCTTTATAGTAAGTTATTTAGGTTAAAGAATAGTTTATAATAATTTTTATAAATTATTTTATCTTAAGTTGCTTAGAACTTATCTAATAAGTTTTTATATTAGCTTTAACTATAACTTAACTTTATCTTTTATAGTTACTTTTATTTTTTTAAATATTTAGTTACACCTTTTTTTTTTAGCTAGCTTAGTAGTTTTCTAATATTTTTTATATAAGGCGTATAGGTGTTAATAGCATTCCTAGGTTCTAAGTCCCCACGCACTTCTATATGCCTCTAACTAGATTCCTACTGCATTTAGACCTATTGTCTTGCCTGCGCTGTTATATAGTTGTAGCATAATGCTTAGCAAATTAGTATTAGATAGGTAATAGACATATAATAATAATATTTAACTATAGCACGCCTAAATGCCACCACACTAAACGCACGCCTAAGATTAATAACCGCACAGATAGCAATAAATAAAGGTCTTAATAATTAACAGGCTAGACATCTATACAGATCACTATCAGAACAGGCGCGCATGGCGTTGGGTATGGAGGACACTGTGTTACGGCCAACAGTCAGACCGTAATAACCCAACTGGCTGTCCCACACAGCCCGAACGATGTCGGATGGAAGACGCTTAGCCCCGCGCTAAGCGAATCACGTGACAGAACGGATGAGGAATGGCTTCAGCTTTTAGACAAAAGCCTCGCAGAGTGCACCGTCTAATAAGGACTAGAGCATTGCAGGTAATGCAGGTATTGCAGGTGGTCGCAGGCAATGCATGCAACACCTGCAACGCATGCAAACGCATGCAAACCTTATGTATATAGTTTTGCTTACAACTATAGTTAGAAGGCTGTGATTACTATTAAGTCTATTTACTACACCTCCTATCTAATAGACTAAGAAGCTGTAATACCTTTCTAAAAAGGACACTGCTGCCTTGTATATCTTGCACTATATATACCTCTATTCCTATCCCTACAGATTAGGTTTACTAGCTCCCTATACAGCTGCTAGGTTAAACCACAAGCCTGCCTACCTTACCTTCTCTTAACCTATACTCTGCGTAATAAACTGTACACTTAATTAAGCTAAGTCCTTCCCTTTTTGCTAACATACTAATATAGGCTAACGTACTCTTAAAAACACTATTTTACTAGAGTAAGGATTATAACAGTAATCACTACCCCCTACAAAGTATGGCTACTACCACCTCAGACATCAGCATAATAGGTGCTTTAGCCGCTGGCACTAGCCTAACTCCTACAGCAACTAAGGAAGCATAAAACTAGCAAATACTTTATCTCTAAAACAAGCTTAAACAACTTAAACAGCACCTCTAGCTACAGGCATAATAAGGGCCCTTAAACGTCTACTAGATCTAAGCCCTCTAGCTAGAAGTAGCAAACTTTAGAAACATTACTTAAGAAAAAACTAGTATTAAGTCTAAAAAGACCCTATGTTTAGCCCCTTCTAAAGCATTTAATAGCTCTGCTAAAGACCTAAAACCTTTCTTTACTAAATGCCACCTTTACATGTAATATAACAAAGGTGCCTTTAGAATAGACAAAGAAATAATCTTATAAATAGGCCTATACTTAGAAGGATTACCTGCTATTTAGTTTTAACCTTACGCTAATAACTAGATAAGCTATAAAGTAAATAGCAAACTTTTACTATTAGAAACACAGAAAGTCTTTAATAACATTAATTTATTTAAAGCAGCTCTAACTATAATTTATAAGCTAGTTAATAAAGAAAAACAAGCAGTTAATAAAATAAACGCTCTCTAACAGGGCAACAGCTCTGTCTAATAATATGCAGCCTGCTTTAGAGAACTGCTAGCTATCTGTAGATAGACAGATAAAAAAGCTATAGAATAAATGTTCTATAAAGGGCTCTTAGAAACTATTAAGGATAAATTTACTTATATTAGAAAACCTAAGAACTTTAAAGATTATGTTAAAAAAGCACTTACCTATAACAAAAGACACACTAAATAACATAGTAAGAAAAAAAAAGGCTAGATAACTAGAAAATCTAACTAGTTCTAGAAAAAGAAGGAAACTCTATAAGCTAACACTAAGCTTATAGACCTTAGTTACACTAAACACACGCGTAGCTTCTTTAAAAAAAAAGTTATACCCCTAGAAGTGTAAAGCTACCTTTAAATAAGAAATAAAAAAAATAGCTTAAAAAGAAAGCATGCCTTAACTATAGAAAAGTAGGCTACTTTTGCTAGAAATGCCTAGACTCTAAACAACTAGAGAATAAAGATAGCAGATTAACTATAAAAGCAATGCATATAGAATAAGGCCTAACAGGACAAGAGATCCTAGACTAGCTAGATAAACACCTCTACTAGTAATGCAGAGATAATTACAAATCTAAAGAATACCTAATAGAGTACTAGGAAGTTAAGGTACAAGACAGTAATAAAGCCTTTAGAGCACTAGAACAAGCTGCTACCTATAAGAGATAGTAAGGCTACACCTAAGCTGCAACATACGTTGTAAATGTTAAAAAAGGAAAAGAAAAGTTTCCTTTAGAACAACTAATAACAGGAATCTCTGCCTAGAAGCTTAGGTACTAATTTACTTACAGTAACTACTAGAAATGTAGCAATACTTACAACACATAAAGCTGTAAGAAATTAATGTATAAGGTATATATTAATAATAACATAAAAACTTATAGCATACTAAAAAAAATTACTAAAACACATTATGTAGTTATAAATATAAATAAATAATAGAAAATGTTTTAAAAAATTCTTAACAAAGAAAAAGGTCTTAATTAGCAATGCACGCTACTGCTAACTCTAAATCTATGTAAGGAACAAGCTAACACACCCCCCTCTGCGTTAGCTATTACTTAAAAGGACTTAGAAACTTAATAAGACAAGAGATACTATATTCTCTATAAAAGTAAGCAACATAATAAGTTCTAATGCACTTACTAAAGTTACCTATTACAAATAATAAGGACTAAGAAATACCCTAGATAGACATAGGTCTAACTAATACTAGTACAAAACAACCTTAACAAATGCCTCTATACCTAGTACCTATGCAGTAATAAGTACTGCATTAAACACTAGTTAACTAAGCATAAGGCTGGCTAGTAGCTACACAGAACACAGGAAAACGCAACTAACATGCTAGCCAGCATAACATCTACCTGCGAAATGCCACACTGCCTCTATTGCAGGAACAGCGTAGACCACAAACAAGAATTATAGACAGAATGCAACAATAAAGCAGCATGCATGTTCTATTACTTTTAGTAGAGGGCACACTAACAAAATAATTAGATGCTATACTATTATAAAGTAGAAAATGCCTAATGTACTGTACTAGAATCTATAATACTAGGACATTAAAAATATAAGTTATAATTAGACTAAATTATAGAGTATAAAGAAGTAGCTAAGGCTGTTAAAGAAGATAACAGAATAGACTATAAAGAAACACCTTACAAACTCTACATTCTTATTGCAGTAGGATAAGGACTAGGCAGGAGCCTAACAACTAAAATTACTCTACATTGCCTAGGCTAAGAATAGACAGGACTTGCCTTAATAGACAGTAGATGCACGTTTACAGTAATTAATTTAAAATAGGTTAACTAGAATAGCATACTATATTAAAAAAAGAAAAACCCCTTTAGAGTATCCTTAGCTAATGCTTTATTAATAGAATATAGCATAGGACAAATCTAACTTAAAACAGAAGAACTTATTACTAAAGCTAAAGAAATTAATAACTAGATATTTTTTAACATACTACTACTAGAAAACAAATACTAAGCAATATTAGGCTATAACTAGCTTTATAAGCATAACCTAATAATTAACTAGCAGACTATGTCTCTAACCTGCTAGGTTTACACAGAAGAAGCATAATTAGCATCTTGCAAAAATACAGACAAAATTCCTTAACACAGAGGACTAAAGAGATTCCTTTGCTAGAAGCTAGAAGCTTAGGCTGTCTGCCTAATAAAAAAAGAACTAAAGGAAATCTCTTTTAAGAAATTTAAGAAAGAAAGAAACTTTAATTAAGTTAAAATTTATTAAATAACTTATAAAACAACTAAACTACTAGAAGAATACTAAAATTATAAAGACATGTTTAAAACCCTAGAAGATCTAAGAGAACTGCCACTACACTAACCCTAAGACCACACTATTAACTTTAAACTAAACCTATAACTAAAAACCTACAAACTACAGCCCCTAACAAAAGCTTAAAAAGACGCCTTATAAGAATACATAGACAGAATGCTAGCTTAAAGACACATAAGAGAAAGCAACAGTCTAGTAGCATTAGCAGTAGTTTTTGCAAAAAAAAAAATAGTAAAGTAAGAGTATGTTAAGACTACTAAACTCTAAATAATAACACTATAAAAGATTAGTATTCTTTACTAATTATTTAGAACATTATAAACTAGCTTAAAGGAACTAAGCACTTTATAAAGTTTAACATCTAGAATAAGTTTAACAAAATAAGGATTAAGAAAGGACATAAGTAGATAACAGCTTTTTAGACCCTAAAAGGACTATATAAACTCCTTGTTATGCTATTTAGACTAACTAATGCTCTAGCAACCTTTTAACAGGTTATTAACTCTGCACTTAACCCCTACTTAGACATATTTGTACTTATATACCTAGATAATGTTCTAATATACACTAAAAACAACTAAGTAGACTACATATTAAAGGTAAAACTTATACTTAACTAACTTTAACAATATAAACTCTACCTACAACTAAAAAAATGCAAATTTAACATATAAAAAACTAAATATTTAAGGTTTATTATTAATAAAAAGAAGATAAAAATAGACCTTACTAAAGTAGATAAAGTACTTAACTAGCTAACACTAATAACTATAACAGAAATTAAAGGATTTCTAGGCCTTACAGGATATGTATAAAGAATAATTAAAGACTACTCTAAAATAGCGCTCTCTCTTACTAACACTACCTTAAAGGAACAAGCAACTTAGAAATTCTAATAGACGCTAGAAATAAAAGAAGCCTTTTAAGAACTAAAATAAATAATAATAAGCTACTCTATCTTTAGAATGTACAACCCTACGCTAAAAATAAAAGTGCACATAGACACTTCTTAATAGGCTAAAGAAGCAGCACTTTCCTAGAAACAAGAAAATAGTTAATAGCATCTAGTAGCCTACTACTTAGCAAAATTTGTGCTACTAAAACAAAAATACACTATTCTTAATAAAGAACTAAAAGCTATAGTTAACACTTATAAAAATTAAGAAGTTAAGCTTTAAAGCCTTAGCTAATAATTTATAATCTACACTAACTATGTAAATCTTATTACTTTCCTTACTACTAAAAAACTCTTGCTAATGTATGTATAATAGGCTATAGAACTTGCTTAGTTTAATTTTATTATTAAACATGTAGCTAAAAGCAGCAACTAATAAGTAGATGCCTTAAGTAGACGCACTAATTACTTTAAAAAAAATAAAAAAAACTCTAAAGAATTTATAATTTTTAGAGAAACTTTAGAAAGACTAGTTAATAAAGAACTAAACTAAGAGAAACTACTATGTTCCTTTATAATAGTTAAACAAAGATAAAAAAATCTAATAAAAGAATATTATAAAGCCCTTATGTTTAGACACCTAGAAATTAGATTACTACAGAAGAAAATTAAGACTGTTATACTCTAAAAGGTACCCTAATTAAAACATCTGTGCACTAAAGTCCTAAAGAAATGTAATACCTGTAATAAAAATAACTTATAACAACACAAGCTCTATAGATTACTTTAGCCTATAATAGCGCCTAGCTAACTATAGATAATAATAACTATAGACTTTATAACTAGGCTACTACTTTTATATAAGCCTAGAATAGAAAGACTCTGCAACATAATTACTTAAGTTATAGACAAAATTACTAAGTTTATTTATCTATAGCTATTAAAAAAAAGCATTATAGTAAAAGAATTTATGTTTAAACTAGAAAAAAATGTCTTTGCTACTTATAGCTACTCTAAGGTTATTATCTTTAATTATAATAAACTATTTACTAGTAAGTTCTAGACAGCCTCTATTAAGCATCTTAGAATTAGTTATAAACTCTTAACTGCTTATTACCTGTAAACAGATAGATAAACAGAAAGAGTAAACATAGAGGTTAAAAAATTTCTACAGAAATATATCTTATATAAATAAATAGATTAGGTAAAATAGCTACTAATAGCATAATTTATTATTAATACTTTAGAATTAACTATAACTAAAGAAACCCTATATAAAGCTAATTTTAGATACCCCTTGCAATACAAGCTCTATAGCTTACAACTAACTAACTCCCTAAAAGCTATAGATTGCACTACTAAACTTCTAGAATTACATTAGAAACTTACTAAAAAAGCCTAATTAGCCTAAGAAGCTATAGAAAAAGTAGTAAACTAAAAAAAAGAACCTGCACTAGAAATACACCTAAATAATTATGTGTATCTAGATATAAAGAACTTTAAAACACTAAGACTTGCTAGGAAGTTAGCTAAGAAACGCATAGAACTATACTAAGTTATATAAACACGCTCTAGCATTTGCAAACTTAAGCTACTAAAGGAAATGTAAATACACTCTTAGTTCTATGTCTTTAAACTTAAACTTACGCCTAAAAGCATTCTACTTACAACTACTAGATAGAAAGAGGAGAAAAAAGAATATAAAGTAAAAAGAATTCTAAACTATAAAGAAAGTAAATATTTAGTAAAGTAGAAAAAATAGCTTACTGTCACGGTATCCTCCCCGGATCCCAGACATAACTGTATTAGACGCGTACTAGAGTATTATTAGTGCACGTCTAACACAAACACAACACAACACAGACATAAACTTAAGCATAAACTGCCTTAACACTAACTAAACTTAGAACAAGCTTAATTTATACCTAAAGCGCTTAGACTTTTAAGCTAAGTATTTAATTACTAATTTTTTTCTAAACCTTTTTATTCTTTACACAATGTCTTGTACTTACTATAATACCTTATGTAGTAATTAAACTAGACCTTTATAAAGCTCTATAACTTTACTTATGCATAATTATAACATTACATTATGTTAAAACTTTAGCTAAGAATAGCCTCTAAATTTAATCTAATAAGCTTAGTACTTGTACAACTCTAAGCTATTAGAGTAAGCTAAAAAGCCTTTTAAAAAGCGCTTACTTTATAGAAAAGCTGCTACATTATAAGCTTTAAAGCTTTTTAAAAGGACTTTAAAGAACAGCTTTATGTTATTAAGTAGTCTATTTCTGCCTTAACTTTTATTATAGTAGTAGGAACTAAGAACTTACTAGCCTTAAAGCTTACCTAGAAGTCTAGAGATAGCTTAACTTTTTTTTACCTAACGCTGCTTATAACTTGTAACCTTTCTAACCTAGTAATAAAATCTAACTAACTCTTTAATCCCCTGCTATTTAATAGAAAATAGAAAGACCTACCTTCCTTCTTACATAAGCTCTAATACAAACTTAAAGGAAATATAGACTAATTCCTTTCTAAACACTTTTAGTTACTATACACTTACTCTTAACTTAACTATAATATAACAGCCTTAATTAACTTACTAATAGATAAAAATATTATTAACTTAGATTAATTTATAGCATTTCTATAAGTAACTTATAGAGACCTAAATAAAAAGTTAACAGCCTTAAGTTGCCTAAACACTTTATAATAAAAAAGAAAAAGCTTTACTTTACACTTTACTAAGTTCTGCTAACTTACATTTAATATAGGCTTAAATAAGATAGGTCTAATTACAGCCTTATATAACTCCCTCTTAACTAAACTATAACGCGCTATAGTAGAAGAACCCCTTCTAAATAACCTTAACACGTATGCGAACTTAATTGCTACCTATAATAATAACATAAGGTTCCTCCCTGTACAAGCCCTAATACGCCCCTAAACTAGCGCAGTTGCAAATAAGGACCCTAATATAATAGAAATTAATTTAAATTATGCTCTAGTTAGTTCTAAAAAGCGTAAAAATTATAAAAAAAAAAAGTTAATGCTTTAAGTATAGTAAGTATAGTTATATCTTCTAAAACTACTTTATTTCTCTTCCTTAAGTCTGCGCAAGTAGCGCTGCTAGCACTTATTAAAAATTTTTACTATTTTAATCTTATTTCTGTAAGGGCTTTAACTTATATTTAAGCTCTAATCCTTTTTACTACTCTTAATGTAGCTACAGCTATAGCAGTAAAAGCCTATAAAAAGGCTTGTCCTAGGGCTAAGTTGCCCTTTAGGACTAATTTAACACTAGATCTTTGCTAACTTATAGGCTAAGTCTTTTACTAATAACTAGAAGTACTAAGTTAATATTCTTATATATTTATAATAAAAAACTATATTAGCTTTAATATAAGCTCTTATTAACTTAGAAGTAAACAGCATAGGTTATATTAATAGAGAACTAGCGCGTAAACTAAATCTTTAATTAACACTACTTACCTAAATAATTTACCTAACTAGATTTAATAAAAAACAACTTAAAAAAGGTTTTATCTTCTATACTATAACTGTTATAATTACCTACTAACACAATAAGGAGCAGATTAAGCTCTATGTAATAAACATAAGATGTTATAACCTAATTCTAGAACAACTATAGCTGTATTAGCATAAAGTTGCTTTTAATTACTAAAAGTAAGTCTTAAACTTTAACTCTTTCTAATGCTAAAATGTATGCTTACGCTTACACCTAAACAACACCTAAGTAGCACTTAATATAGAAGGTCTCTAGACCTACTTTTTAATAACCTAAAGAAAAACTACCTAAGTAAGGCTAATAAGCTAGGCCTTTTACTAAGATAAGCTATGTAAAATAATTTAATAACTACTTAAACTTAAAAAAAAGAAAGCTTTTAAAGAATTTTTACCTACTTAATTTAAACACAAACTAGGACTTAAACAGTAGATAGACATCTGCTACATAAGACCTGCCCTATTTATAACCCTAGCTTAATAACTAGATTATAAAATCTACGCAGTTATAATTTCTAATATAGACTAAGCTCTAGCTTCTTAAAAACACACTAACTTAAGAATAATAGTTTCTTAAAACTACTATAACTTGTTGCATGTTTTTTTCTAAGACAAGTCTAATAAGCTTTTAATATAATGTTTGTATAATTACTAGATAACCTTTAAGCCTAGTAAACAACCTAGTTATAGGCTACTATATAAGATGTTACTAAATAAATTAAAAGTGCTCTAAAAATACTTTAATAAAAACTTAAAAAAAGGGTTTATTTAAGCTAGCTTTTTACTAGTAGTGTTACCTATACTATTTATAAAAAAACTTAGGGGTAGGCTTTAATTCTACATTAACTACTAAGGACTAAACACTATTACTATTAAAAACTAATACTTAATTCTTTTTTTATAGGAAACCCTAAGCTAACTAAGTAAAGTAAAGTATTTTATAAAGTTAGATATTATTGCTGCCTTTAATAAGCTAAGAATAGTAAAGGGTAATAAGTAGCTAATAGTGTTTTAGACTTAATATAGACTATTTAAGTACCTAGTAATGCCCTTTAGCTTAGCTAACGCGCCTAGTACTTTTTAACATTTTATAAATAACTTGCTTTAACCCTACCTAGATGTGTTCTGCACTATGTATATTAACAACATTCTAATCTATAGTAATAGCCTTTTAGAGCATAAACAGCATGTACGCCTAGTGCTAAAGGCTATAGAAGAAGCAGGTCTATAACTTAACATAGATAAATGCAAGTTCTACTAATTAAAAGTTATGTATTTAGGATATGTAATCTCTATAGATAGCATCTAAATAGACCTTGTTAAGGTTTAAACTGTGCTAGATTAGTAATACCTAAAGAATATAAAAAATGTTTAAGCCTTTATAAAATTTACTAACTTTTACTAATAATTTATTAACAACTTTTTATAGTAAGTAAGCTTTATAATTGCACTTACTAAGAAAAAAATTTAATTTAACTTTAACTTAAATTACTAATAGTTCTTTAACTAGCTAAAAAAAGCCTTTACTAAAGCCTTAATACTCTACTACTTTAACTTTAAACTACTAATACTTGTAAAAGCTAATGCTTTAGACTATGTAGTAGTAGGAGTTCTCTTCTAGACTAAGCTAGATAGGACTATTAGGCCTATTGCATATTTCTTAAAAAGAATAAGTCCTGCAGAAGGTAATTATAAGATCTATAATAAGAAATTACTTGCTATAGTACACTACTTTAAATAATAGTAACCTAAACTAGAAGGTGCAGCGCATTTAATACAGGTTCTATTTAACTATAAGAACTTATAGTACTTTGCAACTATAAAATAACTTAGCTACTAATAAGCTTGTTAGTTTAAATACCTATTCTGTTTTAATTTTAAGATTACTTATTATCCTAGTTAAGACAAAAGAAAACTAGATGCCTTTATAAAGTAATCTTAAAACATCTCTGCTTAGGAAGAAGTGTAAAAGGTTTAATACTAAACTTTACTTTAACCTAAGCTATTTTTAGACCTTAACTTAAATAAAATAGATTAAATAATTAATTAAATTATTACTAATAAGTATCTAAATAATAAATTTATCTAAGAAACTTTAGACCTGCTCTAAAACAGCGCTAGTTAGTTAAAGAAGGTAACACTAGCTAACTATAAAAACTAAAATAGTAAGCTGTATTACTGTAACTAACTTATAATCCTTAATTCTAATAAACTAAGAATTAAACTACTCTAAATTATACACAACTTGCCTATTAGAGAACACCTAGGCAGAGGAAAGACTCTTAACCTACTACAGAGAGAGTACTACTGGCTCTGCATGTTCTATACTATACGCTAATACATATTATGTTGCTATACTTGCTGTAAAGTAAAAGCCTCTTAAAAAAGGTATAATAGCCTACTTAAACTACTCCTAATCTTTAAATAAGCTTAGAAAGACATATTAATTAATTTTATTATAAACTTACCTTTATCTAAAGGGTATATAAATATTATAGTAGTTGTTAATTACTTAACTAAGTATTAACACTTAATACTATGTTTCTCTATAACTGCCTCTAATATAGCCTAGTTATTCTACTAATACGTATAAGTTTACTATAGCCTGCCTAACATAATTATATTAGACAGAGGTACGCAGTTTGTCTTAGCCTTCTAGAACAAACTCTATAAATAGCTCTAAATTATCCTCTATCTATCTACAGCTTTTTACCTAGAGACTAACAGCTAGACTAAGAACATAAATGCTGTAATAAAATAAGTTCTATAAGTGTATATAAACTACTAGTAAGATAACTAGGTAAAATAGTTAGCTACAGCATAGTTTAAAGCTAATAACACAACATCTAAATTAACATAAGTATCCTTGTTCTTAGCAAACTATAGATACTACCTTTAAATAGGATTTAAACTACTTTTTAATACTCCCTAACTAACTTATTAATTTATATAAGTAATAAATGTAAATAGACTTATTAATAAGATCTAAAATATATCTAAATATGTTTATAAAAAGCTTACATAGGCTTAAGCTTTTTAACAAGAGTACATAAACTAATTCTAAACCCCTGCCCCTGCGTATGCAGCTAGCAAGAAGGTCTAGCTAGACGCTAGAAATATTTAAATAAACTAATAATTAAAGAAACTTAATTAGAAGAACCTTAGCCTTTTTATAGTAGCTTATATAGTCTTATTGTATGCTTACTAATTAATCCTACCTAACAGCATAAAGATACACCCTGTGTTCCACGTATTATTGCTGCGCTAAGCAGCCTCTAAATCTAACTATCTACTTAGACAGCTAAACCTGCTACTTAAACTTATTATTATAAATAATAAACTAGAATACATTATAGAAGACATTAAATAGATCTAGTTTAATAAGAAAAAATGTATCTATAAATACCTTATAAAATAGACTAGATATAACAAACTGTTGTAGGAACCTGCAAAAGCTCTATAAAAGAACTCTACAGTAACTTAATTCTACGCCTAATACCTATTTAAACTAAACCTGTACCCTAATAAAGACAATCTAATGCTAGAACTACTAATGTAAAGGATTTCCTTCCTAATAAGGGGGGGGGTACTGTCACAGTATCCTCCCTAGATCCTAGACATAACTATATTAGACGTGTACTAGAGTATTATTAGTGCACGTCTAACATAAACATAATATAACATAGACATAAACTTAAGCATAAACTGCCTTAACACTAACTAAACCTAAAATAAGCTTAATTTATACTTAAAGCGCTTAGACTTTTAAGCTAAGTATTTAATTACTAATTTTCTTCTAAACCTTCCTATTCCTCACACAACGTCTTGTACCTACTATAATACCTCACGTAGTAATTAAACTAGACCTCTGTAAAGCTCTATAACCTTACTCGTGCACAATCGTGACACTTACTAGTAAAAACACTTAGAAACTTATTAAGAGCTTATTAAACACTTCTTAGGCCTTTTATAAATACCTAAAATCCCTTCTAAATAAAACTACCCTAGAGAAAGCTCTCTAGACTAGAAAACACTATTATTAGTTAAAACTGCAGCAGCATTAGCTAGCTATAATATAGAAGGCCTGCAACCCTTTAACATAGGTTAAGGAGGAGGAAGACTAGCTGCTTTTGCCTCTAACACTTTAAGCTTATTTAGTAATAAGAGGTCTTTTTTTAGATACTTTACTTTTTAATTTGCTAGAACTTTTAACTATTTTTAAACTTATTTCTACTAAGCTATAAAAGGCTAAAGACGCTTTAAAGACTTAGCCTATTCCTACATCTTTTTTTTTTCCCTTAACTCTCTCTTTTTAGCTGCTTTTAGCTCTTTAAGTAATTTTTTTTTTTTACGCTCTAAGCAATCTTAAGCTGTATTAGAAATAAAAGCATTATAGTAACTACTCTTTTGCACACACTTTACACACTTGTCTAATAATAAGGACATCACGTAGAAGGAACTATAGGACTAGTAAGGCCTATAAGGACGCATTTTTGTACAACAAAAAGGATTAAGATAAGTAATAGTATAAAGGCAATAGGCAACAGCAGAAGTACAAGAAACCTAATAAGGCATAGTTAAAAAAGGTTAATATTAGACTAGCTTTTATAGACAGAGACGCACTAGCTAAAAAGAAAATCTAACACTTGTAATAAGAGAAATGTAACAGCAAGGACGCTAACTAGGAGGGAAGCCTGCGTGTTACAGCTAATAGTTAGACTGTAATAACCTAACTAGCTGTCTTACACAGCCTAAACAATGTTAGATGGAAGACGCTTAGCCCCGCGCTAAGCAAATTACGTGACAGAATAGATAAGGAATAGCTTTAGCTTTTAGACAAAAGCCTTGCAGAGTGCACTGTCTAATAAGGACTAGAGCATTGCAGGTAATGCAGGTATTGCAGGTAGTTGTAGGCAATGCATGCAACACCTGTAACGCATGCAAATGCATGTAAACCTTATGTATATAGTTTTGCTTATAACTATAGTTAGAAAGCTGTAATTACTATTAAGTCTATTTACTACACCTCCTATCTAATAGACTAAGAAGCCGTAATACCTTTCTAAAGAGGACACTACTGCCTTATATATCTTGCGCTATATATACCTCTATTCTTATCCTTATAGATTAGGTTTACTAGGTCCCTATATAGCTGCTGGGTTAAACCACAAGCCTGCCTACCTTACCTTCTCCCAACCTATACTCTGCGCGACAAACTGTACACTTGATTAAGCTAAGTCCTTCCCTTTCCGCTAACATACTAATATAGGCCGACGTACTCCCGAAAACACCATTTCACCGGAGTAAGGATTGTAACACACTGCTGGCAGTGCGAAGGAATACTTAGCAAGGACACCTAGCTAAATTAGACCAGTTTCGTTTCAAGGATGCAGAGGACATGACAGCAATACTTTGTACTATAACTACTACTAATAGGGACTATCAGTCTACAGAGGGGGGGGTAGTGTAACAATTCTCATAAATTGTTCCATCTCAGGTCGCCCAGAACCTATCCGAAGGGTCTCCGTATCAGCTCCGACCCTGGCTCGACCCTAACTCAACTCTGCCCAGCCCTCTGCTGTTACTCTTATTCCCTTATGTATTTAGTCGCACCTTGCCCCTGTAGCTAGCTCAGTAGTTTTCTGATATCCTACGTACAAGGCCTATAGGTGTCATTAGTATTCCTAGGTCTCTGAGTCCCCACGCACTCCCATATGCCTCTGAGTGGATTCATACCGCATTCGGACCCATTGTCTTGCCTGCGCCGTTACAATAGTAGCACTACTAGTGCTTTTTTTTTATTAAGTGTTATATGTTAGCTAACTTCTAGGCTAATGCCTACACCTTATACATATAGCAGAGCTGTGGTCTGCATTGTAACTACTATATGTAAGGGGTGGTAGCTTTTTCTTTTTCTGTATACTAGATAAATAAACTGTTTTTTTACATATTCTTCTCTTCTAATCTTATAATAAGAAAAATAAGTGCGTATAATAAAAAAAATAAAAAAAATAGGCCTTATATAAAAGTGTTATTAGTTTAGTTAGTCTAGAGCATCTTTGCGCACAGTATCTAGCTAGTCTATAGATGCTTCTATCTAGACAGAGAGGCAGTTAGTTAGAACTAATAATTAAAAAGCCTAGTTTAGTGTTTTCTTTATATATATATTTACTAAGTTGTTTTTACTATTAATTTACTTTATTTTAGTAATTTCTCTTTTCTTGTATAATTTATAAAGTAATATAATGTTAATTATAAGTTACTTTTTACTAGTAGTGCCTAGCTTAATAAGGTAATTATATAGAGACCTTAAATCTATATAGATTATTACTAGAATTAGTAGTAGTTTAAGTGTTTATATAATTTGCTATAAAGTTATAACGTACTTTATAGGCAAGTTGCTCACACACCTAAGTTGCTTACTTTTACTAAGACCCTACTAAACCACCCTTTCTACACTAATGCATTCCCTACAACACTACTTAGACGTGCTAAAAGAATGTTAGATACAGCTTACGCTTTAAGCTTTTAAATAAAACATAAAACTCTTAAAAAAATGTGCTGTAGCTATGTGTAAAGTTTTATAAAAAACAATAAATAACTACAGCGCTAGATAACCTTTACAAGCTAATTCTACAGCTAAATTATAAATGCTAGGTAATAAAAAGAAGCAGGTGATTGTTAAGACTATACTTAAGCTATATGCGCAAGAAATTTCCCCTTAGATAGCATTTATAGCTAATATAGCTAATTCTTTACACGCTAAGCATAATCTAGGCTATGTTTACATAAACTAGCCTAGTATGTTTGTAAAGCGTTATTTAGAGCTTAAAGTAAAGTTTTAAGCGCAAGTATAGTTAAAAGATATCTAGCTAATTATAAACCCTATCTTACTAAAGTTGTACGTGTTATTATCCTAGATGCTATACTTAGCTTTAATATTCTCTATAAGGCTAAACCTGCCCTAAATTACTCTAGGACTCTTATAGAGGGCTCTTTTATAGTTGTACTTACGCTTAAATGTTACTTTAAGCTCTAAATAACGCTTCACAAACGTACTAGGCTAGTTTATGTAAACATAGCCTAGATTACGCTTAGCGCGTAAAGAATTAGCTATATTAGCTATAAATGCTATCTAAGGGGAAATTCCTTACGCATATAGCTTAAGTATAGTCTTAATAATTACTTGCTTCTTTTTATTGCCTAGCCTTTATAATTTAGCTGTAGAATTAGCTTGTAAAGGTTGTCTAGCGCTATAGTTATTTATTATCTTTTATAGAACTTTGTATATAGCTATAGCACATTTTTTTAAAAGTTTTATGTCTTATTTAAAAGCTTAGAGTGTAAGCTGTATCTAACATTCTTTTAGCGCGTCTAAGTAGTGTTGTGGGGAATGCATTAGTGTAGGAAGAGTAGTTTAGTAGGGTCTTAGCAAAAGTAAGCAACTCATGTGTGTAAGCAACTCGCCTATAAAGTATGTTACTAAAAGTAATTACATTATTAAACTTTTTAACTATTTTATATAGTTTACTAGTAAGGACACTTCTAGTTACTTTTTTAC
Organism: Lindgomyces ingoldianus; assembly: GCF_010093535.1. Taxonomy (NCBI): domain Eukaryota; kingdom Fungi; phylum Ascomycota; class Dothideomycetes; order Pleosporales; family Lindgomycetaceae; genus Lindgomyces; species Lindgomyces ingoldianus. The sequence goes on from NW_022985205.1 coordinate 127,834, forward strand.
ACTTAGTAGAATTCTAGTGTATAATGTTGCCTAGTATTTTAAAGTAGTTACTTTACTTTATATAGTCTTTATTATTTAATATAATTAAAAATTTTAGCTGTAAGCTAAGGTCTTTATTATTAGTAAATAATTTATTTATAAAAATAAATAGCTTTGCATAATTAAGCTGTAATAGTAGAAAAGTAAGACTACACTTACTATTATCTATCTGCTATTAGATTTATACATTAAGTGTGTTAATGTTGTTATATAAAGGGTCTATAGTTTATGCAGTAATAAATAGGTTAAATGCTGCCTTTAGTTAACACATAAATGCAATGTATACCTCTCTTACATATTACTTAATATATTATTATGCAGCATCCTTGTCTTTTAGGTTAATTATATAAAAGTAGCTTACTTATCTCTTTTAAGTAAAAACTACTATGTTATGCATAAGTTTAATTTTTTTACTAGTAAACTTAATAAGCTGCTTTTTTACTAAAATAGTTTTACTTTTTATGTAAAACTTTACTTTTTATAGTTTTTTCTCTTCTTTTTACACAAAATTTTTTATTATAATGCTTAAAGTGTTATATAAATGCTTCTAGTTATGTCTAGAGCCTATGTTGTGCATATAGTGCATATTTACCTAACTTTTTAGAATATCTAGAAAGATGTCTATGTACTAAGTTTTTTAAATATTTAGCTATTAACATAGATTAATAAAAATCTTTATTTTATTTATAAAGATATTATATAGTTAACTTATATAGTTATTATTTTTTTTATGCTTTTTAAAATTATATAATTTTATCTACTAAAAGTTTTTCTTTAGTAGTTTCCCTCTAGAGTAGAAGTTTATACAGGTTATAATGTAGTATAGATTATGCAGGTGGTATTAGTAGTGCATACATTACTGCAGGCGGTGGTGTGTACAATTAAGGGTGTGGAGCAGGCGTTAGGTAGGGTAGCATGTATTGTTTGTACAGTAATTAGTGTAGTGCTAGCTAAGGTGTAAAAGCAGGTAATGCTAGTATATTTAGTGTTAATAGCAGCATTATGTTTAGTCTGCTTCTATGTAAAGCCTTATATAGTAATAAAGCTTATATATAAAGCTTTTTTAGTGCAATTACTTTTTTTTATGCTATATTATATAGCTTCTAGGCTTAGGTACCTTTAGTGCTTAGCTATAGTGTAATTTCTTTATTTTCTAGCACTTATATAAGCTTTCTTTTAAACACGCAGCTAAGTGCTAAGAAGTTTTATAGTATTTATTTTTTAAAATTCTTTATATATAAACTTAGAAAAGTAGCGCCCTTTTAAGTTGTTATATATAAATTAGTAATTATATAACTTATATATAATTAAGTCTATAAGCTTATTAAAGCTTCTAACATGTTAATCTTATTATTCTAGTACTCTAGGCTAGTTTTATTTTATAGTGTTACCTTTAATATCTTTATATTCTTTATAAGTTATTTATATAATAAGAATTATTCCTTATTCTTTTTATTATTACATAGTGTTATTAGTTGCTAGTAAGATTTTATTATAATAGTATAGTTAATTACTTTTCTAGTAAATTGCGCAGGTACTGCTGTTATCTAGCTGCTAGGTTATGCAGCTTTAATAGCTTTAGTATGCGCCTTACACTATCTTCTTTTTACTTTATATAGTAGCAGAGCTTGCTATATAATGTAAAAGATTAATCTACTATTCTAAGAGATAAGTAACTAAATAAAGTACTTTATAAAGTATAAGTACTTTATTATTACTTTTTTTAAGAGATAAGTAATAAAATAAAGTGCTTTATAAGGCGTAGAGTTAATTGCTTATGCAGTAGATTACACAGGTACTGCTGTTATCTAGCTGCTAAGTTATGCAGCTTTAATAGCTTTAGTGTGCGCTTTACACTATCTGCTTCTTACTTTGTATAGTAGCAGAGCTTGCTGTATAATGTAAAGGATTAATATGCTATTATCTAGCTGCTAAGTTGTGCAGCTTTAATAGCTTTAGTATGTGTCTTACACTATCTCTTTTTTACTTTATATAGTAGCAGAGCTTACTATATAATGTAAAGGATTAATCTGCTATTCTAAGAGATAAGTAACTAAACAAAGTACTTTATAAGGTGTAGGTGCTCTATTATTACTTTTTCTAAGAAATAAGTAATAAAATAAAGTACCTTATAAAGCATAAGTACTTTATTATTACTTTTACTAATTTATAGTTAATTAAATTAACTACTAATTAGTGTTAAATAGGCTCTAATAGCTAGCTGCTTATTGTATAAGCACTTAAGTAGTAAAAGTAAGAGTAGTGTACAGTGTGCACAGCATATAAGGTAAGTAAGGTAAGGGTAATATGTTTCTAGTTCTATTGCTCTTATCTTTTCTCTGTATAAAGAAAAAGGGGGATATCTAGATGTTCGCGCACAGAGGTTCGCGCACAAGCATCATGTGACATAGATACGTGATCCTGCTTGTGCGCGATCGCTCGTATCCAGACCGTGACGCTGCTGCTGCGTACAGACACTTAGGCTTATATAAAATAATAAATAAAGCATTATATTATAAGTATAAGTAGAGCAGACTAGGTAAGGTCTATGTAAAGAGAAAAGAATAAGTTACTAGTGTCTAAATAGTAGTATTTAGATACACAGTTAAGCGTTATGTGTTATAGTCTTGTGTTACAGTTGTACAAACAGACAGATAAATACCCCTTTCCTTTGCATAGAATTAGAAGAAGGAGAATTAACACCAGTTACCTGCAACCCCCTCCCCGCGCGATGTGTACACCGTGCAAACCTCTTTGCTTTGCATAGCTAGCATGGAGCCCATTCAACACTTATAGTCCCTATCTATAGTGTTTAGAAAGTATTTAGAACTACTTTAGAACTAATTTAGATAAAATATAATAAGTACAACTATCTAACTAAAATTTCTTGTTACTAAGAAATAAACTAAAAACTTAATACTAATATAATGCCTTTAGTATAATATTTTTATTTAGTAGTAACTAGTAGTGTAGTTATTATTAATATAGCAAATTTATTATTTATAGTAATAAGTGTTTACTTACCTTACTTATATAGTTTAGTTAATGTTGTTAGTTTTTTTTTAGCTATTATCTAAATTTCTACTATGTAGGTATTATTATACACCTAACATCTTATAGCTTAGTCTGCTAACTAATTATAGTATTAAAGAAAAATACTATGCTGCTCTATCCCTTTTATACAGCCTCTTTAGAGGCGTTTTAAGTTATCTGCTTTTAAGCTACCTATGCTTTTACTTATAGCTTTTAAGTTAAGTTCTCTTATTAGTTTTTTAAATTAAAAAAATGTAAATATTACTTTATATAAATATAGTTTAATACTACTAAGGTCTAGTTTACTAACGCGTGTGTAAGTTTTTTTATATTATAAAAAAAATTCTAGTCTATTTTAAGCTATAGGCAGCAGCCTAAAACATAGAGAGTAAAAAGAATAAAAAAGAGGCTTTTAAGGCTATTTTAAAGTTTACTTAGAACCTAGCGTAAGTAGTGTAGGTTATAAAGAGTTAGAAAGCTAGTCTTCCTACAGCTAGTGTCTAAGTAGCCTTATTCTACTAAAATACTAAGCTGCTCTGTTAAATTTTAGCTCTAAAAGCTCTAGTGTCTAACCTTTAAGTAAACATTATAGCGCTCTTAGGCAGCTAAATATAAGGCAGAGGGGGTTTAAAAAAGGTCTAGAAGGGAGGGAGAAAAGAAAGAAAAGCAAAGAAGAAGAAAGAGAAAAGTCTAGAGGTGTCTAACAGCTTGCTGTTAGACCTCCCTAGTGTAATATCTGTAAAGTTATAATACTATTATGTATAACTATAAATTAACTTTTTACTTTTATACTTTATTATCTACTAAGTAATTTATGCCTTCTACACTAGCTTTAAAAGCCTTAATCTACTTATGTAAGGCCTTTAAAAGTCCTAGCTACTTTAAATGCTTATTATAAAAGGCCTTTAGTTTATAAAAAGCACTTATAAAATTTAAAAGCCTTATACTAGACTAGATTAAAGTTATGTCTTACTTATTTTACTTAGTACTTAAGTGTTTTTTTAGTAAAGCTTACTAGTAAGTATTTTCTTTACTTTCTACTTCTTTATATTATTAATAGTACTTCTACAGAGTTTTAGAGGTTCTTGTTTTAGAAGTAGATTCTAGGAGTCTTTATAAAGTATATTTAGTGCAAAGACATTATGTATTTTTAACCTTAAAAGTAGCTTTAGGTAGTATAAGTTTCTAACTTATTTAAGTACTTTAAAGAAGCCTTTTTATTACTTAAATAGTTTTTAGCTAGGTCTTTAAACAGCTAACTTTTAGTGTCTAGGTAGACTATGTTACTAACCTCTTAGTTAACTAGCTAGTAGTAGCAGTTAACTACAGTTTACATCTAATTTTAGGCCTTTTTTATATAGGTCTTAGCTAACTTCTAGGCTGCGTGTATACAAGTTGCTAATGCTAGAGCATCTTTATAATTTAACTTATCTATAGCTGTAATAGGTTCTGTAGAATGTTTCTAGTTCTAGCTTTAATATAGTTTAGAGCTATATAAGACTTAATATAAAAACATTTTAATTATTTTATAAAGTAAAGTTATCTAAGCCTAATTAATTAAAGGTAGTAAGGAACTTTAGTTATCTTAGTTAAAAAATATAAAAGGCCTTAGTTTTTAATTAATATACTTATTTATAATCTTTATTTAGCTATTTATTTTTTATAATAAGTAAAAATAGCTTGTTTAAACATGTAATTAATTATAACTATAATCTAGTTATAACAAAACTTATTTTAAAAAAAATTCTTAATGTTAATACATAAGTGCTGCATTAGTTAATTAGAAATTAAAAAAAGTAAATAAACTCTAGAGTTTAAGTTTATTTTAAATAAGCTTTATAATAAAGAAGGTAATTCTATATATATTATTTATAAGTAGCCTTTATACTCTTTTAGTAGTACTTTTAGGACAGTAACTAATAAGTCTTAGTAGCACTAAGGTGTGCTAAAGATACTTAGTTATAGACTTTTTAGATAAGTTAGGTACATAGCAGTAAGTCTGCTAAAACACATAAATAGTTAGCATAAAAAAGTAGTCTGTTTCCTATCTAATAATAGTAAAGTAAAAGCTTTTACTTTTACATAAAAAAGACTTAATTCTTTTAAAGTAATACATAAATTAATTTTAAAAAATTTAGAGACATAACCTAGTCTAGTGTTTTTATAATATTTAGTAAAGTTACTTAAGTTATTATTTAAGTAATATAGTACTAGGCTAATTTCTTATTAATTTAGAAGTAAAGTTAGTATAGTCTAAGTAAGACTTTTAGCTAGTTATTAGTTTAAGCTGCTTTTAAATTTTCTATATCTTATTTATAATAGCTAAGAATGTCTACTCTAGTGTTGTCTTTTCTAGTGATGTACTTAATTTAAAAGTAATACTAAGCTAACTTTTTAGCTTAATAAACCTAATAAGTATTAAGTACTTTTATTATTATAAAGTACTTTAATAACTAATAATTAGTATATACTAAAGTGCTTATTCTTATAAATGTAAGCTTAGCCTTTTATTATTTAAACATAGTAATAATTATAAATAGCTCTTTGTTATGTATTTCCTAGTTTAGCTCTAAACTAGATAGGACCTTACTATAGAATAAAACAGGGCACTAATTTCTATTAGCATGTTTCTAAGATAGGACTCCTGCTACTACTCTATCTAAAGTGTTAGTTTTAATTTTAGTTTACAACACAAAGTTAAAATAGTAAAGTATAGGTATACTTAGTAGCTTAGACTTTAGCCTTTTAAAAGCTGTATTACACTCTAAAGTCTATATAACAAAGTAGTAAGACTTTAAAGTGTAATAATTAGTTTTACTATATAAAAGAATTTTAAAATAAATTATTAATAGAATCTAGTAAAGCCTAAAAAATCTTTTACACCTGTTATAGTAGTAGGCGCCTGCTAGTTGCATAGCACCTCTACTTTCTCTAGGTTAACCTCTAGTCCTTTGTTTAAAAGTATATAGCTAATGTAACAATTCGCATGAATCATTCCATCTCAGGTCGTCCAGAACCTATCTGAAGGGTCCCTGTATCAGCTCTAACCCTAACTTAATTCTCATGAATCGTGTCCATCTCAGGTCGCCCGGAACCTATCTGAAGGGACCCCGTATCAGCTCCGACCCTAACTCAACCTGGCCCCAACTCTGCCCTGCCCCCCTGCTGTACCCTTATTCCTTTGTGTATTTAGTTGCACCTCGCCCCTGTAGCTAGCTTGGTAGTTTTCTAATATCCTTTTGTACAAGGCCTATAGGTGTTAATGGCATTCCCAGGTTCAGAGTCCCCACGCACTCCCATATGCCTCTGAGTGGATTCCCACCGCATTCAGACCCATTGTCTTGCCTGTGCCGTTACAGCTAAGATACTTTATTTAAGTAACATAAAATTTACTTTTTTAATTTTTACTTATAGTCCTGCTTACTAGAGCCTTTCTAAAACTTTCTTAACATAAAAAATAAAAGTTGCCTTATTTTTAAAGTAGAGAAAGATGTTATTTAGGTAGGTAATGTAGAAATTATTTAAGTAGTTAATTAATATATTATTTCTATAGCGCTAGTAAGTTACTAGGCTATTATATAATTTAAAAAGCAAAACTTTACATTTATATGTTCTATATTATGTCTAAAAGGTAACTAGTACACTTTTTAAAGCTTAGGTCTATTCTAATTTTAGTAAAGGCTGCGCAAATATTAAACTTAGTAAAGATAGCTACTTTTATAGGTCTTAATAAGAGTTTGTTTATACACAGTATTAGACACATATCTTTATAAGTAATAGTGTTAAGTTTATTGTAATTAATATAAATATATAAGTTACTATTTAGTTTCTATACATAAAAGATAAAAGATGTAAAAGGGCTCTAACTCTACTTAATAAAGCTATATTTTAGATTATTTATAACTAGCAGTAACTTCTTTAGCTTTAGCTAAACATTATTCTACTTTACAGTAAAAGAGACTTTAAAGTTAAAGTAATTATTAGTTAAAAAATTATAAAAGCTAGAAAACTTTTTAGGGCTAAAGTAGGGCGTTTTAAAGAGAGACGATTGTAATTAAGCAAGATAATAAAAGCTAGCGTAATAAGAAACCCTAAATTATTAGAAGAAGAATTAAGATAAAGTAGTACGCCTTTATAATTAAAAAGCTAGGAGATCTAGCTTATTATAATAATTAATAATAAAATAGGCTAGGAAAATAGTAAGGAATAAGATAAAAGTAAAGCAAAAAGTTAACTATACTTATAAGGGGCTATTTAGCTAACTAATTAGAAAAAGGTGCTATAGACTATAAAGTTTTATGTAATTATTACTCTAAATTACAACCTTAAACAACACTTCTAACGTGATAGCTAATTAGGTCTAAAACAGGTTAAACCCTCCTAAAATATAACCTCTTAGTCCTGTACTACGGTACGTACCTGGCAATTCACTGTCTGTACAGTACGGCTCCAAAAACGACTACGTTTGTACGGCTCACGTAACAGGTACGTTAACGTACTACGTCTACGTACTACGGACTGTTGGAAGCGTTGGTGCTATGGCCATACGCGAAGAACCCCTGTTTGAAGACTGGAAACGGGATATCTAGTCTGATGAGACATCTGTGGTCTGTGGTTTTCGAAGAGCAGGATACCACGTTTGGCATTTATCTTCCGAGCGTTTTGTTAAGTCCTGCATTCGGCCGCGGTGGAAGGGATTCTCTGAATTTATGTTCTAGGGTTGCTTTTCGTATGATTCAAAAGGCCCATGTTATATCTAGAAGGCATAGACAATGAGCAAAAGGAAGATTGCAGATCAAGAATTAGAGGATGTCAACAGGGAACTTGAGCCTCTTCTTAACGCTAAGTAGGAGCTAAATACGCCTTTGGCTTGAATGGGTCTTCGAAATTAACTAGGACGAAAACTACAATGGACGTGGGATAAACAGCATAGTAAGCTTCAAAGAGAGGGCAGTACTAGGATTGATTGGTGGAGATATTGCCGTTAGGTTGTTATCCTAAATTTAATTTCTTTTGTACAAGAATGTGAGAAGACTCGTCCCGGAATGATTGTTTAAGAGAATGGTGCAAGCCCACACAAAGTCTTTTACAAAGACAGGCTCTATAGCTTGGGTGGGTTATGCACTTGCTGTGGCATGGAAACTCTCCTGACTTAAATATGATTAAGCCAGCCTGGGCTTATATAAAAAGAGTAACAACGAAGAAAGGGGCACCTCAGTCAAAAGCAGAGGTAGAGCGCGTATGGCGAAAGGGGTGGGAGGAGTTAGAACAGTGGCGGATTCAGGCTTGGATTGAGAGGATTATACGGCATATTCAGGAAATTATTCCTCTCGAAGGCGGTAATGAGTATAGAGAGGGCAAGACTGAGAAGGTAGGACAGTTTCAAGCTACTATTACAGATGAATGAGTCGATATTGAATAAAGATGCCTGGTATGGATGACTTTTGTGGCGTTTGTGGCCTACGCCACCGCGCACGGTCCTGGAAACGACTTTTGAAAGACACCTCCGTTAGGACGGCATGTACAAGGGGGGCTCATGTACGGAGAGCGTAAGAGTCTTGTTCGAGGGGAATACTTCCGATTGGATGCATCAGAAAGTGTCCGAAAAGTCACCGCTTGACCCTAGCCATTACTGATAAGGTTAGGCCATATTCGCTGAATGGGTACTAAATAATAGAGTTGTAAGCGAAGGCAATCATATAATTGACCTCAGTCTCATAGGTGTGCACCAAATTTCAAGACTCGGCTCTTTCCCCAAGGTGACAACCACAGACATGTCTTCTTTTTCAAGCCCCTACGTGGAAGCCCTTCGGTCCTTCTATAACGCGATCGGCAAAAGGTACAACGGCTTAACGGGTTCATTACACAGCGAAAGTGCACAAAGACTTGTCACCGCGGCAGGCTCAACGATCAAAGCGGGCAGCTGGGTTCTCGATTTAGCCACGGGCACAGGCAACGTGGCCTTCGCCGCAGCAAGCAGGGTGGGCCGAACCGGACGTGTTCTGGGCATCGACATTTCAGACGATTTCCTGGAGCTTGCGTCTCAGGAAGCAAAAAGACTTGGGGTTGGAGAGTTCGTCGATTTTCTCCAGCAGAATGTTAGCGATCTCTCACTTCCGGAACCATATGCCGGTAGGCGGTGTTTTGATGTGGTAACTTGCGGGAGTGCCATCGCCATGATTCCATCTCCGGAGATGGTATTGGCTATGGCTGCAACGGAACTGTTGAAACCAGGTGGAATATTTGTTGCGGACATGCATGGGACGCATGTGCCTGCGAAGATATTTCTTGATGTTGCAGTACCGCTAGGATTCGAGTCCCCGATCGATCCAGTGTGGCTTAGCGATCCACAGGCAGGTTTTCATAAGATCTTCAAAGATTCGATATTCGAGCTGAAGGCTCTCACGGCGAGCAATGTGTCTTTAGAGGCCAAGTGGGATGCAAGCACGGCAGAAGCGACAGAGAAGCTTTGGGAAAGTATTATCGTTGACTCGACATGGATTTCCTTTGGCGTGGACAAGCTTGATTCGAAGGTCATTGCAGAAATCAAGCAAGCTTGGGCTAAGAAACTCAGCGATTACAAGGGTCCAGATGGGGTTATCGTTGCTGAGATGAAGCAATATCTTGCTGTAGCCATTTCCAAAAGCGAATAAGCGGCCTACCCCAGAGGATGTGACGAAAGACACTCAATTCGTAGGTGGACGCTTAGGACAAACTAGGGGACTGAAAGAGGGAAAATTCTTTCCTAGAGATGTGTTCTGTGGTTATTACTCTTGGCCACAGTCCCGTTATACGATATGATCTACAATACATTGTGGAGGCGGAGTTTTGAATCAGAGGAGGTTCCTGTAGCCAAAAGCTCTTTCATTATTTCCTTTCTCAAGCCCAAATAGATATGCTCCATGCATACATGTCACTAGAAAACGTATTGCGAACCAAAGTCTACTGTCTCAATCAGTCTCTTCACCCAACAATGATGCTAAACGCCAGAAATCCAAAATTAGACTCACAAGGTGAAAACGCTCAGCCCATACGCAATCCTCATGACCTCGCATCCTGCTCTACACCCTTTCCCTGCATCGTCGCATCCACGATCAAGGTACCATGGTCTCACACTGATATGCTCATTGTCTGTGAAATCGCCTGAGTTCTGCGAAGCAACGCTGTAGAGCCACAGCGCAACGAGCAGCATGTCGTATATGGCATTAATTGTTACCGCCGCGTACGGGTCCTGGATGCGTCCCCGAATGTAGAAACGAAGAACCCAGATGATCGCCGTGACAATTGCGATGCAGAGATTGCATCGAGTTATCCTAGTTCATCAGCATCTTTGAAACATTTAGATATATAGAATTAGCTGACATTTCATCCCATATCAATGGAATAGGAGGCGGCTCGCGGTAGTTTGCGTAGAAGTAGACACGTAGTTTTGGGTTCGAGTTTAGCCCACGGGTGCCGCCATCTTGCCACAGTGCTGTGCGAAACCGATCTGGATACGCTGATGCAAAGAGTGTAAGGAGGGTTACAGCTAAGAAAAAGTCGAAAGCTGTCGCTATAGAGTAGAAACGGTGCGGGAAGCGACCCGTATTACGAGGTGCTTTGGCGAATTGGGCGATGGACAATGGAAAAACCAATCAAATGCATCGGTACAAAGATTGCATGGAAGCGATCGCTAGATGTTAAGGATATACGCGGTTCCTAAGGGGTCCTCTATACATAGGACGGAAAAATAGCGCATATTTGCGCAATCCGGCGCACGAGAAGGCAAAGCGACCAAGTGACTATCAGGATAATTGGCTTATGCTAAGCTTCGGAGTAGAGATTGCCCTGCAATATCCAATTGTCATATGAGAAGGTCCAAGCAGATGAGGTTACTGTACCGTAGAGGCGTGCTGCAGGTAAGTGGTTTCCTCATGCACAAATGACGCAAATGGGCGCATTCTCCGATACGGCCTCAGGCTACTAAATAGCCTTTAATAATAGGACAAGCGTGCCACCTGTTCTTCACTCCAACAAGGCTAATCAGAGCCTGAGCTGAAAGCGGCTTAGCGTCATTCCAACTCAGTCATTTACACGTAGCAAAATACCTCGTATGCTCATGTGTCAGCTACAAAATGAGGGTGGCTGCAAGTATCACCCGGATCATAATTCAACGAAAGCATCGAGCGTACTCTTTATCGGCTAGCAATAAGAACTCGGGCTCGGCTTGAATCAAAAAGAAAGACGGCCTTGACTGGCCAAATGCGTCGAATCCATCACCGTACGACGTCCTTAGTCACGACAGATTCGTTCCCTACAGGAAGTAGCGCTTCACCGACATAAGGCAGACGACACCATCGCTAAGGCTTTGAAATTTGAGCGCTTTCAAATGATTCCAAACACTCATAGAATCCTTTCTGATCCAGAGAAGCGGGGCATACAGGGTGGTTGTGATCTTATGAAGAATACATCAGAAGGAAGGAATTTCTCATCGTTTTCAGGACTTGCGTCTTCTGTACTCGGCCAATTGGATACCAGGGCTCACCAAACAACCGCCTACAAATCCAGACTGAAGGGAAAACTATGCCACACGTCCACCCAATCACTCCTCCCCTTCGCCTCCGGCCAGATCTCTTCCCACAATTGTCTTTCATCCCTAGCCTCTCCCATGCTTTCCTTCAGTTGCAGCCTCTCGCGCATCCTAATCTCCCTCACAATCACATCACCATTGTCTATATCAGCAAACCTTCGCTCACAAACCCAGCTGCGTCCAACCCAATCCAATAGCCGTTCGAAGTCGTTCCAAGGTTGTCCGTCACCAACAGAGCGCAATTTGAGGTATCGAAATGATGGTATGACGCCTGGTCGGGCGGCACGATTGGCTGCGAGTATGAGTTGGAACAAGGATTGAGCGCGTTGTACGTCCATGGCTCTGGTAATGAAAGCGGAGCGCAGATGCTGGGGCGAAATTTTTTTGTTTACGTTGTAAGACCCGGGTGGAAGGTCGTTTCCTTCTTCGTCTGGCGGGTACGGGTTATAAAGCGTTACTGTGAGTTTCTCCATACGCGGGTGAGAGCCTAAAACCTGGTATATCCTTTTGTCTTCTTTATCGTGCTCGGTGTGCTGGAGCTTCACATGTAGCTCGCGCAGATTGGAGCATCGCTGGCGGAATTTCTGGACGTCCTCATAAGTGAACCAGTTCTGCGATTTGAAATTTTGTAAGGAGGGCCCATGGCGCTCTAGTATGGGTATGAAGGTCGCTTTACTGCCCGCGCTCCGCTCTTCCTCTTCTCCGCTAGGGGTTTCATCGGTGAGGCTTGTAAGAGGAGGCAAAACAGATAGAAGATGGCTGAATGCTATGTCTGCATCATTGCCGGCAATATCTGTGAATCCAAGAAAAGAAAGTTTTTGGAGCCTTTTAAAATTACCGTCTTCTGCCATTCGGGTTAGAGTTTGGAGGCTTTGCCTTTCGATTCTTATACCCAGGTCAAGCGAGCGCAACTCCTTGAAGTTCGCGTGAATAGCCCAGTTCTGTAGCCATTGGGGGAGTATCGAGCCCACGCCTCCAGTGAAATATTCCACAAACGAGCCTGCGAGGTCTGAAGGCTTTTTTCCGCGAAGAACCCCTGCCACGCTGGGCGGGGTAAACGCATTGCTTCGAGTAATTGCAGGGAGTTCCCTGCGAGCTTGTGCCACATACACACCGATCTTAAGTTTGAAGCAGCCCCTGCTACTATCTGTAGAGTAGCCTCTTCATTATAGTCAATGTTTCCATCGCTATCGAGATGCGTAGATACTACGCAGATGCTATACAGTGATGGAGATGTCGCGAGCGCATACTCATCAACGTCCACATCATGAAGCTGACCTCGCTTCTGGTATAGGCTGCGGAGACTGAACGTGTGAACGTGGAGGCGACATCCAGGCAAGTTGGTGCGCAGCATATCTAATATGCAGCGGGGAACTTGGTCGGTGGATGCCCAGTAGAGGTCCTTGAGCCCTGTGAGACTCGCCAGGAACTGTGCAACGGGCTTCCATGCTTCGTTTCCCCTTGCTTTGTTTGCTTGAGTGCAGGCAGGCTCAGAGCCTTCAAAATACTGGAGCGATGTTGATTTCCAGAAGCTATTCTCTTCATCATGGTCGTTGTCATCCGGATTAGCCCAGGCATGCAATTGCATGTCCCGGAAGTACTGATTTACTCCCCCAGCCTCGAATGTGACTTGTCCAGAGATCCTTGCGCGTCGCACATATTGGGTTCGCTCGTCGACTTGGAAAAGTTCGTTGCACCGTGCCAGGACCTGTTCAAGCTGTTGTTGATCCTGTGGCGCGATATGGACTTGCTTGAAACGCTCTCTAGCTGCCGCGGCAGAGCACCGCTTACTGGTGAGCGAGAATGCGAAGAGGCTGCGCTGTCCAGAGTTGCAGCTTGAAACGTGCTCGCAGATCAGTTCAAGTGCCAATAAAGGAAGGCGCTCGAGATTCGAGTATGACGCGGTTCTGGTCCGAGTCATCATAGTGCGGTAACCTGGGGAAGGCATGGGCGTTAGCGGAGGTAGTGGGGTGAATGAACTTTCAGCTCCCCCTGGTTCGGTCCCACATGTTCGGGACCCTGCAGAATTCGGGATCACGAAGGCGTCAACCTTTTGGCCGTAATGATATCAAATTATAATAGACTGGCCATAGTTAGCGATCTGCTAAATATATAACTTTACCAACGTACACTATAACGTGTTCCACCACTCATCCGCCAACACCGGTCATCCGCCGGCCCCACCAAAATCGACGCGTCTCTCTCCACCAACATGCCTCTACCACCACCAAAACGGCTTGAATTAGAGCAAAAGAAGGCAGACTAGTGCTAGCTGTCTCTGTCCTTTAAAATTATAAAAATCTGTCTATCTATCACATCTTAACCCTGTACAACACGTCTTAATTAACGCTCTGTAATTGCCTTGCAGGCGTCCTCCTATAAGCTACTACTAATGTAAAGAAATAAATGCTAGTACCTGTTAAAAAGTAGTCATTTATTTACTAGATCTTAGACCTTAACTAATAAGGTTTTCTGCCCTATATTATTAATGTGCGTTAAATAGCAGACGTCCTGCTCTAAGCTCACAGCTAGGATCCCCCCCTAAAGCCTATAGGCAAGAACTAGGTGTCACGCTTTGTTAATACTTAGGCAGAGCTCTAGATAATGTGGCATAAAAAGCTGCACTTTTAGCGCGCTCTTTATTAGAATCTAGTTAAATATAGCACCTAGTTTAAGCTTATAGATAACACACACTACAAGTATAAAATACTAAGATACTTAACGTACACTACAGGCAAGTTGCTTATACACCTAAGTTACTTACTTTTACTAAGACCTTACTAAACTACTTTTTCTACACTAATGCATTTCTAACAACACTACTTAAATATGCTAAAAGAATGTTAGATATAGCTTACACTCTAGGCTTTTAAATAGAATATAATACTTTTAAAGTAATATACTATAGCAATGTATAAATCTTTTTAAAAAATAATAAATAACTAACACACTAGATAATTATTATAAGCTAATTTTACAGCTAACTTATAAAGGCTAGATAATAGTAAAAAGTAAGTAATTATAAAGTATATACTTAAGCTATATACACAAGGATTTGTCTTCTTGCTAGTAACTATAGCTAATATAGCTAATTCTTTACACGCTAAGGATAATCTAGGCTATGTTAGTATAAACTAGCCTAGTCTGTTTATAAAGTGTTATTTAAAGCTTAAAGTAAAGTTTAAGCGTAAGCATAAATATAAAAAAGCTTTTTATAAGAATTCTAAAGTAATTTAAAGCTAAGTACAGCATTTAGAATAATAACATATATAACTTTAATAAGATAAGCTTTATAATAAGCTAGATATTTACTAACTATACCTATACTTAAAACATTACTTTAAGCTTTAAATAATACTTTATAAACATACTAGGCTAGTTTATGCTAACATAGCCTAGATTATGCTTAGTGTGTAAAGAATTAGCTATATTAGTGTCAGATATGCGCACCTACTGTCAAGACAGGAGGAACGCTTGACGAAAGCTGCTACATAGTACGAGCAATAAGCTCGAACAGTATGTTGCAGCAAATTGCAGCATTTTGCAGCAGTTTGCAGCATGTTGCAGCATTTTACAGCATGTTGCAGCAAATTGCAGCATTTTGCAAGCTGGTCGCGCATAGGGCAAGTGCGCGAGGGACTCGGATCGGCAAAACAAAAAGCCGAGCAACACGAGTAGAGCAAAAAAAAGGATTGATAAATCAACACAATGAATCATCATCCCATACATCATATCCAAACCCATCATTCATGTCAGGAAGCCTAGAAACAGTGCTTCAATCTAACAGTTAGCTTATAAAGGTTATTTAGCATGTTAGTTATATATTATCTTTTAAAAGACTATATCCATTGCTATAGTATGTTACTTTAAAAGCTTAAAGCGTAAGCTATATCTAACATTCTTTTAGAGCATCTAAGTAGTGTTATTAGAATGCATTACTGTAGAAAGGGTAGTTTAGTAGGGTCTTAGTAAAAGTAAGTAACATAGGTGTGTAATCAACTTGCCTGTAGTGTACGTTATACTTAGACTTTTAGAGATTTTTATTTAGTAATTGTAAAGATATTTTGTTGCAAAAAATTAATTTCTTTTAGGTAAAAAATCAAATGTACCACTTAGTAGTTCTTGCTACTTAGTAGTGGAATACGTTAAGCATAAAAGCTTAGAATATTATAAAATAGCTTTATTAATAGCTTAAGCGGTTGTTTAGTCTACACGCGTATAATTACAGGGGAAAGCGTGGTTCGTCCCTCTCTAAAGGGACAGGGAACCGTGGACAGGAAGGTTTCTAGCCTTCGTGTAGCCATAAACGTAATTACAACTCTTTTAGATTTAGATATTAGGTTAATAGCCCCCATTACCGAGCTTAGTCTAACTTTCATAACCAGAAGGAAAAGCAATCCACTGCGATCAGGACTCAACGCACCATATCTGGATTTAATCGACTCACCGCCGAAGAGAGACAGGTGCAAAAACCTTATGGCCTTTATTCCGCTCAGTGATCATATCTACAAGGCATTACCGTCAGTGCACCGGTTTGCCAAATATACTAGGCCACTGACGTAGCCAAATTCACCGATCAAACGGTACCCAACGGGTCGACATTTGGCTCACTTCTCGGCTCTGGTCAAAGATAAACCCAGACCGCAATATGATTTTGATGATCTGATCAGTCGCAGACGAAACAGAGTTCTAAACAACATTATCGGGGGCGGGAGCTGCGATGCTCCGGGAATTTGGTGGTGGCACAAAGTGTACGCAAACTTTTGGGTTAATATTTTCGTTCGGCGAGCAAGTTCAAAATTAAACCCGTCTTCTGTTGGTCAGGAACAGGCTGGCAAATCTGAATATGTTTATGTTTAACTGTCGGCTAACCATTGAAAAGATAATGACCGAAGCCAAGACGGTCTACGTTACCCATTGAGGCGGGTTCCGATGCCGTCCGCTCTTCTCAAGGTCTTGTTCAACTCACGGGCTTAAAAGAATATACCAGAAACAACTTGGCTGCGCTTTTTTCTTACTCTCTCAGACTGATCAACAAGAACATCCACGCAAATATTTTCCTATTCAAGAGTTCAGGGATCGTGTATTGAAGTATCTGTCGCATGGGGCCTAGATGGAGCTGATGGAGCTGATGGAGGGCATATGGGGGTGCAGTCAAATAGGTGGTGAGAGACAACCTAGGTATATTGAGGTGAGGTGTAATGTCTCCAGAAGTCAAGAGAGACCAGAGGTAAATATATAGCTAAAAGAGGGTTAGTCCTAAAAGAGGGTTAGTCCTAAAGAGGAAAGGACGAGAGGTGAAGGACCCACACTCACTCTGACTCAGGGTCACGTAAACTAATGTCACGTGCGACAGTATCTTGCGGCTAAGATCTAAACTTCGTCATTCTAACAGATAGATACCAAATATATGAAGACGACACCGCTCTTCCCATTTTCCACCAAGGAATACAGCTTTCCCTTCCCAATCATAAACACCACGTTCCTTCACTCCAGCCTTAGCCATCACTCGCAAACTCGCTGGATTACCTTCATTCACAATTGCTCTAACGTAGAGCTTTGAGAAGGGTGTCCAAAAAGATTGCGCCCTCTTGCAGGACTCAAATACTGCTTCCACCGACTCAGTGGCGTAACCTTTACCCCATGCGATGGGTAAGAACATATATCCGAGCTCAACGGTCAGTGTTGTAGCTCCAGCTACAGCCGGTAACGTGAGATCCTCTGGCAATGCAAGGGTACTATGATCCAGCGATTTCAGCGTGACAAGACCGACAAATTCTGTTAATTTTTCCCCTTGCCCTACGGCTTGCGGCTCGCTTTCAACAGAACCTTTCATTGACCCAAGGAACTTGTGCACGGCATAGGCGACTCTGTATGATTTTTTCTCTCCCTCATCGGTCGGCAGACAACCTTTCATGACTCTCTCCGTGTCCTCAATGGACTTCGACTGGCCATAGATGCTTCACGAAGTCAGTCGCGACAACAGCTCAAAGAATAAATCTCCACATTACCTCCATGACGTAGTCTTTTCGTTGCTGCGCAGTTCATGGAACCACTCGAACTCCGGACTTCCTCTTTCCGCTTTTGTAACAAGCGTAAGTTTCAACCGTGATGTGAAGATGATCGGGTCCATTCGGTCGCTCTGTTGCTGCGCTTTGTATATTTTGACGCTCACGACTGGTAAGTGTTTCTGGTTCCCCTCTGCCTTGTGGAAACATCTATGTTAGTGGAATGGCAGAATAGCTTCATTTTATAGTAGCAGCTCATCCGCGATTCGGACTCGGAGTCGGGATCGGAACTAAACGTGAGATATCTCGGCGCTCGCTTAGATCTATGATGTGCGTTAATCTGTGGCTATGTCTTGGCATTCGCGTCGCGTCTTTTTCGCCTCACTAAATATATGAGAACTTCAACAAAGCGACAACTTGCCTGCATATATGCCTAAATATTTGTTATTTTAGTTAGATTTTAACGATGCACGTCCTTCCTAATTAGGAGATAATAAAACTAATTTCTAGTGGTTTAAAAAAGCCCTGAGCAAACGTTTTCTGCCCTAAAAGCCATGGCCAGAGCAGCCACGCGTTTGAGAACTGGTACTGGCCGCCAACCATCAGCTAGGGCCCTTGCTGCAGCAGCGTCTAAAGCACCTTCTAAAAGTCAGAGAGCTGGTAGATTAAAGAACCCAACGCGGAGAAAGGTTACCTTTGTGGATGAGCAGCGCGCTGCAGCGTCAACGACTGCTATTGAGATCCCATCCTCACTGTCACGATTGTGCACGAGTAAGGTTATAGAGCTTCACGGAGGTCTAGTTTAATTACTACGTGAGGTATCATAGTAGGTATAAGACATTGTGTAAGGAATAGAAAGGTTTAGAAGAAAATTAGTAATTAAATACTTAGCTTAAAAGTCTAAGCACTTTAGGTATAAATTAAGCCTATTCTAAGTTTAGTTAGTGTTAAGGTAGTTTATGCTTAAGTTTATATCTATGTTATGTTATATTTATATTAGACGTGCACTAATAATACTCTAGTATGCGTCTAATATAGTTATGTCTAGGATCTAGGGAGAATACTATAACAGTACCCCCCCTCTTATTAGAAAGGAAATTCTTTACATTAGTAGTTCTAGCATTAAGTTATCTTTATTAAAGTATAGGTTTAGTTTAAATAAGTATTAGGTATAAAATTAAGTTACTATAGAGTTTTTTTATAAAGCTTCTATAAGTTTCTATAACAGTTTATTATATCTAGTCTATTTTATAAAGTATTTATAGATATATTTTTTCTTATTAAACTAAATTTATTTAATGTCTTTTATAACATATTCTAGTTTATTATTTATAATAATAGGTTTAAATAGCAGATTTAGCTATTTAGATAAATAGTTAGATTTAGAGGCTACTTAGCGCAGCAATAATACATAGAACACAGAGTGTATCTTTATGCTGTTAGGTAGGATTAATTAGTAAGCATGTAATAAAACTATATAAGCTACTATAAAAAGGCTAAAGTTCTTCTAATTAAGTTTCTTTAATTATTAGTTTATTTAGATATTTCTAGTGTCTAGCTAGACCTTCTTGCTAGCTGCATATGTAGGGGCAGAGGTTTAGAATTAGTTTATGTACTTTTATTAAAAAGCTTAAGCCTATGTAAGCTTTTTATAAATATATTTAAATATATTTTAAATTTTATTAATAAGTTTATTTACATCTATTACTTATATAAATTAATAAGTTAGTTAGAGAGTATTTAAAAGTAGTTTAAATTCTATTTAAAGGTAGTATCTATAGTTTACTAAAAACAAAGATACTTATGTTAATTTAGATATTATATTATTAGCTTTAAACTATGCTATAGCTAACTATTTTACCTAGTTATTTTACTAGTAGTTTATGTATACTTATAGAACTTATTTTATTATAGTGTTTATGTTTTTAGTCTAGCTGTTAGTCTTTAAGTAAAAAGCTATAGATAGATAAAAGATAATTTAGAGCTGTTTATAAAGTTTGTTCTAAAAGGCTAAGACAAACTACATACCCCTATCTAATATAATTATGTTAGGTAGGCTATAGTAAACCTATACATATTAGTAGAATAACTAGGCTATATTAGAGGTAGTTATAAAAGAACATAGTATTAAGTATTAATACTTAGTTAAGTAATTAACAACTACTATAATATTTATATACTCTTTAAATAAAAGTAAGTTTATAATAAAATTAATTAATATATCTTTCTAAGCTTATTTAAAGATTAGAAGTAGTTTAAGCAGGCTATTATACCTTTTTTAAAAGGCCTTTACTTTACAGCAAGTATAGCAACATAATACATATTAGCGTACAGTATAGAACATGCAGGGCTAGTAGTACTCTCTCTGTAGTAGGTTAAGAGTCTTTTCTCTGCCTAGGTGTCTTTTAATAGGCAAGTTGTGTATAATTTAGAGTAGTTTAATTCTTAGTTTATTAAAATTAGAAATTATAAGTTAGTTATAGTAATATAGCTTACTATTTTAGTTTTTATAGTTAGCTAGTGTTACCTTCTTTAACTAACTAGCGCTGTTTTAGAGCAGGTCTAAAGTTTTTTAAATAAATTTATTATTTAAATACTTATTAATAATAATTTAATTAATTATCTAATTTATTTTATTTAGGTTAAGGTTTAAAAATAGCTTAGGTTAAAGTAAAGTTTAGTGTTAAGCTTTTTACACTTCTTTTTAAGTAAAAATATTTTAGGATTACTTTATAAAGGCATCTAGTTTCCTTTTATCTTAACTAAGATAATAAGTAATCTTAAAATTAAAATAAGACAGGTATTTAAACTAATAAGCTTATTAGTAGCTAAGTTGTTTTATAGTTATAAAGTACTATAAGTTTTTATAGTTAAATAGAACCTGTATTAGATGCGCTACACTTTCTAGTTTAGGTTGCTATTATTTAAAGTAGTGTACTATAGTAAGTAATTTCTTATTATAGATTTTATAATTACTTTTTATAGGACTTATTTTTTTTAAGAAGTATGCAATAGGCCTAATAGTCCTGTCTAGCTTAGTCTAGAAGAAAACTTCTGCTACTATGTAGTCTAAGGCATTAGCTTCTATAAGTATTAGTAGTTTAAAGTTAAAGTAGTAGAGTATTAAGGCTTTAGTAAAAGCTTTTTTTAGCTAGTTAAAGAACTATTAGTAATTTAAGTTAAAGTTAAATTAAATCTTTTTTTTAGTAAGTGTAATTATAAAGCTTACTTACTATAAAAAGTTATTAATAAATTATTAGTAAAAGTTAGTAAATTTTATAAAGGCTTAAACATCTTTTATATTTTTTAGGTATTGCTAATCTAGTACAGTCTAAACCTTAATAAGGTCTATTTAAATGCTATTTATAAAGATTATATATTCTAAATACATAACCTTTAATTAGTAAAACTTACATTTATTTACATTAAGTTATAGACCTACTTCTTCTATAGCTTTTAGCACTAGGCGTACATGCTATTTATGCTCTAAAAGGCTATTACTATAAATTAGAATATTATTAATATACGCAGTATAGAACATGTCTAGGTAGAGTTAGAGCAAGTTGTTTACAAAATATTAAAAAGTACTAGGCGTGTTAGCTAAGCTAAAGGGCATTACTAGGTACTTAAATAGTCTATATTAGGTCTAAAATGCTGTTAGCTACTTATTACTTTGTACTATTCTTAGCTTATTAAAGGCAGTAATAATATTTAACTTTATAAAATACTTTACTTTACTTAGTTAGCTTAGAGTTTTTTATAAAAAAAAAATTAAGTATTAGTTTTTAATAGTAACAGTGTTTAGTCTTTAGTAGTTAACATAAAATTAAAGCCTACTTTTAGGTTTCTTTATAAATAGTATAAGTAACGCTACTAGTAAAAAGCTAGCTTAAATAAACTTTTTTTTTAAGGTCTTATTAAAGTATTTTTAGAGCACTTTTAATTTATTTAGTAACATTTTATATAGTAGCTTATAACTAGGTTATTTACTAAGCTTAAAAGTTATCTAGTAATTATATAGACATTATATTAAAAGCTTATTAAACTTATTTTAAAAAAAAGCTATATAATAAGTTATAGTAGTTTTAAGAGACTATTATTTTTAAGTTAGTGTGTTTTTAAAGAGCTAAAGCTTAGTTTATATTAGAAATTATAACTATATAGATTTTATAATCTAGTTATTAAGCTAGAGTTATAAATAGAGTAGGTTTTATATAGTAGATGTCTATCTACTATTTAAGTCCTAGTTTATGTCTAAATTAAGTAAGTAAAAATTTTATAAAAGCTTTTTTTTTTAAGTTTAAGTAGTTATTAAATTATTTTATGTAGCTTATTTTAGTAAAAGGCCTAGCTTATTAGCCTTACTTAGGTAGTTCTTCTCTAGGTTATTAAAAAGTAAGTCTAAAAACTTTTTATATTAAGTGCTACTTAAGTGTTATTTAGGTGTAAGTATAAGCATATATCTTAGCATTAAAAAGAGTTAAAGTTTAGAACTTACTTTTAGTAATTAAAAGTAACCTTATGCTAATATAGCTATAGTTATTTTAGAATTAGGTTATAACATTTTATGTTTATTACATAAAGCTTAATCTGCTCCTTATAGTGTTAGTAAGTAATTATAATAGTTATAGTATAAAAAAGAAAACTTTTTTTAAGTTATTTTCTATTAAATCTAGTTAAGTAAATTATTTAAGTAAGTAGTGTTAATTAAAGATTTAGTTTACATGCTAGTTTTTTATTAATATAACCTATACTATTTACTTTTAAGTTAATAAAAGCTTATATTAAAGCTAATATAGTTTTTTATTATAAATATATAAGAATATTAACTTAGTACTTCTAGTTATTAGTAAAGGACTTAGCTTATAAGTTAGTAGAAATCTAGTGTTAAATTAGTTCTAAAAGGCAACTTAGCTCTAGAATAAGCCTTTTTATAGGCTCTTACTACTATAGCTGCAGCTATGTTAAAAGTAGTAAAAAAAATTAAGGCTTAAATATAAGTTAAAGCTCTTATAAAAATAAAATTAAAATAGTAAAGATCTTTAATAAGTGCTAGCAGCACTACTTACATAGACTTAAAGAAAAGAAATAGAGTAGTTTTAAAAGATATAACTATACTTACTATACTTAAAGTATTAACTTTTTTTTTTATAATTTTTACACTTTTTAGAACTAACTAAAGCATAATTTAAATTAATTTTTATTATATTAAAGTTCTTATTTATAACTACGCTAGTTTAGGGGTGTATTAGAGCTTGTACAGGGAGGAACCTTATGTTATTATTATAGGTAGTAATTAGGTTTACATACACATTAAGGTTGTTTAAAAGGGGTTCTTCTACTATAGCGTATTATAGTTTAGTTAAGAGGGAGTTATGTAAGGCTATAATTAAACTTATTTTATTTAGGCCTATATTAAATGTAAGTTAGTAAAACTTAGTAAAGTATAAAATAAAGCTTTTTTTTTTTTATTATAAAGTGTTTAGGTAACTTAAAGCTATTAACTTTTTATTTAAGTTTTTATAAGTTACTTATAAAAACACTATAAATTAATCTAAGTTAATAATATCTTTATTTATTAGTAAGTTAATTAAAGCTATTATATTATAGTTAAGTTAAAAGTAGGCATATAGTAACTAGAAGTGTTTAGAGGGGAATTAGTCTATATTTTTTTTAAGTTTATATTAAAGCTTATATAAAAAGAAAAGTAAGTCTTTTTATTTTCTATTAAATAGTAGGGGATTAAAGAGTTAGTTAGATTTTATTACTAAGTTAGAAAAGTTACAGGTTATAGGTAGTGTTAGGCAGAAAAAAGTTAAGCTATCTCTAGACTTTTAGGTAAGCTTTAAGGCTAGTAAGTTCTTAGTTCCTACTACTATAATAAAAGTTAAAGCAGAAATAAACTACTTAATAATATAAAGCTGTTTTTTAAAGTCTTTTTAAAAAGCTTTAAAGCTTATAATGTAGTAGCTTTTTTATAAAGTAAGCGCTTTTTAAAAGGCTTTTTAGCTTACTTTAATAGCTTAAAGTTATATAAGTACTAAGCTTATTAAATTAGATTTAAAGGCTATTCTTAGCTAAAGTTTTAATATAACATAATGTTATAATTATGCACAAGTAAGGTTATAGAGCTTTATAGAGGTCTAGTTTAATTACTATGTAAGGTATTATAGTAAGTATAAGATGTTATGTAAGAAATAAAAAAGTTTAAAAAAAAATTAGTAATTAAATACTTAGCTTAAAAGTCTAAGCACTTTAAGTATAAATTAAGCTTATTTTAGGTTTAGTTAGTGTTAAGGCAGTTTATGCTTAAGTTTATGTCTGTGTTGTGTTATGTTTATGTTAGACGTGCACTAATAATACTCTAGTACGCGTCTAATACAGTTATGTCTGGGATCCGGGGAGGATACCGTGACACTCACCACCAGTGGTAGTGGAGCAAGAGCATCAACTATCGCCACAGCGGCAATCGTCCCCACCTCCCGAAGAGCCTGACTATGAGGTGGATATGAAGTATATTCTACGCGTGAATGTTGCCGCAAACTACAGTAAACTACAGCAACTTGCAGCAAACTGCAGCAACTTGTAGCAAACTGTAGCAAACTGTAGCAAACCACAATAAACTGCAATAAACTGCAGTAGATTACAACAACGTACTTACTTCTACTAGTAATAGCTTTTTAATAATATTATATTAGTTATATATTTAATTATGTTTACGCTTAAGTTATACTATTTATATACTATTATATTAAATTATTTAGTTATTTAAATAAAAATTTAAAAACTTTATATTAACTAAGTTTAGAACTGTTTATTTTTATAATTAAAATTACTTTTAAAAAAGTTATAAAACGTGTGCTAAAGTAAAAACATAAAAACTACTAATAACTTATTAAAATTAAAAATAACTACTAATGCTTAACTTCTAACTACTTGTAGATTTTAGTGTAAAATTTATAACACACTTTAGCTACAGCTAAAGTAAGATGTTTACTACTAAAGCTAAATAACTACTTACTTAATAATAGCTAAACCTACTTTCTAAAAGCTTAAAGTTAAAAACTTACTTAATTTATGTAACAAGGTTGGCATAGTCAACCACGTGGCCTTCTCTCGCTGATAGAGGTTTAGGCTAGGCTAGAGACAACTGCTAGTGCTAGTGCTTACCCTAGCATTACCTATATATATATATATATATTATACTATGCGAGAATACTTAGCTTAAGTATTCTCGTGCGTACCTTTTAGTACAGTAGGAAAAGTTGTATAGTATTAGCTTGGCAGGCGGGGCGCCTACCTTATTACAATTTATAGTTAAACTATAGTAATAACGTACTTTATAGGCAAGTTGCTTACACACCTAAGTTACTTACTTTTACTAAGACCCTACTAAACTACTCTTTCTACACTAATGCATTTCTAATAACACTACTTAAACATGCTAAAAGAATATTAGATACAGCTTACACTTTAGGCTTTTAAAGAAAATGTAACACTTTTAAAATAAGATACTATAGGTATGTATAAAGTTTTTTAAAAGATAATAAATAACTAACACACTAGATAACCTTTATAAGCTAATTTTATAGCTAACTTATAAAGGCTAAGTAATAATAAGAAGTAGGTAATTATTAAGCACATACTTAAGCTATATGCGTAAGAATTTTCTTCTTAGCTAGTAGCTATAGCTAATATAGCTAATTTTTTATACACTAAGCATAATCTAGGCAATGTTAGCATAAACTAGCCTAGTATATGTAACGGCGCAGGCAAGACAATGGGTCCGAATGCGGTGGGAATCCACTCAGAGGCATATAGGAGTGTGTGGGGACTCTAAACCTAGGAATGCTATTAACACCTATAGGCCTTGTACAAAAGGATATTAGAAAACTACTAAGCTAGCTACAGAGGCAAGGTGCAACTAAATACATAAGGGAATAAGGGTAACAGCAAGGGGCAGGGCATAGTTAGGGCTAGGTTAAGGTTAGGGCTAATACAGGGGCCTTTTAGAGGTTCTAGGCAACCTAATAATTTATAAAAATTAAGTTAGAGTTAAAGCTAATATAAAGACTCTTTAGATAAGTTCTAGGCAACCTAAGATAAAATAAGAATTATTACACTACTTCCCCCTTTATAGACTAATAGTCTCTATTAGTAGTAATTATAGTATAAAGTATTACTATTATATTCTCTGCCTTTTTAAACTAAAACTAGTCTAATTTAGCTAGGTGTTCTTACTAAGTATTCCTTTGCACTGCTAGCAGTGTCCTCTAAAACTAAACGCCACGCATGTAGTTATTAATTATTAGAGTAGTAAGTGTAGTTTATTAATTAGAGCTAATTTAGATAAGATAATAAGGTCTTTTTTATAAGTTTTTCTTTCTAAATTATACGCTATAAGGTAGGCTACTATCGCTTTAAAGAAGTTTACTTAAGTATGTTTAAAACTATAATTTAGTACTTATAAGCTAAAAGAAACCTTTTTTTATAAGTAAAAAAACTAATCTAACTAAAATACTTTTCTTTTAATAGCTGCACTAATAAAGCGCGCTTTAAATATAAAAAAAGCCTTCTTTTTATCTATCTTAAGAGTTTAAAACGCTTACTGTACCTTAGTCTTCTCTTAACTAGTAATAAAATAAGCTTATAAGAGCTTTATTATATCTTCTGCACTTTTAAACTAAAACTAGTCTAATTTAGCTAGGTATTCTAGCTCTAGATAATCCTTTGCAATACTAGCTATATGTCCCTATATTTGTAATAATTCTTATAAATTGTTCTATTTTAAGTCGCCTAGAACCTCTAGAAGGCCCTTGTATTAGCCCTAACCTTAACTTAGCCCTAACTCTGCCCTGCCCCTTGCTGTACTTCTATTCCTTTATGTATTTAGTTGCACCTTACCTCTGTAGCTAGCTTAGTAGTTTTCTAATATCTTTTTATATAAGGCTTATAAGTGTTAATAGCATTCCTAGGTTTAGAGTCCCTACGCACTCCTATATGCCTCTAAGTGGACTCCTACTGCATTTAGACCTATTATCTTGCCTGCGCTGTTACAATATTAATGCTATGTGTGCACACTTGCTTTAATAGTAATCTAAATTAATGTTAAGTCTATTTATAATAAAGGCTTACAATTATTTAAATATAAGTTTTTTACTATCTATAAAGATCTTAATTTTAAGTGTGTGTTTAGTAAAGTAGATTTACTAGGTCTAAAAAGTGCCTAAAAAGTCTCTTACACTTAAAGTAGTAAAAAAAATATAGAGCGTTATTAAAAGTAATTTAGTAGTTAGTAAAAGTTAACTAGTAGTTTTTAGCTAAATTAGCTACTTAAGCTATACTTATAATTTAGTAATCTAATTATTAATAAATATACTACTAGAGGTTAACTTTAAATTAGGTAAAAGTATAGCTTTAAGTGCTGCAGAAGTAGGTTTAGCTATTAACATAAATTATTAATTAACTCTAGAGGGCTTGCCTTAGCTAGAGCGTATTTTAATTCTAGAATTAAAGAGTAGTAGTTAGTTAGACATTAGCAGTTACCTTTAATTTTAATAAGTTATTAGTAGTCTTTAAGTTTCTACTTTAGCGCCTTTTTATAACTTTTTTAAAAGTAATTTTAATTATAACGTACTTCACAGGTAAGTTGCTTACACACCTAAGTTACTTACTTTTGCTAAGACCCTACTACACTACTCTTTTTACACTAATGCATTTCTAATAACACTACTTAGACATGTTAAAGAAATATTAGATGTAGCTTACACTTTAAGCTTTTAAATAAAATATAATACTTTTTAAGTAACACACTGCAGCTATCTATAAGGTCCTTTAAAAAATAATAAGTAACTAACACACTAGATAACCTTTCTAAGCTAATTATATAGCTAACTTATAAAAGCTAAATAATAATAAAGAGTAGGTAATTATTTAGTATATACTTAAGCTAAATGTGTAAAAATTTCCCTTCTAGCTAGTAGCTATAGCTAATATAGCTAATTCTTTACACACTAAGTGTAATATAGGCTATGTTAGCATAAACTAGCTTAATATATTTATTAAGTGTTACTTAAAGCTTAAAGTAAAGTTTAAGTGTAAGTATAACTATAAAAAAGCTTTTTATAAAGATCTTATAGTAATTTAAAGCTAAGTATAGCATCTAAAATAATAACATATATAACTTTAATAAGATAAAGTTTATAATAGGCTAAATATCTACTAAAGCAGTTATTATAAGTTTAGAAAAACAAGGACAGCTAAAAGCAGTCTAGCTAGGTGACTAGAAGTAGACAACAGCTATCTAAAGCATTAATGCTAAAAAGTAGGCTATTCTGCTTTTTATTATCTTTTAGGGTAGCAACTACTTTTTAAACTAGTATAAAAAAAATCTACTCTAAAATTAAGTTATTATAATCTTTAAGTATAGCTAAACTACTAATTAGCTTAGTCTAGACTAGTTAAAGCACTTTAACATGTATATAAAGAAGTGTACTATTAGTAGCTACTATTTACTAGTTATTAATAGCTATAAAAGCTATAACTTACTTTATTTTTTATAATACTATAAAAATAATAAGATTATTACTATTTATATGCCTTTTTACTTATTACACTTTTTATAGCTACTTAATGTAAGTTGTTTTACTCTTTTAAAAAAAGTATATAAGCGCTAAGCTAAAAACCCTATACATAACTAAATTACTTATATTATAAAGATAAAGTTTTTACTATGCTTTAAAGCAGCTTATAATACTATAATTACTTTTAGTAATATCTAAAAAAGGTTTTAAAGCGCTAGATTAGTTTCTTTTAACTTATAATAAGTTATAATAGGCCTTAATGTAAAGTTATGCACTTTATTACTACTACTACTTATATATAATAAGCTTTAGTAGTTATAAACTTTAAGTAATACTCTAAAACTTAAGTTATAATTAATACTTATAAAAATAAAAATTTAGAAGTATATAAATAGTTTACTAACTTTTATATTTAAAGTGTTTAAAAAAGTCTTAAAAAGAGTAGTAATAATTACACATAAGCTAGTGTTAGCATAATAAAAAATTACTAAGCTTTAAGCAGCTAATAAGGCTACTACATAATATAAATTACATAAAAAAAAGTAGATTAAGGTAGAAAAAACTTTAATAATTTAAAAAAGCTTACACTTAATAGCTTTAAAAGAGTTTAAGGCGCGCAGTAATAGAAAAAAGGCAAAAAAGTAAGTGTAAGCTAAAGTAGGTAAGCTATCCTAAAGGCGCTATAAACAGTGCAATTAGACTAGGCATAACGCGCAAATGTGTAAGTAAGAAGTAGAAGTAGTATTTAAATAATATTCTAGGCTATACTATACTATATAGTGCTAGAGCAGGTTGTTATAGGCTATAATAGAGTTTGTTAGGGTGGGATCTTAGCAAAAGTAAGCAACTTAGATGTGTGAGCAACTCGCCTGTAAAGTACGTTAAGGGATAAGAAGTTTTAAACCTAAAAGCTTTAGTTAACTAAAGGTTAATAAAATCTAGTCTATAAACTAAATAGTTTAATATAATAGTGTGTAAGTATTATAACTTAAACTAAATTAAACACGTCTTAGGCTTAGACATAGTTAAATAAATAATTAGTATAATATTATAATAAAGCTATTACTAGTAAAAGCAAGTTTTCTAATATACTGTAACAGCGTAGGCAAGACAATAGGTCTAAATGCAGTAGGAATCTACTTAGAGGCATATAGGAGTGCGTGGGGACTCTAAACCTAGGAATGCTATTAACACCTATAGGCTTTATACAAAAGAATATTAGAAAACTACTAAGCTAGCTATAAAAGCAAGGTGCAACTAAATATATAAAGGAATAGAGGTAACAGCAGGGGGCAGGGCATAGTTAGGGCCAGGTTAAGGTTAGAGCTAATACAGGGGCCTTCTAGAGGTTCCGGGCGACCTGACAATTCATGAGAATTGAGTCAGGGTCGGAGCTGATACAGGGACCCTTCGGATAGGTTCCGGGCGACCCGAGATGGAACGAGAATTGTTACAGGATAGTCTAGAATCTATCCGAAGGGTCCCTGTATCAGCCCCGACCCTGACTCGACCTAGCTCCAACCCTGCTCTGCCCCCTGCTGTTACCTCTATTTCCTCTAAGTATTTAGTTGCACCTCTCTCTTATAGCTATCTTAATAGTTTTCTAATATCCTTTTATACTGTCACGGTATCCTCCCCGGATCCTAGACATAACTGTATTAGACGCGTACTAGAGTATTATTAGTGCACGTCTGACATAAACACAACACAACACAGACATAAACTTAAGCATAAACTACCTTAACACTAACTAAACCTAAAATAGGCTTAATTTATACTTAAAGCGCTTAGACTTTTAAGCTAAGTATTTAATTACTAATTTTCTCTTAAACTTTTTTATTTCTTACATAATGTCTTATACTTACTATAATACTTTACATAGTAATTAAACTAGACTTTTATAAAGCTCTATAACCTTACTTATGCATAATTATAACATTACATTATGTTAAAACTCTAGCTAAAAATAGCCTTTAAATTTAATTTAATAAGCTTAGTACTTACATAACTCTAAGCTATTAAAGTAAGCTAAAAAGCCTTTTAAAAAGCACTTACTTAATAAAAAAGCTGCTATATTATAAGCTTTAAAGCTTTTTAAAAGAACTTTAAAAAATAGCTTTATATTATTAAGTAGTCTATTTCTACTTTAACTTTTATTATAGTAGTAGGAACTAAGAACTTACTAGCCTTAAAGCTTACTTAGAAGTCTAGAGATAGCTTAACTCTTTTTTACTTAATACTACTTATAACTTATAACCTTTTTAACTTAGTAATAAAATCTAACTAACTTTCTAATCTTTTACTATTTAATAAAAAATAAAAAGACCTACTTTCTTTCTTATATAAGCTTTAATATAAACTTAAAGAAAACATAGACTAATTTTTTTTAAACACTTCTAGTTACTATACACCTACTTTTAACTTAACTATAATATAATAGCCTTAATTAACTTACTAATAAATAAAAATATTATTAACTTAGATTAATTTATAGTGTTTTTATAAGTAACTTATAAAGACTTAAATAAAAAGTTAATAGCTTTAAGTTACTTAAACATTTTATAATAAAAAAAAAAGCTTTACTTTATACTTTACTAAGTTCTACTAACTTACATCTAATATAGGCTTAAATAAGATAAGTCTAATTATAGCCTTATATAACTCCCTCTTAACTAAACTGTAAGGCGCTATAGTAGAAGAACCTCTTCTAAATAACCTTAACACGTATGTAAACTTAATTACTACTTATAATAATAACATAAAGTTCCTCCTTATATAAGCCTTAATACACCTCTAAACTAGCGCAGTTATAAATAAGGACTTTAATATAATAAAAATTAATTTAAATTATACTTTAGTTAGTTCTAAAAAGTATAAAAATTATAAAAAGAAAAGTTAATGCTTTAAGTATAGTAAGTATAGTTATATTTTTTAAAACTACTTTATTCTTTTTTTTTAAGTCTACATAAGTAGCGCTGCTAGCACTTATTAAAAATTTTTACTATTTTAATTTTATTTTTATAAGGGTTTTAACTTATATTTAAGCTTTAATTTTTTTTTACTACTCTTAACATAGCTGCAGCTATAGCAGTAAGAGCCTATAAAAAGGCTTATTTTAGGGCTAAGTTACTCTCTAGAACTAATTTAACACTAGATCTTTACTAACTTATAAGCTAAGTCTTTTACTAATAACTAAAAGTACTAAGTTAATATTCTTATATATTTATAATAAAAAACTATATTAGCCTTAATATAAGCTTTTATTAACTTAGAAGTAAATAGCATAAGTTATATTAATAAAAAACTAGCATATAAACTAAATCTTTAATTAATACTACTTACTTAAATAATTTACCTAACTAGATTTAATAAAAAATAACTTAAAAAAGGTTTTATTTTTTATACTATAACTATTATAATTACTTACTAACACTATAAAGAGTAGATTAAGCTTTATATAATAAACATAAGATGTTATAACCTAATTCTAAAATAACTATAGCTATATTAGTATAAAGTTACTTTTAATTACTAAAAGTAAGTTTTAAACTTTAACTCTTTTTAATGCTAAAATGTATACTTACACTTACACCTAAACAACACTTAAGTAGCACTTAATATAGAAGGTTTCTAGACCTACTCTCTAATAACCTAGAGAAAAACTACTTAAGTAAGGCTAATAAGCTAGGCCTCTTACTAAAATAAGCTATATAAAATAATTTAATAACTACTTAAACTTAAAAAAAAAAAGCTTTTAAAAATTTTTTACTTACCTAATTTAAACATAAACTAGGACTTAAATAGTAAATAAACATCTACTATATAGAACCTGCCCTATTTATAACCCTAGCTTAATAACTAGATTATAAAATCTACATAGTTATAATTTCTAATATAGACTAAGCTTTAGCTTCTTAAAAATACACTAACTTAAAAATAATAGTCTTTTAAAACTACTATAACTTATTACATGTTTTTTTTTAAAATAAGTCTAATAAGCTTTTAATATAACATCTATATAATTACTAAATAACTCTTAAGCCTAGTAAACAACCTAGTTATAGGCTACTATATAAAATATTACTAAATAAATTAAAAGTGCTTTAAAAATACTTTAATAAGAACCTAAAAAAAAGGTTTATTTAAGCTAGCTTTTTACTAGTAGTGTTACTTATACTATTTATAAAAAAACCTAGAAGTAGGCTTTAATTCTATGTTAACTACTAAAAACTAAATACTGTTACTATTAAAAACTAATACTTAATTCCCTTTTTATAGAAAACTTTAAGCTAACTAAGTAAAGCAAAGTATTTTATAAAGTTAAATATTATTACTACCTTTAATAAGCTAAAGATAGCAAAAGGTAATAAGTAGCTAATAGTGTTTTAGACCTAATATAGACTATTTAAGTACCTAGTAATGCCCTTTAGCTTAGCTAACGCGCCTAGTACTTTTTAACATTTTATAAACAACTTACTCTAACCCTACCTAGATGTGTTCTGCATGATGTATATTAACAACATTTTAATCTACAGTAATAGCCTTTTAGAGCACAAACAGCATGTACACTTAGTGCTAAAGGCTATAGAAAAAGTAAGTTTATAACTTAATATAAATAAATGCAAGTTCTACTAATTAAAGGTTACATATTTAGAATATGTAATTTTTATAGATAGCATTTAAATAGACTGTATTAAGGTTTAGACTATGCTAGATTAGTAATACCTAAAAAACATAAAAAATATTTAAGCCTTTATAAAATTTACTAACTTTTACTAATAATTTATTAACAACTTTTTATAGTAAGTAAGCCTTATAATTACACTTACTAAGAAAAAGATTTAATTTAACTTTAACTTAAATTACTAATAGTCTTTTAACTAGCTAAAAAAAGCCTTTACTAAAGTCTTAATACTTTACTACTTTAACTTTAAACTACTAATACTTATAAAAGCTAATGCCTTAGACTACATAGTAGCAGGAGTTCTCTTCTAGACTAAGCTAGATAGGACTATTAAGCCTATTATATATTTCTTAAAAAAAATAAGTCCTGTAAAAGGTAATTATAAGATCTATAATAAAGAATTACTTACTATAGTACACTACTTTAAATAATAGCAACCTAAACTAGAAAGTGCAGCGCATCTAATATAAGTTCTATCTAACTATAAGAACT
Organism: Lindgomyces ingoldianus; assembly: GCF_010093535.1. Lineage (NCBI taxonomy): Eukaryota > Fungi > Ascomycota > Dothideomycetes > Pleosporales > Lindgomycetaceae > Lindgomyces > Lindgomyces ingoldianus. The sequence continues at coordinate 161,242 of NW_022985205.1, forward strand.
TATAGTACTTTATAACTATAAAATAACTTAGCTACTAATAAGCTTGTTAGTTTAAATACCTATTTTATTTTAATTTTAAAATTACTTATTATTCTAGTTAAGACAAAAGAAAATTAGATGCTTTTATAAGGCAATCCTAAAACATCTTTACTTAGAAAAAAGTGTAAAAAGCTTAATACTAAACTTTACTTTAACTTAAGCTATTTTTAAACTTTAACCTAAATAAAATAAATTAAATAATTAATTAGATTATTACTAATAAGTATTTAAATAATAAATTTATCTAAGAAACTTTAGACTTACTCTAAAACAGCGCTAGTTAGTTAAAGAAGGTAACACTAGCTAACTATAAAAACTAAAATAGTAAGCTATATTACTATAACTAACTTATAATTTCTAATTTTAATAAACTAAGAATTAAACTACTCTAAATTATACATAACTTACCTATTAGAGGACACCTAGGCAGAGAAAAGACTCTTAACCTACTACAGAGAGAGTACTACTAGCCCCGCATGTTCTATACTGTACACTAATATGTATTATGTTGCTATACTTGCTGTAAAGTAAAAGCCTTTTAAAAAAAGTATAATAGCTTACTTAAACTACTTCTAATCCTTAAACAAGCTTAAAAAGATATATTAATTAATTTTATTATAAACCTACTTCTATCTAAAAAGTATATAAATATTATAGTAGTTATTAATTACTTAACTAAGTATTAACACTTAATACTATGTTTCTCTATAACTGCCCCTAATATAGCCTAGTTATTCTACTAATATGTATAAGTTTACTATAGCCTGCCTAACATAATTATATTAGACAAAGGTACGCAGTTTATCTTAGCCTTCTAAAATAAACTCTATAAACAGCTCTAAATTATCCTCTATCTATCTATAGCTTTTTACCTAGAGACTAACAGCTAGACTAAGAATATAAATGCTATAATAAAATAAGTTTTATAAGTGTACATAAACTACTAGTAAAATAACTAAGTAAAATAGTTAGCTATAGCATAGTTTAAAGCTAATAACATAACATTTAAATTAATATAAGTATCTTTATTCTTAGTAAACTATAAATACTACTCTTAAATAAAATTTAAACTACTTTTAAATACCCCCTAACTAACTTATTAATTTATATAAGTAATAAACATAAATAGACTTATTAATAAAATCTAAAATATATCTAAATATGTTTATAAAAAGCTTACATAAGCTTAAGCTTTTTAATAAGAGTATATAAACTAATTTTAAACTTCTACCCCTGCGTATATAGCTAGCAAGAAGGTCTAGCTAGACACTAGAAATATCTAAATAAACTAATAATTAAAGAATCTTAATTAGAAGAACTTTAGCCCTTTTATAGTAGCTTATATAGTCTTATTACACACTTACTAATTAATCCTACCTAACAGCATAAAGATACACCCTGTGTTCTACATATTATTGCTGCGCTAAGCAGCCTCTAAATCTAACTATCTACCTAAATAGCTAAACCTGCTACCTAAACCTATTATTATAAATAATAAACTAAAATATGTTATAGAAGATGTTAAATAGATCTAGTTTAATAAAAAAAATGTATCTATAAATACTTTATAAAATAAACTAGATATAATAAACTATTATAAGAACTTACAGAAGCCTTATAAAAGAACTCTATAGTAACCTAATTCTACGCCTAATACCTATTTAAACTAAACCTATACCTTAATAAAGACAACCTAATGCTAGAACTACTAATATAAAAGATTCTCTTTTTAATAAAAGGGGGGGTACTGTTACAGTATCCTCCCTAGATCCTAGACATAACTATATTAGACATGTACTAGAGTATTATTAGTGCACGTCTAATATAAATATAACATAACATAGATATAAACTTAAGCATAAACTACTTTAACACTAACTAAACCTAAAACAGGCTTAATTTATACCTAAAGCGCTTAGACTTTTAAGCTAAGTATTTAATTACTAATTTTCTTCTAAACCTTTCTATTCCTTACACAACGTCTTGTACCTACTATAATACCTCACGTAGTAATTAAACTAGACCTCTGTGAAGCTCTATAACCTTACTCGTGCACAATCGTGACATATACAAGGGCTATAGGTGTAATAGTATTCCTAGGTTATTGTCACGATTGTGCACGAGTAAGGTTATAGAGCTTCACAGAGGTCTAGTTTAATTACTATGTAAGGTATTATAGTAGGTATAAGACGTTGTGTAAGAAACAGAAAGGTTTAAAAAGAAATTAGTAATTAAATACTTAGCTTAAAAGTTTAAGCGCTTTAAGTATAAATTAAGCCTATTTTAAGTTTAGTTAGTATTAAAGCAGTTTATACTTAAGTTTATATCTATGTTATATTATATTTATGTTAAACGTGCACTAATAATACTCTAGTACATGTCTAATATAGTTATGTCTAAGATCTAAAAAGGATACTGTAACAGTACCCCCCTTTTATTAAAAAGAGAATTCTTTACATTAGTAGTTCTAGCATTAAGTTGTTTTTATTAGAGTATAAGTTTAGTTTAGATAAGTATTAAGCATAGAATTAGGTTACTATAAAGTTTTTTTATAAAGCTTTTATAGGTTTCTATAACAGTTTATTATATTTAGTCTATTTTATAAAGTATTTATAGATATGTTTTTTTTATTAAACTAAATTTATTTAATGTCTTTTATAATATATTTTAGTTTATTATTTATAATAATAGGTTTAAGTAGTAGGTTTAGCTATTTAAGTAGATAGTTAGATTTAGAAGCTACTTAGCGCAGCAATAATACATAGAACACAAGGTGTATCTTTATGCTATTAAGTAGGATTAATTAGTAAGCGTGTAATAAGACTATATAAGCTACTATAAAGGGGCTAAAGTTTTTTTAATTAAGTTTTTTTAATTATTAGTTTATTTAGATATTTCTAGCGTCTAGCTAGACCTTCTTGCTAGCTGCATACACAGGGGTAGGAGTTTAGAATTAGTTTACATACTCTTATTAAAAAGCTTAAGCCTATGTAAGCTTTTTATAAACATATTTAGATATATTTTAAATTTTATTAATAAGTCTATTTACATCTATTACTTATATAGATTAATAAGTTAGTTAGAAGGTATTTAAAAGTAGTTTAAATTTTATTTAAAAGTAGTATTTATAGTTTGCTAAGAATAAAGATACTTATGTTAATTTAGATATTATGTTATTAGCTTTAAACTATGCTATAGCTAACTATTTTACTTAGTTATCTTACTAGTAGTTTATGTACACTTATAAAACTTATTTTATTATAGTGTTTATATTCTTAGTCTAGCTATTAGTCTCTAGGTAAAAAGCTATAAATAAATAAAGGATAATTTAAAGCTATTTATAGAGTTTGTTCTAGAAGGCTAAGACAAACTGCGTACCTCTATTTAATATAATTATGTTAGGCAGGCTATAGTAAACTTATATGTATTAGTAAAATAACTAGGCTATATTAGGGGCAGTTATAGAGGAACATAGTATTAAGTGTTAATACTTAGTTAAGTAATTAACAACTACTATAATATTTATATACCTTTTAGATAAAAGTAGGTTTATAATAAAGTTAATTAATATGTCTTTTTAAGCTTATTTAAAGATTAGGAGTAGTTTAAGTAGGCTATTATACCTTTTTTAAAAGGCCTTTAGTTTACAGTAAGTATAGCAACATAATACATATTAGCGTACAGTATAGAACTGTAACGGCGCAGGCAAGACAATGGGTCTAAATGCGGTATAAATCCACTTAGAGGCATATAGAAGTGCGTGGGGACTTAGAGACCTAGGAATACTAATAACACCTATAGGCCTTATACGTAGGATATTAGAAAACTACTAAGCTAGCTACAGGGGCAAGGTGCAACTAAATACATAAGGGAATAGGGGTAACAGCAGGGGTTAGGGCTAGGTTAAGGTTAGGGCTAATACAAGGGCCTTCTAGAGGTTCTAGGCGACTTAAAATAGAACAATTTATAAGGATTGTTACAAGAACATGCAGGGCTAGTAGTACTCTCTTTATAGTAGGTTAAGAGTCTTTTCTCTGCCTAGGTGTTCTCTAATAGGCAAGTTATGTATAATTTAGAGTAGTTTAATTCTTAGTTTATTAAAATTAGGGATTATAAGTTAGTTATAGTAATATAGCTTACTATTTTAGTTTTTATAGTTAGCTAGTATTACCTTTTTTAACTAACTAGCGCTGTTTTAAAGCAGGTCTAAAGTTTCTTAAATAAATTTATTATTTAAATACTTATTAGTAATAATTTAATTAATTAATTATTTTATTTTATTTAAGTTAAAGTCTAAAAATAGCTTAAGTTAAAGTAGAGTTTAGTGTTAAGCCTTTTACACTTTTTTCTAAGCAAGAATGTCTTAGGATTACTTTATAAAAGCATCTAGTTTCTCTTTATTTTAACTAAGATAATAAGTAATCTGTCCGTACGCAGCAGCAGCGTCGCGGCCTGGATACAAGCGATCGCGCACGAGCAGGATCACGTATCTATGTCACATGATGCTCGTGCGCGAACCTCTGTGCGCGAACATCTAGATATCCCCCTTTTCCTCTGTACAGAGAAAAGACAAGAGCAATAGAACTAGAAACATGTTGCCCTTACCTTACCTACCTTGTACGCTGTGCACACTGTACACCACTCTTACTCTTGCTACTTAAGTGCTTATACTATAAGCAGCTAGCTGTTAGAGCTTATTTAACACTAATTAGTAGTTAATTTAATTAACTGCAAATTAGCAAGAGTAATAATAGAGTACCTACACTCTGCAAGGTACTTTATTTTATTACCTATTTCTTAGGAAAAGTAACAGCAGAGTACCTACGCCTTACAAGGTACTTTGTTTAGTTACCTATCCCTTAGGATAGCAGATTAATCCTTTACATTGTACAGCAAGCTCTACTACTGTACAAAGTAAAGAGAAGATAGTGTAAGACGCACACTAAAGCTACTAAAGCTGCATAACCTAGCAGCTAGACAATAGCACATTAATCCTTTACATCACACAGCAAGCTCTGCTACTGTACAAAGTAAAGAGGAGATAGTGTAAGGCGCACACTAAAGCTATTAAAGCTGCACAACCTAGCAGCTAGACAACAGCAGTACCTGCGTGATCTACTAGAAAAGCAATTAACTATACTATTACAATAAAATTCTATTAGCAACTAACAACTCTGCGTGATAATAAGAAGAATAAGGAACAATTTCTATTGTATAAATAACTTGCAAAGGACACAGGGATATTAGAGGCAACACTACAGAATAAGACTAGCCTAGAGTACTAGAATAACAAGATTAACATATTAGAGGCTTTAACAAGCCTATAGACTTAATTATATGCAGGTTGCATAATTACTAATCTACGCATAACAACTTAGAAGAGTGCTACTCTTCTAAGTGCGTACATAAAGGATTTTAAAGGATAGACACTATAAGACTTCTTAGCACTTAGCTATGTGTTTAAAAGGGAGCTTATACAAGTGCTAGAGGACAAGGGAATTACACTACAGCTAGGCACTAAAGGTACCTAAGCCTAGAAGCTGTACAATATAGCATAAGAGAAGGTAATTGCACTAAAAAGGCTTTATACACAACCCCTATTACTATATAAGGCTCTGCACAGAAGCAGACTAAACACAATGCTGCTATTAACACTAAACGTACTAGCATCACCTGCTCCTACACCTTAGCCAGCACTACACTAATCACTGTACAAACAATACATGCCACCCTACCTAACGCCTGCTCCACACCCTCAATTGTACACACCACTGCCTGCAGTAGTGTATGCACTACTGATACCACCTGCACAATCTATACCACATTACAGCCTGTATAAACTTCCACCCTAAAGGGAAACTGCTAAAGAAAAACTCCTAGTAGATAAGATTATATAATTCTAAAAAGCATAAAAAAAAAATAATAACTATATAAGTTAACTATATAACATTTTTATAGACAAAATAAGAATCTTTATTAATCTATGTTAATAGCTAGATATTTAGGAAACTTAGTACGCAGACATCTTTTTAGATATCCTAGAAGGTTAGGCGAATATATACTATATGTACAACATAGGCCCTAGACATAACTAGAAGCATTTGTACAACACCTTAAGTAGTTACTTTAACACTAATGTAAACTATAGCTAGTACTAGACAGACTAGATAATAATAACTTTTACATAATACTAACAAGAGAACTTTAACAAGAGTTTACATAAAGTTTTTAAAATAATAATTAATAAGCTTACACTTATATAAAGGGCACTAAGAATAAAATTTTAAAAGAATGTTCTACTACACACTGCTGTTATATAAGCCTGTTAAGGATAACTAAAACTAGAACATGCTATGTTTACTATTAAGCTTTTATGCAAAGCTTTATTTAGTAACTTATAAGCATTACTCTAAGTTACTATAGACTAAAGAGTAAACTAATACCTCTAAAAACTGCCTAATGTATACTACATAAACTACTAATATAACTCTGCATAATAAAAGTCTGCATAACAAGAAGGAAGCTTCCCTCTGCGTAGAAAAGGACAACATAGAAGACCTCTATCTAGGTTTAGGCTATAATCTAGAGACAACTATACATAGATAAAGAAGTGCTTTGTCTGCTATAAAAAAGAATATTAGTTATTAAACTACCTTTATAATAACTATACATAAGCAAAGAACTAGTACATTGCCTTATATAAAGATTTTTATAATAAGACTTTATTATATAAAGCTATTACCTTATACATCTAAGACTTTAAAGGTTACCCTAAGAAAGAAAATAATTTGTATAATATAAAAAAAATAGAATAGAAAAGTAAGGATGCTAAAAAAGCTATTAACTACTTTACCTCTACTACCTATCTACACTATGTAATAGAAGAGGACATCTACAGCATTAAACCTAAGAAATATGCTAAGCAGTTTATCCTTAATAACTAATACTATATAGTATACTAAAGTAAACTATAGAACATAGGCGCAGTAAAAATCTCTACTGTTAGCAAGTCTTAACTTAAGGCGTATGTATAAGAGAACTTATGTATAGAAATTAATTAAATACCTAGCTAAACAGATATTAGCTTTAAAGGCTAGACACTAAAGAGATTAATTAGTACTATATAAATCTAGAACTTAATTAGTCTAGTTACATACTACATTTTAGAGACTTTAACACTATTTTTACTATTACTAGCAGATGCTAACTAACTTAAGGTATACTTTAATAATGTTTTAAATATTATTATACATAAAGACAAAACTATAGTACTTGTTATATAAAAATAAAGACACTTTTTTTTTAATGTTAGTAAAGAAGAATTTATGTCTTTCTTTACTAAATTAAAACTCTACTGCCTCTACTACTAATTTAGACACCCCTGCACAGAGAGACTCTAGAAGATGCTAACTAGCGCTAGCTATAACATTAATGCTGCAGTGCTAGAAAAGATTAAGAAGTTCTGCTACCTCTACTAACTATATAACTAGGCCCTATAAAGATTTAAGTTTATAATTAAAGATAACACTTACTTTAACTATAAAGTTATTATTAACATTATATAAATTAATAATAAGGATGTCTTATATGTTATTAATGCAGACACATTATTTTAGGCTGCTACATTCCTAAAATCTATGTCTACACAAGATACCTAGGATGCACTGTGCAAATGCTAGATTAACACCTATTAAAGACCCCTAGACTATATTATGTATAACTCTAGTATAAACTTTGCTTTAGAGAATTTTTAAGCTTATGTAAAGATTGTAGGAGCTACATGTAGGCAGATGCCTGTAGAAGCACATTAGGCAGTTAGAAAGGTTAAGCGTGCGCACGCACCTCTCTAACAAGTGTTTAACATCCTAAAGACTAAGCTAGGTAACTGTACAGATAATAAGGCTATCCTGCAGATAGCAGTTAAGGCTCTAAATAACACAGCTAGCCTACATAGTCTAGTACCCACGCTGCTAGTCTTTAGGGCATACCTAAAAATTAACCTAGACTCTTTACTATTGCTAGACATTATTATATAAGCAAGTGCTATATAAAAGGTAATAAAGATACTTTAAAAAAACTATGTAAAAGTAAACATTAATTATGTAATTAACACTTATAATAGCTCTATAATGCATAAAGTTCTTAACTTCCCCCTTAGCTTAGAGATTATAGCATAAAGAGAGAAGAAAGGCTAGACTAGCCTATATAAAATTAAGAGCATTAAAGGGAGAGACATTATTATTAAGAGAAAAAATAGCCTACTAAAGCTCTAATATACATAGGTTAAACTATACTATAAAGAAAAAAAAAAAGACAACCTACTTATAACAGATAACCTAGATAAACTAATCCCTATATAAAGGGATCCCTTAAAGAAGAGGAAGAAAGGACAGCTTTATAAGAATATTGCAGAGGCAGAACTAGAGCCTACTATAGACTAAGCCCCTTAGGATAGTAATGCTGCACTAGTGCAAAGGGAAGATATAGATACTAGGAGAAGTAAAAGGTAAAGGAAACCTGCATAAAGTCTAGACTAGGTATTCCTAACCTAAAAGGAGAAGGATAATTAGGCCTTGTCTATTAAGCTCTGTACAGACAGTGTAATTACTACACCTAGAGAACTATTTAAAGAATTAGACTATATAGAGATAGACACTCTAATTACTAACAGCACTTTTAAGGTTATAGTATATAACTTAATAAGGCATAAAGGTTAGATTTTTAACCTTTGCTTTATATAAAAAGTAAAAGGTAAAATAACCTAACTGTATAAAAAATCTTGCCTAGTGTTTACTAGCTACTTAGACAAAGAGAAGGGAGAAATCCTTACCTAGTTACTAACTATCTAGAGGATAAGCTAGAGACTACTTCTAGCTATAGAAGCAAGCCTAAGAGCTACGTACAGAATGCATTTTAAACTGTGTAATATTACATAAGTATACATCTAATTAATAGATAAGCTTATGCGCACGCTGTACATAAAGCTACTAAAGAAGATGCGCTAGAGCTTTCTACTAAATATAATACTCTAGGTTGTACAACTCTTGTATAGAGCTGCTAAATTAGGACTATATTAGTTTAAGACATATTATAACTACTATAAAAAAAAGCTGTGTATGCACATCTTTTTATATAACTCTTACTTCTTAATTACTAATAAAGGAGAGCACACTTTTAGTATTACTAGCTTATAGACAGATAATACTTTAAGCATTATAATAAAAAATTTTGCGCAAAAAGAAAAAAAAAAACTGTAGAAGGCAAAGTTTTATATAAAGGGTAAGACTATTCTAGTAGAGAAGTAGCTTATTAAGTTTAATAGCAGAAGGATTAAGCTTACGCATAACATAGTAGTTTTTACTTAAAAGGGATAAGTAAGCTACTTTTATATAATTAACCTAAAGGACAAAAATGCTGCACAATAATATGTTAAGTAATGTGCAAAAGGAGTATATATTACATCTATGTGTTAACTAGAGGCAGCATTTAACCTCTTTATTGCTGCATAAACTATAGACCCTTTGCATAATAACATTAACACACTTAACACATAAATCTAATAGTAGATAGACAATAGTAAGCGTAGTCTTACTTTCCTACTATTATAGCTTAATTATGCAAAGCTATTTATCTTTATAGATAAATTATTTGCTAATAATAAAAACTTTAGCTTATAGCTAGAATTCTTAATTATATTAGGCAATAAAAACTATATAAAGTAAAGTAACTGCTTTAAAATACTAGGCAACATTATACACTAGAATTCTACTAAGTGTAAAAGAGTAACTAGAAGTGTTCTTACTAGTAAACTATATAGAATAGTTAAAAAGTTTAATAATATAATTACTCTTAGTACAACTTTATAGTAAATTATATAAACACTTAAACTACTACTAATTCTAGTAGTAATCTGCATAAATTTAAGGTTTCTGTATAATTACCTTATTAAGCTAGGCACTACTAGTAAAAAGTAACTTATAATTAACATTATATTACTCTGCAAATTATATAAAAAGAAGGAAATTACTAAGATTAGGTAAATTAATAGTAAAAACAACCTAGTAGATGCATGTACAAAGAAAACACTAAACTAGGCTTTTTAATTATTAGTCCTAACTAACTGCTTCTCTGTCTAGATAGAAGCATCTGTAGACTAGCTAGATCTTATGCGCAAAGATGCCTTAGACTAACTAGACTAATAACGCCTTTATATAAGGCTTATTTCTCTTTATTTTGTTTTTTTTGTATTGTACACACTTATCTTTCTTATTATAAGGATCTGTCACTGCTAGCACTGTACAAAAAAAGAAAAAAGCTAGGGGATTATACAGTAAGGCTTAGAAAGTAAAGGATAAAGAAAAGAAGAGCTATTTACATAGCGCAACTAGCCTACTCTAACGCACAGCATTACTAAGGCAAGTCCTAACAAATAAGGGTAGAGTAAAGGCAGAACATAATTAGATAGACCTACACAAATAGAAAGAAGGTAACGCGTACAGAAGGCAACTCTTTAGACAAAAAGAAAAGTTGCTAGTGTCTGTACGCAGCAGCAGCGTCGCGGCCTGGATACAAGCGATCGCGCACGAGCAGGATCACGTATCTATGTCACATAATGCTTGTGCGCGAACCTCTGTGCGCAAACATCTAGATATCCCCCTTTTCCTCTGTATAGAGAAAAGACAAGAGTAATAGAACTAGAAACATGTTGCCCTCACCTTACCTACCTTGTACGCTGTGCACACTGTACACCACTCTTACTCTTGCTACTTAAGTGCTTATACCATAAGCAGCTAGCTGTCGGAGCCCATTCAACATAATCTTAAAATTAAAATAAAATAAGTATTTAAACTAATAGGCTTATTAGTAGCTAAGTTATTTTATAGTTGTAAAGTACTATAAGTTCTTATAGTTAAATAAAACCTGTATTAGATGCGCTGCACTTTTTAGTTTAGGTTACTATTATTTAAAGTAGTATACTATAGTAAGTAATTCTTTATTATAGATCTTATAATTACTTTTTATAAAGCTTATTCTTTTTAAGAAGTATGTAATAGGCCTAATAGTTCTATCTAGCTTAGTCTAAAAAAGAACTTCTGCTACTACATAGTCTAAGACATTAGCTTTTATAAGTATTAGTAGTTTAAAGTTAAAGTAGTAGAGTATTAAAGCTTTAGTAAAGGCTTTTTTTAGCTAGTTAAAGAACTATTAGTAATTTAAGTTAAAGTTAAATTAAATCTTTTTTTTAGTAAGTGTAATTATAAGGCTTACTTACTATAAAAAGTTGTTAATAAATTATTAGTAAAAGTTAGTAAATTTTATAAAAGCTTAAATATTTTTTATGTCTTTTAGGTATTACTAATCTAGCATAGTCTAAACCTTAATAAGGTCTATTTAAATGCTATTTATAAAGATTATATATCCTAAATATGTAACCTTTAATTAGTAAAACTTATATTTATCTATGTTAAGTTGTAGACCTACTTCTTTTATAGCCTTTAGCACTAGGTGTACATGCTGTTTATGCTTTAAAAGGCTATTACTATAAATTAGAATATTATTAATATACGCAGTGTAGAACATGTTTAGGTAGGGTTAGAGCAAGTTATTTATAAAATGTTAAAAAGTACTAGGCGCATTAGCTAAGCTAAAGAGCATTACTAGGTACTTAAATAGTCTATATTAGGTTTAAAACACTATTAGCTACTTATTACCCTTTACTATTCTTAGCTTATTAAAGGCAGTAATAATCTTTAACTTTATAAAATACTTTACTTTACTTAGTTAGCTTAGGGTTTTCTATAAAAAAAGAATTAAGTATTAGTTTTTAATAGTAATAGTGTTTAGTTTTTAGTAGTTAACATAGAATTAAAGCCTACTTCTAAGTTTTTTTATAAATAGTATAAGTAACACTACTAGTAAAAAGCTAGCTTAAATAAACTTTTTTTTTAGGTTCTTATTAAAGTATTTTTAAAGCACTTTTAATTTATTTAGTAACATCTTATATAGTAGCCTATAACTAGGTTATTTACTAGGCTTAAAAGTTATCTAGTAATTATATAAATGTTATATTAAAAGCTTATTAGACTTATCTTAAAAAAAAACATATAATAAGTTATAGTAGTCTTAAAAAACTATTATTCTTAAGTTAGTGTGTTTTTAGAGAGCTAAAGCTTAGTCTATATTAGAAATTATAACTGTGTAGATTTTATAATCTAGTTATTAAGCTAGAGTTATAAATAAGGTAGGTTCTATGTAGTAGATGTCTGTCTACTGTTTAAGTTCTAGTTTATGTCTAAATTAGGTAAGTAAAGATTTTTTAAAAACTTTTTTTTTTTAAGTTTAAGTAGTTATTAAATTATTTTATATAGCTTATTTTAGTAAGTAGCCTAGCTTATTAGCCTTACTTAGGTAGTTTTTTTTTAAGTTATTAAAAAGTAAGTCTAAAAACCTTCTATATTAAGTGCTACTTAAGTGTTGTTTAGGTGTAAGTGTAAGCATATATTTTAGCATTAAAAAAAGTTAAAGTTTAGAACTTACTTTTAGTAATTAAAGGCAACTTTATGCTAATATAGCTATAGTTATTCTAGAATTAGGTTATAATATCCTGTGTTTATTACATAGAGCTTAATCTGCTCTTTATAGTGTTAGTAGGTAATTATAATAGTTATAGTATAAAAAATAAAACCTTTTTTAAGTTATTTTTTATTAAATCTAGTTAAGTAAATTATTTAGGTAAGTAGTATTAATTAAAGATTTAGTTTACACGCTAGTTCTTTATTAATATAACTTATGCTGTTTACTTCTAAGTTAATAAAAGCTTATATTAAAGCTAATATAGTTTTTTATTATAAATATATAGGAATATTAACTTAGTACTTTTAGTTATTAGTAGAGGACTTAGCTTATAAGTTAGTAAAGATCTAGTGTTAAATTAGTTTTAAAAGGCAACTTAGCTCTAAAACAAGCCTTTTTACAGGCTTCTACTACTATAGCTGCAGCTGTGTTAAGAGTAGTAAGAGAGATTAAAGCTTAAATATAAGTTAAAGCTCTTATAAAAATAAGATAAAAATAGTAAAAATTTTTAATAAGTACTAGCAGCGCTACTTATGTAGACTTAAGAAAGAGAAATAAAGTAGTTTTAAAAGATATAACTATACTTACTACACTTAAAGCATTAACTTTTTTTTTATAATCTTTACGCTTTTTAGAACTAACTAGAGCATAATTTAAATTAATTTTTATTATATTAAAGTTTTTATTTATAACTGCGCTAGTTTAGAGGCGTATTAGGGCTTATATAGGGAGGAACCTTATGTTATTATTGTAGGTAGCAATTAAGTTTGCATATGTGTTAAGGTTGTTTAGAAGGGGTTCTTTTACTATAGCGCGTTATAGTTTAGTTAAGAGGGAGTTATATAAGGCTATAATTAAACCTATTTTATTTAGGCCTATATTAGATGTAAGTTAGTAGAACTTAGTAAAGTGTAAAGTAAAGCTTTTTTTTATTATTATAAAGTGTTTAAGTAACTTAGGGCTGTTAACTTTTTATTTAAGTCTTTATAAGTTACTTATAAAAACACTATAAATTAATCTAAGTTAATAATATTCTTATTTATTAGTAAGTTAACATGGTCCACAAGCGAATGTTCAACACAAGCGAGTGTTCCGCCCCACCACTAAAACGCAGCCAACCTACTACTAACTGTGATGCATTAACAACTATACAATTAATTATCTTTAAAAGAGGCTAGAATTAACCTAGCTATTTAAGCTCTTAATAGAGACGCGTCTTTAACTAAGAGGCGCGCTGCAGCACTCTACAATGTTAATTAAATGGCTCTCCGCCAACAACGCGCAGGGATGACTATGCGACGCGACTGTACAGCTAACAACAAGAAGCTCACAAAGCTAGAAAAGGAGGTGATTATTAAGCATATACTTAATCTAGATTCCTAAGGATTTGCGCCTACTCTAGGTGCTGTACAAGAGATGGCCAACAAGCTTCTTACTAAGCGCGGCGCTCCACTAGCAGGTATCAACTGGCTATCTAACTTTGTCGCGCGTACGCTAGCAGTTAAAACCTACCTTAGCTGACTGTATAATTACTAACAAGCAAAATGCAAAGATCTAGCAATTATAAGCAAGTAGTTTAAGCTTGTAGAGGCTACACAATTAAAGTACAGCATTGTAGATTAGGACATGTATAATTTTAATAAGACAGGCTTTTAGATAGGGGTTATATTAAGCTAAATAGTTGTTACAGGCACAGATAGACGTAATTAGCCAAAGGCTATACAGCTAGGCAACTGTGAATGGGTGACGGTTATTGCAGGCATTAACGCAGATGGGTGGGCAATACCTCTGTACGTAATCTTTAAAGGCAAGCATCACCTATCTGCCTAGTATAAAGATAAGGATATACTAAAGAACTAAGCTATTAGTGTTAGCAATAACAGCTAGACAACTAACAAACATAGAATTACATAGCTAGAGCACTTTAATCTGCACATAAAAGATTACTTAGTAGGCTTATAGCAGCTGCTTATTTTTAATAGCTATAAGAGCTATTACTCTGTTAAATTCCTAAAGCTCTGCAAGCAGAGGCGTATTATAGCGCTCTGTATGCCAGCACACGCGTCACATATTCTACAGCCGCTTAACGTTAGCTGCTTTTTGCTGTTAAAGCGCGCGTACAGTACTAAGATTAGCTAGTTAATCTGCTACTAGATTAACTATATTAACAAGCTAACTTTCCTACTAGCCTTTAAGGCAGCATTTAGTTGCTTAATTACAACAGATAATATCCGCGTAGGCTTTAGAGCTACAGGACTAGTCCTATTTAACCCAGAGCTAGTGCTCTTAAAGCTTAATATACAGCTACCTAATTAGCTAGCTACTCCACCACTAAATACTGCCTAGGAGGCTTAAACACCTAGTAATCTTTATAAGGTTAAGGCTTAGTTAACTCTACTATATAATTAAATTTAAAGGCATTAGAATTTATTTTCTTTTGCTATGCTTAATCTAGCAAAGCAGCTAAGTAAGGGCGCTACTAAGATAGCTTATATTGCTGTTCTACAGCGCAATTAAGTAGCTGCCCTAGAGAGGGCCTATAAGGCAGCCACAAAGCGCAAGCAGCGTAAAAAAAAGCAAATTTAGAAAGAAGAAACTCTAACAAGTTATTAAAGCTCTAAGTTAAGTACTTAGAAGCTTACTAGTATAGTAGAAGGTAGTAAAATGCCTTAGGAGGAGTTAACTGCTAAAAGCAGCGCAGCGCGCGCACAGCGCTGCAAGCGCTGCAACAAGCCTAGGCATAACTCTTGTACATGCAAGGATATTAAATAATCCTATAGTAGTTTATTTTATATAGTATATTTTTGCGTTGTTAAATTAATAGTCTTTAAAGTTAAATTTAGTGGTGGGGCGGAACACTCGCTTGTGTTGAACATTCGCTTGTGGACCATGTTAATTAAGGTTGTTATATTATAGTTAAGTTAAAAGTAAGTATATAGTAACTAAAAGTGTTTAAAAAGGAATTAGTCTACATTTCTTTTAAGTTTATATTAGAGCTTATATAAGAAGAAAGGTAAGTCTTTTTATTTTTTATTAAATAGCAGGGGATTAAAGAGTTAGTTAGATTTTATTACTAAGTTAGAAAAGTTATAAGTTATAGGTAGTGTTAGACAAGAAAAAGTTAAGCTATCTCTAGACTTTTAGGTAAGCTTTAAGGCTAGTAAGTTCTTAGTTCCTACTACTATAATAAAAGTTAAGGTAAAAATAAACTACTTAATAATATAAAGCTGTTTTTTAAAGTCCTTTTAAAAAGCTTTTAAGCTTATAACATAGTAGCTTTTTTATAAAGTAAGCGCTTTTTAAAAAGCTTTTTAGCTTACTTTAATAGCTTAAAGTTATGTAAGTACTAAGCTTATTAAATTAAATTTAAAGGCTATTCTTAGCTAAAGTTTTAACATAATGTAATGTTATAATTATGCATAAGTAAGGTTATAGAGCTTTACAGAGGTCTAGTTTAATTACTATATAAGGTATTATAGTAGGTATAAGATGTTATGTAAGAAATAAAAAAGTTTAGAAGAAAATTAGTAATTAAATACTTAGCTTAGAAGTCTAAGCGCTTTAGGTATAAATTAAGCCTGTTCTAAGTTTAGTTAGTGTTAAGGCAGTTTATGCTTAAGTTTATGTCTATGTTATGTTGTGTTTATGTTAGACGTGCACTAATAATACTCTAGTACGCGTCTAATACAGTTATGTCTAGGATCTGGGGAGGATACCGTGACAGTTATTAAGTCCCCACGCACTTCTATATGCCTCTAAGTAGATTCCTACTGCATTTAGACCTATTATCTTGCCTAAGCTGTTACATTATATTAGAAAACTTACTTTTGCTAGTAATAGCTTTATTATAATATTACATTAATTATTTATTTAACTATGTTAAAGTTTAAAACGCGTTTAACTTAGTTTAAGTTATAATACTTACACAATATTACATTAAACTACTTAGTTATATAAATAGAATACTAGAGACTTTCTATTAACTAAAGCCTTTAGGTTTAGAAATTCTTATCCTCTATAATTAGAATTACCTTTAGAAAAGTTATATAAAGTACGCTAAAGTAGAAACTTAAAGACTACTAATAACTTATTAAAATTAAAGGTAACTGCTAATGTCTATTTAACTACTCTTTAATTTTAGAATTAAAATACGCTTTAGCTAAGGTAAGCCCTCTAGAGTTAATTAATAATCTATGTTAACAGCTAAACCTGCTTCTGTAGCACCTAAAGCTATACTTCTACCTAATTTAGAGTTAACCTCTAGCAGTATATATCGCATACAGCTATCTGCCTATATATATACTTCTGCTGTGCTAGCTGGGAGGTTAACCTTTTAGTAAAACGCAACAATTATAAGCGTAGTTGTAACAGCGCGTACCGCGTCACATGCTCTGCGACTCAAGCTCCCTCGCTTGCGCAACAAGTAGCGCCTTGGCAGGGGGCACACATGTATATTTAAACTCGCAGAGCAGCTCCTCTGCTCCTTAGTTTAATCTAGTTGGGTTACACCACCTCTTGCTTGTAGCTTGAGCATGCCGATCGTGACACTAAGTGGATTTACACTGCATTTAGACCTATTATCTTGCCTACGCTTTTACAAAGGCTAGTAAGATTATTATATATTATTATAATACTATTTTAACACATTCTTAACTCTTTTTATAACTAACTTTTTTATGCACGCTACTTATCTAAATTCCTTACTAAAGCTTAATTATAAACTAATGTTATAAACTCTATAAAAAGCTATAACCTATAGAAGCGCTAGACTAACTTTAAAAATAATAATAATAAATTTTATTACTAGCCTACTGTAGTTAGAGAAACTAGAGACAGCATATTGTCAGATATGCGCACCTACTGTCAAGACAGGAGGAACGTTTGACGAAAGCTGCTACATAGTACGAGCAATAAGCTCGAACAGTATGTTGCTGCAAATTGCAGCATTTTGCAGCATTTTGCAGCATTTTGCAGCATGTTGCAGCAAATTGCAGCATGTTGCAGCAAATTGCAGCATTTTGCAGCATGTTGCAGCAAATTGCAGCATGTTGCAAGCTGGTCGCGCATAGGGCTAGTGCGCGAGGGACTCGGATCGGAAAAAACAAAGGCCGAGCAACACGAGTAGAGCAGAAAAAGGATCGATAAATAAAAGACGATCAACAATCAATCAATCATCCCATACATCATATCCAAACCCATCATTCATCTCAGGAAGCCCAGAAACAGTGCTTCAATCTGACACATATATATGTAATGTAATATAGAAGAACTAGCTCTGTTATTATATTGTTTATAGTTGTCAGATTGAAGCACTGATTCTAGGCTTCCTGAGATGAATGATGGGTTTGGATATGATGTATGGGATGATTATTGATTGTCTTGATTTATCGATCCTTTTTCTGCTCTACTCGTGTTGCTCGGCTTTTTGTTTTGCCGATCCGAGTCCCTCGCGCACTTGCCCTATGCGCGACCAGCTTGCAACATGCTGCAACATGCTGCAAAATGCTGCAACATGCTGCAAAATGCTGTAAAATGCTGCAACATGCTGCAAAATGCTGCAATTTGCTGCAACATGCAGCAATTTGCAGCAACATACTGTTCGAGCTTATTGCTCGTACGATGTAGCAGCTTTCGTCAAGCGTTCCTCCTGTCTTGACAGTAGGTGCGCATATCTGACAATAGTAAGCTAGAAGATAATATTATAAAACCTTAGCAAAAGTATTGTAAGTAAAGTAAATTAAATTATATACAACTATAAATTATATAACCCCCTGTTGTCCTTCTAATTGTATAAAAGCACTAACAAAGTAAGACGTAGGCTAGTTGAAAAGTTCAAATCGTATCGTACTACTTACTGTTTGAAACGCTGGGAGGGTGTAGCAAGGAAATATGGAGGCAAGTATACATATATACCGCTCAAGACCACCTCCCCTATCCCCGAATAATCCTCAACACGAATAACAAAATTTCTAAAGATAAACGAATTACGATATAGTTTGAGTAACGTCCGTTCTAGACACAAGAGCGAATTACTAGCTAGCCCGCTAGTCAAATACTTTTGAAAACAACCTTGGTATAGGAAACGACTAGATTTAGACATATTTTCCTTTCACAGTTACTTCCCGCTTGGCCACAAAGCTCGTCGATTTCCAAGTCATTTATAGATATGTATATACAGTGTTTAGCACACCCACAGAATGTAGGGAGTTTGGACGGCTGCTGGCACTTTTCTATATTATAAGGTAGTATTTGAACCACTAACGAAAGGTTAAACCGCTGCATCCACCACGATCGTCTCTATCTTCCGGACACTCCTACTCCGGCAAGCCGAAGCAGAGCCTGAGCCACAGCGGCAACGTCCCCATCTTGGATGCCCTGCAGTGCTTCGCCGGCCCCCGCTGCAAGCGTAAGCAGGCCGATGGGGCCACCGATTGCCTCAAATGCCGGCATCACCATCGGGCATGACGCATCTCCAGCAGCCGAAGGCTTAAAGACGGCCGAAGTAGCGTTGCCCAGGCCGAGCAGCACCGTTTGGGCAGCAGCGGTTCGCGAGGACGGGAGGGCAGGCCAGCGGAAAGGCGGCTTGGTCAAGGCGGCGTGGGGATCTTTGGCGAAGGCAGCCCAGGCCGAGCGCATGAGGCGGCCGGTGGCGGCCTCAGCAGGGGAGTCCGGGATGCCGAGCATGGGGGAGGTGGCGAACAGCTGACTTAGCTCGGAGCCGTGGAAAGCACCGACAGAAGGGTTGACGGTAAGCTGTGTGTTGGGGTAGTCACCATGGAAGATGTAGCGCCACACGGGCTGGGTCGGCGCGGTGCGAGCGAAGTCTACAGCCGCGGTGGACGTCGGGCATGTGAAGAAGACGAGGGTGTACCATTCCCAGAAGACAGTGGGCAGGTTGAGGCCCTGCCATGCGAACTCTAGTTGAAAGGACCCACCCTCCTGTGCATTGCTGCCCAGCAGTCGCGGGATCTGCGCGAAGCGGCCTGCGGTTGTGAGCGTGCTGTAGTTAGCGAAGGCGGTGCGACCATCGGCGGATGGAGCGAATGCACCAAGCGCCGATCCCATCATCGGTACCTGCAGGCGGGCATTCTGCACAGCAGCGGCGGGCTTGGACCGCACGCATGCCACACTTCGGGACAAGCTTTCGGCGGACGACGTAACGTTACCGCAGCCCAGCAGGCCCGACAGCGACTGCCACGCCGCCGTGGAGTTGGGCGGCGCCACACCGAAGCCGTCCGCCGTGCCGGACTGCGTGATTAAGCCATGTACGATGGGATCTGAGGCGTACGCGAAGCCGTACATTGAGATGGATGCTGAGCCCGCGGACTGTCCGAACAGCGTAATGCGCGACGGATCGCCTCCGAAGGCGCCCACGTTGTCGCGCGCCCACTCGATTGCCAGTCGCTGGTCCAGCAGGCCAGCGTTGGGAGCGACGCCAGCCACTTCGGGCTGCAGGCCCGGAAATCCGAACACATTCACGCGGTAACTGGACAGAGCGGTGTCAATAAGACGAATATTGGCACGAGAAAGAAGCTCACTTTGCAGAGATGATGACAACGTCTTGCTCGTCGGCAAGGAACTGGCCCGTTGTGAACGGGTCGCTGGTAAAACCCCCTTGGAACCCTGAAGCTGGTCAGCGAGAGAAGTATAAAAGCTTGGGAGGGTGGGTGCATGTACCGCCGCCGTAGATGAAAAACAGCACCGCCTTTGCCTTTTCTCCCACCTGCGGCTTCGTCCACACATTCAGCGTCAGGCAATCCTCGCCCAGGGCGATGCCATGCTCATGGATGACATTGAAATACTCCTCCGCCGTCGGTGCGAGGTGGTACCCATCGTCCGTCAGGATGCTGTAGTTGGCCTGCGTCACAGAGGTCAAGCATGCTGGCCCAAACGAGCTTGCATTGAAGTGCGCTTTGGATCGGAAGCGTTTTGGCGCGGCGAACCGCAGGTCCCCAAGCGGCGGCTGGGCGAAGGGGATGCCGAGATACTCCGATACTTCTGTCCGGTTCGCCGCTGCGTGGCCATGGATAATTCCACTTGTCGTGCTGACCTCTTGACCGACGTTGAAGGGGCGCTGGGTGGGTGAAGACTGGGCGTGAGGTAGAATCGATGCAATCCCCAGTGCCTGCAAGGTGTAGCTAGGGAACCTCATCCTTGGTTGGGTCGATGAAGGACAAAACAAGATGATCAAAGAGGAACAGGCGAGTTCACAAGCGCAGACCAAAGGTAAGGAGCGGCCAAATACGTCTCGATCAAGCCTGTATATTACAGCGCAGATCTCCAAATCTCCTGGACCCCTATCTCGCAGAAAAATTTCTTTAGTAGCCAGTCCCAGTCCTCAAATACATTCGCTGTTAAGCACATGGAGCTCCGAATACGACGTAGACTTAGCGGAATGCGGCTTAAATTGAACTAAAGCGCGACGCAGCATGGGAGCCTAGCAATGTCGCTAGGAATCGACACTCGGACGTGTCTACGTCAGCAACCGTGGCTGAGTCTCCAGCAAGATGAATTCAACATCTTTCATGATTCATGTACATAGCTATAATTTGGTTCCCTAGACCATTGGCCATCACTAGTTATCTTGGTATATTTGTAGACAGCAAATGTGATATTCACAAGCTCTTCTGAGTCTATATATTCCAAGTACTGTACGAGAAGTAGATGGCGCTGCTTGGATCCATAGTGGAAGCGATATGCACACGAGCAGGTCCGAAATACAACAAAAAAGCCACTTATCGTTCAGCTACAAGAAGTAATGCTGATGGCGGTGCTAAGGTCTTTAGGAATGATGCCCTCCGTGACGGCATCGATGTAAAACTCTCGAAGATCTTCGAGTTCTACCTTCCACCCCCAAGAGACTCTGCCACCCTGTTTCTCGTCGACGTTCAATTACGTCATATCGACAGTTATAATAGAAGGTGAGGTTGTTGTCAATGGAGAGAGAAAAGACCACGGATGCTACGCCTCTAATCTGTCTATTTCAGTGTAGTTTCAATTGTAGATATCTTGAACATCATGCTAGGCAGCTGATGCTCTAATCGACATAGTTTCAATATCGCCACGGTTCTTTGATATTAACAGGTTATGAACCTGGAGGCTTCACTTCTCAGTTTTGCTCACTCAAATTGGCCAATTTAGTCATTTCATATCAATTTGTGAGCGAACTGATTCTTAGCATCATCGTTATTCTGAGTCTTTCCGACTTGATTGTCGCTATTACGACTTGAGTATCGCTATTAAGACTCCGATAGGCCCGTACTTTGGGGTGCTAAAACAAACCTCGACATGGCTCATTTTCCGAGGAGCTAGGCGCATCGAAAGCCTTGAAGTGTAACCCATTTAGTTCCATACCCACTTCACGGATGTCAGGGAGGAATTGATTAACTACGGCCGCAAACTTACGTTGTTCGTGGGGCAGCACGTTCGGGATGGCAAAGACAAAACCTGCTTGTTCCGATGAAAGAAGGGAAACAGCCATCTCGTTCGGGGTGTGCTCGGCGGCTTCGATGCGAAATCTAGCTGCCAACTCTAAGTTGCTAGATGGCCTTACATCCGACAAGTGACAGCGGAACCCGTCCAATAGAGTAGAAAATATCATGAGGTACTATGGTAACGGACGTTAATCAGACAGGAGATATGACATGCCCGACGGATAGGAAATGGCGAATTATGTGGAAGCGGAAAGCTCTACGGAACGATGCGCACAAGAGGGCGAAGGAAGAAATTAAGGAAGCCCCTGTCGATAGCCTATTTTATAGCCATGAGCATTTGCTCCCGTTTTAGGATCCGAGAAACGACTCCACCAGTCATTGTCTCTAGCGCGCATTCCAGGGCTGTGCTCCTGGCATGGAGGAACAACGGCCTAGGTAAACGACGTCACAAACGTCCATTTTCGCCCGCAAATGTACCAGCAACCTGCGATTGGTTGCGATTTAGATTTTTGTTAGAAATTTGCAGAGAACGTTTGACTTGATAAAAGTCAGAACGTAGGCCCAAGGCGTTGGCTTTACGGCTATCGACGCAATCGACCGCGGCGAAGGCAAGCTTTATTCTTACGGAGCACGGATTTTTCGTCGTCTTCGGTTCTTGTATGCCAAAGTGAATGTTACGCAGAGCGGAACGGAGGGTCCCACGAGGTCGTGATATAAGGCAAAAAGAGTAGTGGCATGGGAGAAAGAATGTATAAGCGTAATTGTGTGTTGTATAGTCTTTCCCTTCGGCGTTTTGAACTGTCTACTCGTACTAGGTCTGGTATGGATGGTAGCTAGGCCACCAAACTGCCATCCTCGGGGTTCTCTTCGGACATCGCCACCTGCTTCGACTCCTTTCCGAACCTGATATTTGGCGTGACTTCACACTGCACGAAGTAAGAGAATTTCGACAGCCTTTCCCTCCTTCCATATTCCGAAGGCTCTAAATTTCACAAGCGGTCTGATACCTTCTGCGACTCGCACCCAAGTACTCTATGATCGGCGCCAATCTTATCCCACAATGCCAAAGCTACGCCATTATTTCAGGCTCCCAGCCACCTTAGTATCGAGTCACGATAGACCTTCGCAGAGCATACCCTATTAAGCGGTAACTGCGATCTTAGTGGACAGTTGGCCGTACGCGAAGTGCCCCGAAGTACGCTGCACGATATAGGTCTTGCTTACGGAAGCGGGCATTCTGCGGCTAGAATCCATCAGTATCTACATTATTACATGTAGACCCTGAAGTAGATTCAAAGGCAAGGGTCACTTCGCTCGCTAATACAAGATGCCCGCTGTAATTGAAATCGCGCTAATCACCGAAGTCCTCGTTCCAAACGTCGATAATTATAAATTTGATGTGAAGACTGAGGGAAAAAGCCAAACAAGATCTACTTCCTTTCGACTCCGTCAAACTCAAGAAAAAATATACTGTCAACCGAGACAAGCGCCTTGCATGAGATCAGGGCCTTAAGCAGTACATTCTTCTTGATGGTCATCTCTTATATTACCTGGATGATCCTTGGGTTGAGCCAGGGTTTAAGAGCGTCCCAGTACAGGAGGATGTTGATGTAGTCGTGATTGGCGGTGGCTATGGCGCGCAGGTCGTTGCAGTGAGGCTGATTGAGTCCGGCGTTACGAAATCAAGATTATTGAAAAGGCTGGCGACTTTGGTGGAACCTGGTAAGCCCTACGGCTCAATGCGACATCGAATCATACATTTATATGCCGCTGCTTGAGGAAGTTGGATATATGCCAACCGAGAAATACGCTCGTACAAACGAGCTCCTGCACCACTCGTGCATGGTTGGTGAGAAATACGATCTCTACAACCATGCACTCTTTCAGACGGAAGTCAAGGCGATTCGCTAGAATGAGGATGACAGAATATGGACCCCAGGCACTTCTCGTGATGATATAATGAGGTCCCGTTTCGTTATTCCGGCGGCTGGGCTTCTCCATTCACCAAAACTTCATGGCTTGATAGGAATAGAAGACTTCAAGGGCCACAGCATTCATTCCAGTCGCTGGGGCTTCGATTACACAGGGGGTGATCCCGCAGGTGGACTCACAAAATTAAATGGTAAGAGTATTGGGATTAAGCATTGGTACAGGAGTGACGACTGTACAAATTATACCACATCTTAGCGAAGAGGTGAAGCAACTATGCGTTTTCCAGCCGACACCATCATCTATAGACGTACACGGCAAGAGGATGGCAGATCCGGGTTGGGCGATTAAACTCGACAAAGGCTAGCAGCAGCGTCGTATGGATAACATTGACATTATCGTGAATGGTATCCGATGGGCGCAAAATGCTTCGCTTGCTCGCCCGTGACATACATGAAATTCAGCGTCAGCGCAGCCTAGACAATGCTGACCCAGAACCAATTCAGAAAGCCATGTGTAGTCCAGCCATGAAGGGTTCCCGCGCCCTCCTTCCACTTTTCAGATATTGTGAGACTATCGCGACCGTATATTTCCGTTCCGGCACGATGCGTCTATGCAGTGGAAAGCTCGAAGCCTGTCGCGTAAATGAGGCAATCGATTCCATTTCTTCCCCGTTCGCAACAACACCTTTTTGGTGATGCGGTCTACGCCGTTGCCTCAGTATCGGCGAGCTTGACATTTGGCCGGTTAAAGGCTTGCAGATACTCCTCGTGAAAGCAGGGCCGCTTACAAAACTGGTTGTACCAAGGCTTCAGCGAGTCTGTAGTTTCTTTGTCTTCAACGATACTGTCGACTCGTGCTCGGACTTGTTCCATCTTGTTGAAATCTGAGATTTGACGTTGGGCAGCTAGTTCTACTGGATCCAAGTCAGTGTCTCCATGCTTCTTTCTCGCTAGCAGTTCGCGGAGAATATCAGTCCATATGTGATTAGCGAGGGTATGAGAAGAGGCGCTCGCACGATTGAATCAACGGATGCAGTGGGGAAAGAATAGACGAAGAAGATTGTGGAAGGTATGGCATTACGGACGGATTTTTTTGAGGAATGCACGCCAGGTTATTACAACAGTGAGGGGAAGACGTCGAAATTCGGCGCAAAGAATGCAACATATGCGGGTGGCAGTCCGGCATTCTTAAAGATGTTGACATATTGGAGAGAGAAAGGTAATTTGGCTGGGCTAGGTGTGAGATACTTCCCGAAAGTAAAGGATAAGAAGGTTAGGACCAGGAATTTAACGTCACGGTACGATGATTTACAGGAGAAGGAGCAGGCTGAGATATTTGATCTACTGAAGAGACAGAAGGACAAGATGGCGAAGTTGCTGAGGAAGAGTGCTGAGGCGAAGAGTGTATGAAGAAATCATGCGGACAATAGAGCGAACTAGGTGGCTTTTCTTCTTGACTTCCAGGCCAAGTTTCAGATACACGAACTTCTCTACTACTTTATGTCCTAATGTTAATCCTCATATCCTCTCCCTTCAACTCTATTCAACTAAAACATCTTCCACTGTACTCTCCGGAGTCTTCACATCCAACTCCACCCTTGGCCTTTTAAGCCGCCCCCTTTCCTCTCTCTCAACCTGTTCCACCTCCTCTCTCTCCTTCCTCATAACCTCCACCACAGCATCCACTCCCTTCCACGCAACCTCCTCATCCTGCTTCGGCGTCCCCGTACTGCACCCCACAGCCCCCAACACCCTTCCCTCCTCATCCATAATCGGCACACCCCCCCCAATGGTACAAAACCTTCCACCGTTGCTCCCATTAATTCCGTAAGCTGCACCCCCTGGCCATACATTCTCGCGGTAGGAAGAGGTTGGGGTCCGGTGTCCCGCTGCTGTGAAGGCTTTGTCTAGAGCAATGGAGATCGAGGTGAGTTTTGCGCCGTCCATACGCGTGAAGCAGAGAAGATGCAGGGAAGAGTCGACGATGGCGATGTTCATGGGGACAGAGATACGGTGGGCGTGGTGTTCGGCTGCGGAAAGGGCTATACGGGCACCAGCGAGTGTTAGGGTGGGGATCTGGGTGGCTAAAGAGGGGATTGAGGGCATGGTTGTCTCGGGAGGTTGTTTTGAGGCTGGCTTGTGCAGCATAGAGAGAAATGAGCTTTCGGAGATGGCAAGTCCCTTTT
This sequence comes from Lindgomyces ingoldianus, assembly GCF_010093535.1. Taxonomy (NCBI): domain Eukaryota; kingdom Fungi; phylum Ascomycota; class Dothideomycetes; order Pleosporales; family Lindgomycetaceae; genus Lindgomyces; species Lindgomyces ingoldianus. Next base: position 187,405 of record NW_022985205.1, read on the forward strand.
CTTGACAAAGGGGGCAGAAGTGTTATAATGCGAGAAGTAGAAGATACGATGCTGATAAATTGTAAATGTTCCCCGCAATACTTTCCATCTGATAATAATTTTCGACCATATTGCATTTGTATATTCTCCACATGCCCCCAAACACACTCCTTTCCTTCAAAGACATCACCGTGCTAATGCTGAATGTGCCCTAGGTTAGTTTCGTCAGATGCCTGAAATATCCGTTGGTCGCGCCCCACAATTGGAGGGGCAGGGTTAGCATACCCGATTGGGAATTGTGATACAGCAACTTGGTGTTTTGCGAGCGAACAAGTGTCGCCTTTCTAGATATGGTTGTAATTGAAATGAGGGCTTGAGGTAGTGCTGGTGAGTTTACCTCAATTGGTGAAGAGATTCCCGAAAGGGGCCTGGGTTTACCGGGAGTATCCAGGGTGTGAGCTTTGGTGAAGAGCCACGGCGGCGCCCTGAGACAGAAAGGCTTGACACTTGAAGGATCGGTATGTGTACACACGCCCTGGGACGTGGAGAAAGACGCAGGAAGGTATCGAGGAACCAAGTCCAGGCGTCCAGGAGAATCCCGTGACTCTCCTTCCTTATCCGGTTAGCACCCATCGGAATTTCTCGCTTCTTCGCGCTGGTTGTGGTCACTACGCTTCCAAGGCTCACTCTCCACCACCCGTTTCATCGAATTCATCGAAATGTATTTGGAAAAGGTATAATTTCTCGGCCTCTATGGAATTATGCATGCCATCTTCCCCTTAAACGTCAAACGCCTTGACAGGAGCGGTGGACTTGGCAAATTCTGCCTTCTAAGCGTCCATCCGACCGGTATTATCCCCATCACCTTCTCCGTACTGTCTTTGAACGAGTTTCTCAATCTCAGCAATGGTGTCCCCCAGTGATGGAGATTCTTTCAGGATGCTTGTGAAAGCCCTGTTTCCAGCATCGTAACAGATATCCATATCATCACCTTTCATCCTTGCCATGCAACTACATGCGCTCCATGGCATCTCGCACGCAGAGAAATTTCAGTCGTAATCTTTCCTCTAATTGGCCGCTAGTAGGGGCTGCCTTCGGTCGTGATAACGAGGTCGCATCGATCCTTGAAAGCCCGGTCGAGGTCCAAGCAATCGCTGACGGCTTCGCTCCAAGGACGCAGGTTGGCGCCAAGAAGTATCAACCCAGCTTCAAATCTTATGGACGTTCAACAGCTTTTAATTTCATAATGAGTCTCAACAATTTTCCCCCCTATAGTCAGGGTGGCACTAGGATTATGTACTTGATGTGTTTCGTTGACGAAGAGTGAGACGAAAATGCTTCTCTTGGCTCCCTTTATGCTACCGCTATGCCCAAATAACCTTATTCCACCTTAGGCCTGGAGATTACCGGTTGCTACGTCAAGATCATTGGGCATGTATAATTGTGGACGAATGCCTCGATGTTTCACACCATTGTCATCACCAATCGCATTCACTTATTACCCTTTTCTCTTAGAGCACATCGCCAATCATCAACAAGGAATGGGGATCTTACCAGCTTCAACAACTTTCCTTCGAATCTTTAGACAACAAACCCACTCAACTGGTCGTGGAAGGGGAAACGGGTTATCGCCATACCATTCATTATGTTCACACTCATCTCGTTTTTCTCATCGACAATAACCACTCCTGCACTCGAGGACATCAGTAACCAATGCAACATTGCCTGAGGCATCATGTAGCGGCTCATTTGTCAATGTTCCTTCTAGGCTGTGCACTCGGACCCCTTGTAATGGCATCATTGTCCGAGATCTATAGAGAGCGATGGTCTCGAAGGCCCGTTTAATGTATCTCATTTTAACCCCAGCGTGAGACTTCGCGCGGGGCAGGCACCAAATTCTTGTCTTCCGTTTCCTAAGCAGCATCGGTGGACGCTCGCCTCAGGGGGTTGGTATATCCTACAAGGAAATCTCTACATGTCTTCAATCATGAATGCTACTGATGGCTTCAATAGTTGTGCAATGGGGCTCTCACCTCCACCTGGTAAAGTTAGAAGAATGGGGCACAGTCTAAATTATCTACAACATGTTGACTTTCATCAGGTCGTGTATCGCACCAATATGCGGAGCCTCTATCTCCGAGAATATCACACCGCGCTGGATCTTCTGGTTTAGTTCGATATTTGACGTCTTCGTTCAAATCCTAGCCCTCATTATCCTTAGCGAGATCTTCGCACAGACGACCTCAGCCAGAAAAGCAGAAAGTTAAGAAAACAGACCAGAGTGGATCAATGCCGAGGACAACACGGATGAAGGGTGGCAACATTTTGAAGAGAACATTGATTCTACTGCTCATTATTATGTATACTCGTCCTACCGTCCAAGCACCACTAGTCGATTATGCTTATCTATACGGCAAAAGGTCTCTCATCCTGTCCACCAGCTCTCCCCTAATATCGGTTGCTTAGTCCTCCTCATCAGCCTCATTATTAACCTTTGGTGATCTCTGTCTTTTCCAGTTGATATATACTCATCCAAGTATTGTTGATAGATTTCTCTGCCGATGCACAAATCTGTCACACCTGCGGAGAAGTCTAGTTCAGGCCGAGTATATGTAAACCCCGATACATTTAGCTTGCAGTAGTAAACGCTGACTTTGCATTGGCTAGTCCTCGGGAAAAAAGTGTACGTTTTTGCTGCGAACTCCCCCATGAATCAAACACTTCATCTTGATTTCTTCCCTTCTCTTCGCTTTCAGATCCACCCACTCCCTCAGGGTATCCTTGACCCTCTTTTCATCATGGAACGGCCACCGAAGGATATTTCCTAGAGATATCCTCGCTAGAGGGTGCAGAATCGGTGTTTGAGAGTTAGTGTCGGTTCACCACACAGTGCACCGAGCAACGAGGGACACAAAGCCTGATCAGGCGGTCTGCCCTTAGACTGCTTGCCGGAGTCAGTATCTTGTAAGCGGCACCTTTTCTCAAGCCGGTCGTGTGCTTCCTCCAGTATGGAGGCAATTTGGCAGGAATATTTACTCACGAAGCCAGTCCCTCAAAATCTGAGCCCTGGAGACCGGGTTCCTGAGCCTACCGGGGAAGAAAGTGAGCGTTTCCATATGCTACGGTGGAAATTTTTGATGGGCAGGCCCTCAAATCACGTGCGTATAAGAAAAGGAAGAACAGCGAATGTGTCTCGAATCCTGTAACCTGAAATATCGGCGGGCGGTGATTAGGCTGCTTGAGCGAGAGGAAGGTTATCGCTACTGGAAGTTATTTGGTTACTTCTATTGGAGAGTAAATTTCTGGGCACAGGGCGACAATAAAGGACAAATTGTCATTCATAGAATGAATGATCCTTGGTTACGCGCTTCAGCTATTCTGCATCCCGGTCTCCAGAACACGAATCATAGTGGAGCGAAGGTCGAGGAAATGGATCCTTCAAAATTGGGGGCTGGAATATCGCACTTTATCGGGGATCTTAACGTAACGGTACTGAGCAGTCGCCCACCTTAACAATCGAATGATTATGTATTTTTGTTATAACTCGCTGCTGTACCAGAGCTGGACGCAACGTGCAAAGCGAAGCCTTCTTCACCCTGGGAGAAGTTGTCCTGTTAAGACTCTTTGGGGCTCATTCCCACGCGCCGCACTCATGGAATTGTTGGTACCCGGAAACCAGGAAGAAGCTGTGTAACCACAAAGTTGTACGACACTGTTTAACGATCCCTCCCCGACTCTAATTTGACTTCAGGGTTTTGCCGGTTGTGTCACAATGCCGATCGCTAAAGTGGCACTCGCCGGAGCAGAGCTAACACGACTACTCAAGAGCGGATTTTAGGTGCTGCAACGCCTCAAACCATGACCTGATTTCTTTTCCACATCAGCGCACTGGCTGGGATCTGCGCCGCTGCAAATCCAATCAAGATCTTGAATTGTAGGTCGTACCCACGACTAAATATCTTCGTCAACTCCATTCTAATATCTGCCGGGACGAATTTTATCGCTTCTGTGGATTTTAGAATTACGTCGACTTCTTGTGGCGAAAGGATATGCAGGAAGCGGGCGCGAATGAAGTCGTTGAAGACACTAGAGGCAATGGCGAGACAAAGGGCGCCACCCAGTGTGCGGAACTGGACCATTGATGACATTGCGACAGCTTCACGAAGCGAAAGTGTTAGTTGAAACGTAGAAGGAAGTGCGAACATTGAAAGAATGTGACAGGACATACACTTATCTCTTTCCTCAACCGTGAAAGGCGCCATAACAACCAAGCAAGCCAGGTTAATTCCAACACCCACGCCTGCAACAAACTGGTATCCATACTGCCCATGAAAGGTGGTTGAGGAATCGGGTAGAGTTGAAAGCAGCGCAAACCCGATAATTTGCAAAGCTGAGCCAACAAAGCAGAGATAAACGGGTGGTACTTTGCATTTCTTGCATATCGCTGGTGAGAGAGCAGATCCGAAGGGTGATGCTATGGCGAAGGGAAGGAGGCGTATACCAGCGTCTAGAGAGGAGAGGCCGTTGACAGCTTGGAAGCGCTGCGGGATTTGGATTACGCAGACGGTGAAGGGACCACCTGTTAGGATCATACTCCTGTACGTCGGTGTCAGCTTGAGAGACGAACCGAGCCTAAGGCGGCCGAAATAGACTTACAGGATCATTCCAATCCGTACACGTGATTGCAGAAATCGCCAAGGGAAAATAGGCTCCATGATGCCGCTAGCAAGAGTAACCCGACGCTCCCATACGATGAACACAACCCAGATGAGAATTGAAACGACTAGGAAAGAAATGATGAGAGCTGAGTCCCAGTTCCGGCCTCGAGCAGCTTCTTCGAAAGCAGCGACTAGCAAAATGGAGGCCGCGAGGAGAAGAGTAGTCCCTGCGAAGTCGATACGCTTAAAGTTATTCTTAGAAAGCAGTTTCGTCTTAGTGGAAACGTTTTTTGAGGCAGATGTAGCAATATGATGTGGAAAGCCGTTTGGAACCGTGAGAATCAAGGCTAGTACTGCTACGATTCCAACAGGTACGCTATAAGAAATGGTCAGATCCGCCGTACGTCACTCACGCCTAGAGGGCATACTTGATTAGAAAGATCCATCTCCAAGTCGTCCCATTCGTAATTGCACCTCCAAGTAGAGGTCCCAGCAAGAGTGCAATAGCAAGGACTCCAGAAACTAGACTTGTGTAGGTAGCAAACTTGGCCGGAGGTACTAACTCGAAGAATATCACCACGGTTAACGAATATGTCCCTGCGCCTGCTAGACCTTGGAATGCCCGGAAAACAATACTGCACGTAAATGAGTTTCACTTCGGAGGGATTGTGCACCGAGGAAATGGCTCACAGCTGCTCCGTGGTCTGAGCTGCGCCGCATGCGCCAGAGAAGATGACGAAGAGAAGAATCGAAGACAGGATAAAGAGTTTGCGACCGAAGATGTCACTGAGTTTCGCCCATATTATGAGAAAACCTGTACACATTATCAACGAATCTCCGACTGTTACGAAAGATTTGTTTGATTACCTGTATATGTGAGCATATAAGAGTTGATAATCCAACTGCTTTGCTCAAAGCTTTTCAAGCTGTTTGAAATTGCGACGAGCGAAGTCGCAACAATAGATACTTCCAAACTCGCGAGGAATATACTGAGGCAAAGACTACGTTCTCGATTAGCAGTTGAGCCTGAGGGAATTGATAGAAATGGGAGTCGAACGCGATCGTAATCACATGAAGTCGCCAACCCAGAATATAAGGTGTGGACACAACATCAACATCTTCAGAAGCAACAGTCTCCGGAGCAGGACTTTCAACCTTCGATTCCTCCATCTTCATCGCTGAAGCAAGAAACCGTGAATACCAGATCTGGACGAGAATGTGGGAAGAAAGCTTCGACGTTAGATCGTGGGCGTTTGTGGCTGCAGCGTGCACTGGTCGGGCAGCGGCGGCGGAGTGACCACAGGTCAAAGGATCCACTTTCTTCCAAGAGCGCGAAATGGGCTGAGCAAAATACGGGATGACCCATGCCTCTGTCGAAATGAAACATCGATGTCATGGGAGAGTGTCCATTTGAGAAGGTGCGGTGCAGCGCCTCCAATGTGAATGTGTCCAGGTGCAATTGCTTGCTGCCAATGAGACTTGAAGGATTCCAGACATGCGGACATGGGTTTCTGCATGGGATGGGCGCTGTGGTTGAACACCCGCGCAAGGCACGACAAGGATCCCTCCCTGTGCCCCTGACCCTCTTGACCAACCAATTAATTAATTACCATCCATGCATCTGATCTGATAAACATGCACTGCGGCCGCACCACGCTCTCACGTCAGAACGGGCCATGGCACGCCTTAAAAGAAGGATTTTATCTGCATCGGCCTTCACTGTGGGTATTCTCGTTGCAATATAATCTCGGGGATTAAGAACTTAGGTTGTTCCTAGAAGAAGGAAATGCGTCCTGGGATGTGCAGCTAGCTTTTGCAATGCACAGCCATGGACCCACGATCAGCAGAGCACGGCGCGTTGCTCGTCTCACACAGATGTCTGAGTGTGTGGGGAATGTGGGTGAACGGATGGGTGCTGAGTGTTCGATCGCAAAATTTTTTAAATTTTTTTTGGGCTGAAGGAGTCGAGTTGCAATTGAGACTTTATAATTTGGCATTTGGCATTGTATGTTGGATTACAAGGTGGAAAAAATATGCAGAATTGAAATCGTTGCATTGAACACAGCTTATCTGTAGACTCCAGATTCTGCAAGATTGAAGGACTAAAGCATTCATTCATTGAGCGCGACAATTTTGACAGCATCCCTAAACAAGACGCAGATTTCTAAGACCTCTCACTACCATCTCGTGAAGAAGACGACTTTAATTGATAGCTCCCAGTCTCAAACGTCAAATCCGTCTGTGACAGCGTCTGACCAATGATGACAGTATTGACGGTTTTACCACCACCTCCATGCGCACTCTTCTCGGAATGCGAATGCCATGTTGGGAGAGTCGGATTTGTTTTGTTTGAACTGAAAGGATTGCTAAAACTGGAGAAGACTGAGGGTAACTTCCAGCCCTTTGCTTGGACTAGCTTTGGGAGGGATAGAGTGCATGCTACAATGATGCCTAATGCAATTTCGGCATATGACCACAGGCCCATCCACGCGATGTGGTAAGAGACATCAGAGGTATCAGGTTTGTGAACGATAGCCAAGGTTTCGACGATTCGCATTGCTGAGGCGATGCATGCCCTTTCAGTATGTTAGCAAGGAATCAGCGTATATGGAGGCGAACTTACAAGAGACCCGTAGCAAAGAGAAAGCTGATAGCAACCTTCTTCCTTAGAGGAATGCTAAGTTGCCAAACAGATCGTACCGGCAACAGCAAGATCGCAACATCGGAAATGATATTGAAGTAGCCGGTCGCAAGAACCACCGCGTTGTAGTTCATACAGTGGCCTTCCTGACGCAGTTTATTCCAGATCTTCTCTCGAGGATTACAGGCGAAGATTGTGATGAAAGTGTCAATCGTATAGAATGTGAAGCTGGTTGAGATTATGATCCAAGAACCCCAAAACATGAAAGGGTTCACGGTTCGGTTCGGTGCAAGCATGCGGAGATATTGGACTAGGATGGACATTTTGACGACAAATATAGTCGGACCATAGAGGATCTCAGCATAGTTCATCCACTGCTTATGGTCAGTCTACCGGATATGAGAAAATGGAAGGTATCCGTGCCTTTAGGAGTTCGAATAGGTCCTTGACCTTGATGTGCCATTGATGCACACCAGCGCCATGGTTGAGAGTGGGTCTTCCGATACCAACCTCGGCAGCGAGAAGAGCCTAGAAGATGGTGGTGAGTTGACATGGCGAAGACATGTTACAGTTTTGAGGGTTTCTCTTACAAATGATAGTAGAATCAGATCTGAAATGTGGTGAGCTAGCATCGAGAGCACTATGAAGGGGATACTGACAATCCGACAAGTCTAATTTGTGGACAACGCGTAACTTCGTGTATAATCGAAGGATAATAAAGATGCCAGAGAAGGCGGTACACAACGACACACAGACGTAATACCATAATTGATCACGGGAGTGGACTGTAGGTTGCCAAGTCCCGTCGGAACCACCCGGATAAGGAAGGGCAGGGCCTTCGAGGAGTGCTGCTACCAGGGCAGGATTCAGTTTCATAATGAATAGAGGAGAAGAGAGTGTTCAATCGTAGGTGTCTCGAATATCGCAGGTGTTGAGAGAACAGACTCGAGTTTGATCTGATGTATCCCTTGTGGGCTGCTGACCATTGAAAAGAATAATGAAAACAGCTTCCTCCCAGGCTCATAGTCAAGGTTCATCATAGATGAAACGAATGAATATCTTGAACCCCGATGCACTCATTCCCCATCCGTGTGGCGGTGCCCTGGTCTCGGGGTTTGAGAAGGATGGAACGCACGAGGCTAGCTGCAGGTCAATATGCGCGCCGCACTTTCTGGAAGGGTTCGGCCTCTCCCTCCCGTGTGACCTCTAATTGGCTGGTATACAACCCTGTCGCCAGGCGGCAACGTTCAAACGACCCAGCGGTTAGGCCCCTACTGTCTGATTTCAACGTCGTTATTTTCGATTCTACACTCGTATCTTTCTCTTCTACACCTTCCCCCCATTCTTTTTGATTCCTCAAGACGACGAATATGGCCGGTAGTTCACTGTATATGCCGGTCCCCGAGGACTTCCGGCTGTCTACTTGGTTGGCTATTGGCGCCTGCATTTATGCAATTGCAGAGCGATGGTTTCCATTCTGGGTAGTCGTCCAGTTCCCAATACTGTTACTTGCGGCTCGGACAATCCAGGCAACACTTATGGCTAGAGGTCTGTTGACTAGCGGACGGTCAAACACGGTTCCAGGGCGATATTCAACAAGAATTCCAGCTTCAAATCCAGAGGACCAGGGAATCGTCGTGTTTGTCCTAGGCGCACGAATAAACCAGTATGCCCCACAGGTGTTAAATCTACGACAGCTAGTTTGGGGCTGACGGCTAGTAGCCCTATGGGTCGCTTAGCGCCTGGATTTCTTGACGCAGGAACGATCTTTACGGGTATGTGGCGGGAGTGTAATAGGAACCGCAAGAAATATGGGTGTGAGTTTTTGGAATTCGTCTTGAAGGTCCGAGTTGAAAGTTCACAATAGACCTTGGCAAAACGAGCACTTTAATGGCATCGCAAGAGGAAGGCGGGTTGACAATGGTCTGGCTCACATACTGGAAGACCGTCGAAGGCCTACGGGACTTCGGAGCTAGTGATGCGCATCGCGCCCTTCAAATACCGTGGCTAGCGAAAAAGTATCCATACCTAGGGATTATGCACGAGACGTACTCGGCGCCGAAGGGAAACTGGGAGACCATTTACCATCACTTTCAGCCATTTGGCATGGGTAAGTGGCGAAATTCCGAGATTCTAACATGTAGGTTAACCACCGATGATAGGGAAGACGAAGTTCATGGTTGGGCCAAGTTTGACCGACGACAGCAATGCTGCGGATCGGGAAAAGAGGCTAAGATTTGCCAGTCCGCTCGTCAAGGCAGAAGGTCGCGAAATGAGATCCATGTTCAGCCGGATGGGAAGGGGAGAGGATATCGCATTGGCTCGGTGGAATCCGGAAGCCAAGGACTTCGACGAGTAAGATGCCAGTGGGTCACGTGTACTGGGGTCCCTGGGTGCGTGACTAGCCGCGTGTTTTTGGGGGTCAGAAAACTCATTTTGATGGTGTCATGTAACAGTTGAATGCACATTAAATTCGGCCCGCGGGTTAGACGGCTTCAGTTGCCGCCAAAATGCTACTAAGGCCTCTTGGCTGGTGGTGACAATGCCAATGTCCGCGAGTCGCAATTTCACACTCGCATTCGCTGCGAGCCTTGGAGATGTCGACGTTTGGGGTCGAGATTTTGGAACCCTGTGGTGATGCAGCGGGATAACTAAAGGATGAATGCAGGTTGAGACAGACCATTATGCCAAGACACTAGCGAAGATGCTAAAAATCTTTCGGATCAATCCAATAATCAGCTCATCAATGTAACCACTCACCCACCCATCCTTCACCCCTCCTCATCACTTCACATCTGCACCTCACCTTCCCCATCGAAGGGCCGTTCCGTGTTTCACTTTACAATCAACGCCTTCTCACTTCTTTCTTTAGATCAATATCCCAAATGTCCCCACACCCTCATGCATCCCACAGGGCAGACTCCAAGGCGCCTTCTGGATAAAGAGTTCCATTCTCAACCATTGCCGCTCTCACCTTCTCCGGTCCCGTTTATCATTACGAATCACATCTCCCGGCGGTAGTAGCTGCTGCACCAAACCTCACCGTCATCATGCGAATCCTTTGTCTTCATGGAAGAGGCACTAATGTCGAGGTAATTCAAATGCTGGGGGTTGCTACGCATATTCCCGTCAATTGGAAAATCATGGCTAACGCGTGGAAACTAGATATTCAAGATGCAAAGTGGTGTGTCAGGCGTCTCGCCACTCAGTCGCTAAATCCGCCCGCTTATTTGTCCGAGCAGCATGGATCCGATTCCATCTTTCTAAGAACGGCTGTACGTTCGACTTCCATGAAGGCAGCTTATCTTGCCCTCCAGCACCTGGTGAGCCAATCAAATAGATTTCCCCTCCTTGGGATGCCAAGAGCTCACAATAGCTTGCGAAGAAATTGCGGGAATGCCCGGCGTGTCATCGCAACAGAAATTCTTGTCCTACTTCGACCTTTCCTCTTCAAGGAGCTGTGAGGGCGCTCTAAAGGGTATCGAGGATCATGTTTCCAAAAGTGGACCTTTCGATGCGCTTATGGCTTTTTCCGAAGGCGCAGCCGTTGCATCAACCTTCATTCTAAGTGAAGGTTTGAAAGGCCTGTCCCCTTTCAAAATGGCGATCTTCTTCTGTGGGGGTGTTCCGGCTGACCCCGTGGCCTTGCAGAGGGGCGAGGTACATCTATTAGCACTTGGGGAGAACGAAACGTATTCGATCAAGATCCCGACGGTGCATGTCTATGGTGCCAAGGATCCACGCATGGACGAATTTGGAATTGGTCTCAGTTCAATTTGCCAAGACAATTTGAAGACCGAGATCATCCATGGGGGCGGACATGAGATACCCGGGCGCAAGATGGACGGCATCGTGTCCAGGGTACTGTCAGCCATCCGCGAAGCGAGGGGCAAGGGTGTATCGTCTTGAATTGATTGGGCTTTTAGCTCATCTCTGGAAATGTGCCCACTTTTCACGTGCTTAACGCAGGTACTATCACAGGCGCACACTTATGATGAAATAAATATGGTTCCCACACTCCCAATCCAGGTAGACTTGTCTTTAGGTGATAGCTTTGAAGAGTTCTGGCCTCTCTGACCGAGTCTCATTTCCGTTCAATTCATTTCTGTAGTCCTCCCTTTGTCTTTCCACCTTCAACATGACGATTAACGACACCCGGACTGGGAACAGCATGAACGAAGGGCTATTAAATAGTGCGACTGAACGACAGACTCACAATGGTATTGGCTGTGAGACAAGAACTAGTGTGAAGGATGTGTTGGATCCAATCGCGATTATCGGATTCTCCTTTCGATTTCCCCAGGACGCGACATCAACAGAAGCCTTTTGGCGGATGTTGGTGGAAAAAAGAAACGCCATGACTGAATGGCCTGAAGAGCGATTGAATCTGGATTCATTTTATCACCCTGAAAACGGGCGCAAAGGAAATGTGCGACATATTTCCTCTTTTTTTCTAGCGTTGTCAAGTCTAAATCAGCAGCAGTTTCCAGTTCGTGGCGCTCATTTCTTGAATGAGAACCCTGAGGCATTTGACGCACCATTCTTTTCGATCACCACAAAAGAAGCGTGCTCAATGGATCCCCAGCAGCGCGGTCTGCTAGAAACAGCATACACCGCGCTTGAAAATGGTACCCCAAACCTATTCTTTCATTTACCCTATCTGCAGCATCATTTTTACCTGAACTGGAACGTAACTATAGTACTTCCACGCAGAAATTCGAATCTTATCAGCATTCTGTCTTATTGTAGTAAGGGTGTATGGGATGAGATCTACCCTAATTTTGTCCCACATGATATGAAAAAAAAAAGCTGTAAAGTTCGGAGCTGACTGATAGTCCAGCTGGTATAACGATGGACGCCGCCTACGGCTCGAAGACCTCAGTATTCACCGGATGTTTTCATGACGACTACAAATCCATTACCGGGAAAGACCCAGAGGACTTTCCAACATATGCAGCTACCGGTCTTTCGCAAGCAATGCTCGCTAATCGTATTAGTTGGTTCTTTAATCTAACTGGAACTAGCGTAAACCTAGATTCTGCATGCTCGAGCAGCATGATTGCACTTGACATGGCAGTTCAGGGACTACGGTCAGGGGATTCAGGCATGGTGCGCACACTCGAATTACTATCATTTAGATGCCCAGACTCATTTCTCGACAGGCTTTAGTGGGGGGAACCAACTCCATACTAGGCCCTGATTCCTTCCTCTCACTTACAAATATGAACTTTCTTTCCCATGACAGTCTCTCATACAGCTTTGACGAGAGGGGAAATGGTTACAGCAAGGGCGAAGGCCATTGTGTTATCATTCTCAAGCGAGTTTCTGATGCCATCCGCGATGGGAACACCATCCGCGCAGTAATTAGATCTACGGGCTCTAACCAGGACGGACACACTCCAGGAATCACCCAGCCAAGTGCTACAGCGCAAGAAACACTCATACGAGATACTTATCGCAAGGCAGGCCTTGATCTTGTATCGACGAAGTATGTCGAAGCACATGGCACTGGCACTGCCGTTGGGTAAGTTCTTCTAGCGTGCGGCATTCGGCAGGTTTAGCTAACTCGTCTATCTAGCGACCCCCTCGAAGCAAGCGCCATCTCCAACTGCTTTGGCAACCCGGATACCAATCACCCAGTCTACATGTAATCATACCATATGTCCCTTTCCCAGTTTCCTTGAACTAATTAGGGATCAGTGGAGCAGTTAAATCAAATATTGGACATCTTGAAGGTGCCAGCGGGTTGGCGGGCATTATCAAGACTGTGCTAATATTAGAGAGGGGTGTGATACCCCCAAATGCCAATTTTGAAAATCTTAACCCTAAGATTAATTTTGGCTCCTCTAATGTCAAGGTAAGTATTTGATGCTTGGTTAATCCACATTGCTAATGATTGGTAGATCTCAGAGCAATGCGTCCCCTGGCCTACTTCAGGCCTTCGCAGAGCATCGGTTAATTGCTTCGGCTTTGGTGGAGCCAACTCACATGCCGTTTTGGAAGATGCCTACCACTTCCTTCGCCTTCGAGGCCTGAGGGGGTTTCATTGCACAACAGTGTCTCCTCCTTCCTTGGATGAGGTATGTCGCGCCCAACGACAGATTGACACACCGTATCTGTCGACCTGGGGCAAGGAGAAGGCGTCTGCCTGGCGTACGAAAAACGCCTATCCCCAGATATACGTATTTTCAACTGCAGATGAAGGCGGATTGACCAGACTCTCCACCTCCTACAACGATTACCTCATGCATGTCATGGCTACCTGCAAAAAGGACGCCATTGGCCCTTTCCTGGAGAGCTTAGCCTATACGCTCAGTGAGCGCCGCACTAAGCTTCCTTGGAGGTCGTTCGCGCTTGCAAATAGCATCGAAGAACTGCGCGAACTGAAGATTTCACCTGCCGTTCGTTCGAAGACAATGCCCAGGATGGGGTTCATATTTTCGGGCCAAGGCGCCCAATTTGCTGGCATGGGCAAAAACCTACTCGGTTACCCTGTCTTCAAAGCTAGCGTCTTGCGATCGCAGACTTTTTTGCAAGACCTTGGCTGCCCCTGGACTATCACTGGTAAGTCTGATAAAAAATGCTCTCTCGAACGTCCATTGATGAAGTGATGCAGAAGAGTTTCTCCGAGGGAAGGCTACATCAAATATCAATCTACCTGAATATAGTCAGCCACTCTGCACTGTTCTTCAGATTGCATTGGTAGACCTGTTTAGAGATATTAACTTGGTGCCTTCCACTGTCGCTGGCCACTCTTCAGGGGAAATTGCCGCTGCGTGAGTTGATTTTATGGCAGTCCCTTTTAAATGCTGACATTTTCTTGTTAGTTACTGCATTGGCGCTCTCTCTCACCGATCTGCCATCAAAGTTGCGTTCTTTCGCGGCATGGCTGCAGAATCGCTCAGAACCTCTGGGAGTGTTCGTGGCTCAATGATTGCAGTAGGTTTGTCGTGCGAGGCCGTCAGCAAATACCTACCCTTAGATAACAGCATCTGTGTGGCTTGCATCAACAGCCCCGAAAGTGTAACTCTTAGTGGTGATGACTGCTCGATGCCAGATCTCAAGGCAAGTTTAGATCAAGACGGGGTATTTGCGCGAAAACTCCAGGTCGACGTTGCATACCATTCTCACCATATGGAACAAATTGCTGACTCTTATGGTCGGTCTCTCCATGATCTTGAAAGAGGGGAGTTTACCGACATTCAAATGGTTTCATCGGTTACCGGGAAAGCAATCAGTCGAGAACGACTGTGCACTCGAGAATACTGGGTCAAAAACATGGTCTCACCTGTCCGCTTCCATGAGGCGGCTACTAAAATCGCTGCCGGATTCGCGGCGCTCGGTAAACCTGGTGTAAAGACAGCAGTTCCAGGTGTCAGCAGTCTTTTGGAAATTGGGCCGCATTCTGCGCTCAAGAAGCCCGTTGAAGATATCCTCAAAGCAATTGAACACCCCCCAGACATCGCGTATTACTCCGCCTTAACCCGAGGGCAACCTGATTTCCAAACGTTAGCTGCCACGATTGGGCATCTTTTCTGTCGTGGACACTCTCTCAGCATCGACCGTTTTAATCGACCAGCATGCACCGAGTCCAGCCCAACTCTCGCTAGTGCGCCTGAATACCCTTTCAATCATTCCCAAAAGTACTGGCGCGAAAGCAGGCTCAGCAAAGAAGGCTATCGATTCCGAAAAGCGCCTCCGCTTGATCTCCTTGGAACTCCAGTTCCAGATTGGAATCCACAGGAAGCACGATGGCGGAGATTCATGAAAGTGTCGCAGCTGCCTTGGATTCAGGATCATATCATTAATGGTACGGCAATCTACCCTGCTACCGGGATGATTGTCATGGCAATCGAAGGTATACGCCAACTCTCTGGTACAAGGCGGCCACGAGCTGGGTATTCTCTTGAGAATGTAACTTTCCATCGCCCTATTACGGTACGCCAGGGTGAAGACGGCGTCGAGACGGAACTCTATCTTCGATCGCTTGGAAACCCTTCCGATAAAGAACGCACCTGGTCTGAGTTCAGGGTCTTCTCTTTCGATAACGGAGACTGCGTAGAACACTGCCGTGGGAATATTCGCGTGGACTTTACCGATTCCACCGACGAGGCCCATTTCGCCAAAGAGATTATGGAAAAGACAAAAGCACATAGGGCTCAATACCAAAACATGGTGGATCGATGCACCCGGCCTGTTCACTCGCAGACCATATACGATCATCTTAACACCTGTGGATATGAATACGGGTCGGCATTCCAAGCCCTTGACGATGTTCACGGAAGTACAGACACCGAATCTGTGGCGACCGTCAAGGTATTTGACTGGAATGCAAAAGAAACTGCCAACCATGTGCAGCCTCATGTCATTCACCCCGTCACGCTCGATGCGGCTGCACAGCTCATGCTCGTAGCGCTAGCAAAGACTGGTCTGGACGTTATTCCAACGACGATTCCTACCCGAGTGTCGAAACTTTGGGTCTCGGAGACGGGGTTAAACTGCTTCGACGCGAAGAAAGTCCTTGCATACTCTCGGGCCAAGTACAATGGAAAGCGCAAGGCAGAGTCGCGGACGGTTATATTAGACGATCAACTCGAGAAGATATTGGCCGTCATGGATGTCGAGACTACGACTGTGGCAACGCAAGCTGAGGTAGAAGAGTCTACGGCTTCTTCTCAACTCTGCTACCGCTTTATTTCGGAACCGGACATTGACCTTCTAGACAAAAAACAGTTCAACGCGATTTGCGAAACAACTCGTTCTGCCCGGATTCCTCCCACGGAATACTTTGCTAAACTGGAAGTTGCTCAGCGCTCTCTGATGGAAGAAGCACTAGGTGCAATTGATGAACACGCAATCAAGACCACGAAAGCACACTATCAGTCATATATGAACTGGATGCGCGAGAGGGTTACGGAAATCCCACTCAAATCACCTCCCCATTTACAAGTTAGCGAGAAGTACGAATCACCCGAGCAGCTGTACCAATCCGTTGAAAGCTACAATGCCCAGGGTAAACTCTTCATGACCATCGGCAGAGCTCTCAAGGACATCCTTGAAGGAACAGTTGATCCCCTCCAGGTCCTTTTCGACAGCGATCTTGGCTCAAAGTACTACGAAGCGTGCAATCGGGAGGTGCTTTGCAACGAACCGCTTATTCAGACTCTGCAGCTCGTTTCGCACAAGAACCCTCAGCTGAAGATTCTTGAGATTGGTGCTGGAACTGGAGCGGCAACAACGACGGTCCTGGAGGCACTTACGAGCGAAAATGGCGAATCGAGATTTGCATCGTACGACTATACAGACGTGTCCCCTGTTTTCTTCGGTGCTGCGGAAAATACTTTCAAGGCCCATTCGTCAAAGATGAATTTCCGAATGCTAGATATCGAGTACGACCCGCTCACACAGGGCTACGACGCTGGCGCCTATGACATCATTGTCGCTGGCGGCGTTCTCCATGCAACTAAGAACCTCGAGATGACTCTCACATATGTCCGGTCCCTCCTGAAGCCCAGTGGAAGGCTTATCCTATACGAAGTCGTCCGAAATGCTGACCGAGTCCAGTTTGCGTTTGGCTTGCTTCCAGGTTGGTGGCTAAGTGAGGAAGAAGATCGCGTCAATGGGCCATGTGTGGGGGTGGAAAGATGGGACCAACTTCTGAGGAAGACTGGATTCTCTGGAGTTGACGTGGATATCCCAGACTTTCTGAATGATAGTTGCCATGAATTCAGCATCATGCTCTCGACCGCAGTCCAGCCTGAGGAGGACGCCTCGGCGGATAATTCCGACGTCATCCTGATACTCGGAGAGGACACCGTCGCACACTTTGGACTCGCGAAGGAACTCAGGGGGGCATTAGAAGCTCATGGCACCTCTCGGTGCGCAATTCTTTCACTTGAGCAGGCAGCAACATATTCCGCCCTGGCGCAGTCTTTCTGCATCTTCCTGACTGACCTTGACCGCTCCTTTCTCGCGAACCTGAATCCTTCCACTTTCCACCAGCTACAGCAGATGATTACGCAAACTCGCAAGCTGTTGTGGGTGTCTGCAAGCGAGAGTAAAGCATCGAACCCCGAATCCTCCATGCTCGAGGGCTTTTCTAGAGTTCTCCACTCAGAATTCAGCGCGCTACAATTGAGCATTCTGGCTTTAGATGGAGCTGTTAAGAACAACAGTAGCCACGTCAGGGCTATCATGAAAATCGTGAAAGAGCTTTTGAGGCTCGGAAACAGCGACTGGGAGCCAGAGTATGTCGTCCAAAATGACATCATCCACACCCGCCGCCTCGTGGATGACAAGTCGTTGACCGCACACATCAACGTATCTCATCAGCCGACCCAGACCCAGAGGCAACCCTTTGGTAGCGGACTACCTCTGATGATGAATATTGGCACTCCTGGTCTCCTAGACACACTTGAATTCATAGAAGACCCCGATTACCAAAAGCCTCTGGGAACAAACGACATCGAAATTGTTGTGAAAGCCACCGGCATCAATTTCCGCGACTGTCTCACTGCGCTTGGGCAAATCGATGGCAAGGTCCTCGGTGGCGAATGTTCTGGTGTTGTTTCCCGAGTCGGAGAATCAGCAGCCGTAGACTTCAAACCAGGAGATCGTGTTATTGCCTGCGAAGTGAACACCTTCCGCACCCTGACACGATGCATCCCAGACCGCGTCACCAAAATGCCAGACCAGATGTCCTTCGCGGAAGCTGCTTCGATTCCAATCACGTTCATCACGGCTTACTATTCCTTCTATAAGATTGCACAGTTGCAACCTGGAGAATCGGTTTTGATTCACCTTGGTGCGGGCGGGACTGGTCAGGCTGCTATCCAGATTGCGAAACATATCGGCGCTACAATTTATACGACAGTTGGGTCTGAGAAAAAGAAGCAGATGCTCATCAATGAATACGGCATCCCTTCAGATCACATATTCTTCTCCCGCAATACCTCCTTTGCTGACGCCGTCAAGCGCAAAACTCACGGCCGAGGCGTCGACGTTGTGCTCAATTCCCTGGCTGGTGACTCTATGTACGCGTCTTGGGACTGTGTTGCTCCATTTGGCCGATTCGTTGAGATTGGAAAACGAGACGTGCTGGAAAGGTCAAAGCTTCCGATGTTTAACTTTAATCAGAACATATCGTTTTCCGTGGTTGACTTATCGATTATCTTACTGGAGCGACCTTGGCTGGCGAAAGAGTCGTTAGTGCAAGTTTTGGAGATGATGACGAAGGGTGTATTGCATGTGTCTAAACCTTTGACGGTGTATGGGGTTGGGGAGGTTGAGGGGGCGTTTAGAAGCCTACAGAGTGGGAATAGTATGGGGAAGATGGTGGTGGAGCTACGGTCAGATGACGTCGTCAAGGTTAGTATAGTCACGCCCATATCGTGTCGGAAGCTGACACATTCTCAGACCAACCTACACTCCAAAGCCTCTTGTAATTTCCAAGAAAACGCCAGCTACCTCATCGCCGGCGGTCTTGGAGGCCTCGGCAGGAGTGTTGCTCGCTGGATGGCGTCACGTGGAGCACGAAACCTAATCCTCCTTTCTCGCAACGGCCCCAAAACCCCAGAAGCTATCCAACTCATCTCCGAACTCCACAATAAAGGCGTCCGAGTTGAGGCCCCAGCGTGCGATATTCTCTCCACAGACTCCCTCCTCCAAACCCTAGAGCACTGCACACAAACAATGCCGCCAATCCGCGGCTGCGTACAAAGCTCCATGGTGCTCAAAGACGCGATCTTTGAGAAAATGGGATTCGATGATTGGAAGACTTCAGTGGATCCAAAAGTTACAGGATCTTGGAATTTACATTGCCTGCTGCCTTCGAATCTGGATTTTTTCCTCTTCTTGTCGTCTGTATCCGGCATCACCGGGCTCGGTGGCCAAACAAATTACGCCGCTGGTAACACATATATCGATGCACTTGCCAAACACCGTCTTATGCACGGCCAGCACGCAACTACACTTAATTTGGGGTGGATGGTATCGGAGGGTATTGTTGCTGGGAATGAGTTCCTAGAACAGCGGTTGAGAGCCATCGGATATTTTATCCCGATCTCGGTGGAGGAATTCCATTCCTTGCTTGATGTCCACTGTGACGTCCGCAGATGCAGTGCGATGCAGCTATCGGATTCCCAAAGCATAATAGGCCTTGAAACCCCGCTGAGAATGAAACTCAAAAGCGCAGCAGTTCCGGATTGGATGGCGAGGAAAACTTTCGCACATATGAAAGACTCCCACCTCACTTCCTCCACCTCCACATCCTCTTCTCGTCCCCCCTTCTCTACCCTTCTCCAGGCCTCCCAATCTGTCTCTGAAGCCGCGAGAATTGTCGCACAAGGGCTAGTAGAGAAAATATCCAATGCGGTAGGAATTCCAGAGGGTGAGATTGATACCAGTAAACCGCTCTATGAATATGGGGTCGATAGTTTGTTAGCAATTGAGGTAAGGAATTGGGCAATGAAGGAGTGTGGGGCTGAGGTAGCGGTGTTTGAGATTATGGATGAGGCGAGCTTTTTGGTTGTTGGGGAGAGAGTGGCGGGGAAAAGTCGGTTTTGTGGAGAGTTGGTATGAATGGTTCGTGTATCCTCACTCTTCGCTGTACAGGAAAAAAATATTTTCTTAGTTGCCGTAATAGCCCAGAGAAGTTGCATAGGTCAACTCTTTGCATTGAAGTTAGCAGGAGTCTCCTGCACCCCTCGCAATGCAGACTCCATTTACGATATAAATCTTTCTTATATACTGTAACGGGCCCCCGGACGCGAGCTGTGTATAATTCGGCCGAAATGCTTTACGATTGTGCCCCAGAATCGAATGACAAGTTCAGTTGAAATAAGCTGTCATCTTTGACAATACCATAGGATCAAACTTTCGCTTCCGCAAAAGGTAGAAATTGTTCGATGGCCTTGTATTTTGAAACGACCATTTACTCAACGGATCTCCTTTGGCGATTTGCATTCGCATAGGCGGAAATCTCGAATTGGGCTTCACGATCGCTAGATCCACTGCAGTCCCTAAAGGGGTGTCAGGCACTGCCCTCAATTGCTTTATGCGGAAACTGGGGCTTTAATATGCAAATCGTCACTCCGCAGAAACGTGAGGGATGGCTAGAGTTGTGGTGATAAGCTATATTTCTAACACCATCTTCCCTTGCTGTAAGAGTGTTTTCCTAATGCCAAGATGTCTGGGGAAAAGTGGACAGTTGAACGGCACGCATCCTCTATGAAATATGCTCCCCGAGCATATGTGTAATAACCCATTAGCGGAACTTTGCCTCCTCTTCATTCGATGAGCGGATGAATCATTTTACAGTCGAGATGGGAAACTTGGAAGTAGTCCGGCGCAGGGTCCTGCAAAACGCAGGTTTTCAGTCCCTTAGCGGCACCTCGAATTCATATTGCATCTGAAGGAACCTTTGAAATCGTTAAAGGCCACGAAAATTGATATATGGGGAATTCTCTTAAACTCTGTTTCTCTCAATTTTACAATGTCTTGACGAACGCTGCTAGATTTTGACGACCTACTGCTCGGCAAATCCAGTCCGCCTAAAATATATGGGGTTCCCAAGCGAGCGCGATGAGATATTGTTTGCAGTGATGACACTCGGATGCATCGTCAGCATAGTCACACGATAGTCGGATGTGTCGGATGTGTCGTCACACGATGGTCGGATGCATCGGCAGATGCATCAGCACCCAGTGTGTCCAACCGTTAGTACACCTAATAGTACAGTACTGCAGTACACTGATTTTGGTCACGTACGTACGTACAGGGCATCTACTCAGTATACTGTACTATACATGAGGCTGCTGTACTAACCGTTTACGGTAGTTATATAGGATTTTTGGTGGTTTTGGGCGGTTGAAGGCAGGTTGCTGAGGGCCAGGGGGCTCGTGTTCGGAGATTAATGCGGAGAATGCCGTTATTGCCTGTTTTGTTAGCAATCTTCTAACAAATTCAGCAACTATGCCATCTACGTTATTCTTTTGCCCGTTATGATGTCCCAATTCCTATCCCAATCAACAACGCGGTCGACAATAGAGGCTCTTCAACTGCAGAAGAATTAGTTACGTAACAACGCTGTTACTAGTGAGCTAACTAAGCTTACAGAGTACATTAAAACAGTAAGATCAACAACAGTAGATCTCACAAGGGGTATCACAACTTCCTAATTAGGTATAGTCTTTAGCTTCAGCGCAATTACTTCATAATACTTCAATATACTTCAGTTACTGTATCCTAACCGTACACTGACGTCATCTCCTCCGTACAGTTAGTTAGTAACAGCCTCCTCTTCCGTAACTGTACTATACAGCCTCCAAAAGGCTCCGTAACTAACGGTTGGACACACTGTCAGCACCATAGTCTGTTGCCAAGACCCACCCACTTATTTCGCATATATATAGGCTCCTGCCAAGGACTCCTCTAGCAATACATTCAATGCAGTTCCTCATGCCTCTGGTGCCTCACATAGCTTCACAGATAGGCATGCTGAATCAGATCACACTAGATGTAGTTGCTACTGTAGCGTAATAAAGCAAACGGCTCGACTGGACGCTCGAAAAGCTCACGTTTCCAGCCTTCGACTGCCAAAAATTCCACTATGATACCATCAAGAAAGCACACATGATAATATAGCTTATTCTATTACCTTATATATTTATATATAGAATAATTATACTAAGCTATTATAGTTCAAGTTACAAAAAGAAATTTACTTTTATTATAAAACTACGTTTTATACTATGGGACCTCTTCTCGTTTGCTTCTTCAGTGGTCTCGGGTTCACCACTTGTATCATCATCCTACCGCAGCACTATCAGGTGGTCTTTCGAGACTCACCACCGATAGCTGGCTACCATCTCCTCGTCATGACCCTCGTCACGCCTCTAGGCTCCGCGGTTGCGGGGGTTTTTCTGCAAAAGCTTCGATCACTGCCCTTATACATCTTACTTTCTAGTTCCACCTTCATCATAGTTGGGACGGGTCTCTCGACAATGACTACACATACGTCCGATACGTTTCCCGCATCCGAGTATGGGTACTAAATTATCATGGGATTCGGATTTGGCATCAATTTAGCAACGATTTTCATGGCTGTGCCTCTCGCGTTTACGTCGCAAGACTTAGATTAGTGTGTTTCTATCGTCAAATCGGGGGAGGTGCTAGCGAGCTTCAGCGGTCGACATGGGAATCAGCAACCAACTTCGCGTCCTCGGCGGGAGTATCGGAATTGCCATCTGCGCTAACATCCTAACAACTATCTCACAGACTGACTCGAAGAGATCCTTGACCCAGTGCATATGAAAGCGCCGCTGGCCTCTGCGCAGAAAATGGCATTAATCCCGCCGCAGGTCTTCTAGTAACTCTCCTAATGGTTGAAAAGCGGCCAAAATTACAGCACTAAGATTCTGTCGGTAGCATGCTAAAATTATATAAATTCCAAATTAAATATGCGGCATTGTTCCGACCTTATTGGGCCGATGTTTAATCCCTGTGTGGCGTATAGCCTCGATAATTCAGAGCTTTGTCTGCCCAAGTGGCACAGCTCAGCATGTGGGTGCCCACCCGCTCCAGAGCTCTGCCTCTGCGCTTGATCGCTTCTTCTCAGAACTTCTCTCTGCTTGTTGAAATTTCTGGTCAGGATAAGCTTAAGGTATAATCCTACCAATCTGACTTCATTGCGATTGGGATAAGCGATATTTCACGATGAATTCGCAATCGAGACTCATTGATACTCTTCCCCCGGCGAATAGGCAGAAGCCAATGGAGGTGCTAGCTTTGGGATTCAGTAGAACTGGTGTGTCCCTGTTTCTGCGTCGACAAATCGCTCGCTGATCCTTGCTAGGAACAATGTGTACGTTCCGGTGCCTTTGACCTTGAAATTGAAGCTTATTTTGGAAGCTCTGAAGAGAGCACTCGAGAAGCTTGGATATAGCGTATATCATATGGAAGAGTGTGTCACTAGGTGGCAGGAAAAGCATATACACCTTTTTGAAGAAGCCACCAGAGCGAAGTTGCTTGGCCAGGGTGAACTGTGGACTGGTGCTGAACTTGATAAAGTTCTTCAGAATTACACGGTCAGTACGGCTAACCTGGCAAAGCTCTGTTGCCAACTTGATTTTCTCTCCAGGCGGTTGAAGATATCCCTTGTCTCCACTTCGTCGACGAGCTCATAGAGTATTATCCGGAAGCGAAGGTCATACTGACCACACGAGACATCGACTCTTGGCAGAAGTCGGTAGAGAATTCGATCTTCACGATCGTCAAGATGCGGATACTTCCATTTATGAGCGCCATAGACCCGGTAAGATCCTTAGACCCGGACTCAAAATTTATCACCATTAACTTCGTTGCGCAATAGCTTCTATGGCGACCATATTTCTTTCTTCTCAAGTCGAGCGTAGATGCATGGACGGATGGTGACATCTCAAACACAGAGGCTTTGCGACGCTCCTACACGGAGCACTACGCACATGTACGCTCAAAGATACCCCAAGAAAGATTGCTAAGCTTTCACCCGAAAGACGGCTGGGTGCCGCTTTGCGATTTCCTAGGAAAAGAGGTTCCTAAGGATGAGCCGTTCCCACGGGTTAACGATGCTGCATCGACTGTGAACCTACACTACTTTATTGTGGTCTTGAGGCTATGGCACATCGGACGGAAGTACTTTGGAATGGCTGCTGTCGTGGGTATCGCGTATGGGCTAGCGCGCTGGTCAAGGAAGTAAATAGAGGCTTCATTACGTAGTTTTGAAATGGCATTTCACAGTAGGCAGAGAAGGCCACAGGTTGGTGAATCGAGCTATCAGAGGTCATACAACAATCTTTGGCTGAGTATGTCGAATCAGCAACGAGGATTATGTTCAGACGTTGCTCCCGGCGCGGCGGGTCGACGGAGTATGCGTGGCGTTTTCGAATTCGAGCGGACGCAAGAGGACCGCGGGCAGGTTAACAGAACATGAGTATCGAGAAATTTTTCGATAGAGTTGCATAAGGATCGGCCGCCTGAGTGGAGCGGGCCAGTCGTTTTGCAGGTCGAGTGTTCTCGGGTGTAGCGGCAGAGCGATTTGCAGAGCTAGTCGAGCGCGCGCTTTCCCAGCATGAGAGAATGGAGATAAGGTGGAAAATATGGAAGAATAATGTGAGATGCAGCGAGGACGAGGAGATAGATGTTGAGAGACGGCGGTTGATGGGCTGTTGTTGTTGTTGTCGTCGTGAAATTAACTGGTCGTTGGAGTAGAGCAAGACGCCAAGTCACGTGCCCACTACACTAGCCACGTTAGACCACGGGAGTGCTTCCGCGAGTGGGTTTTGGAAGAGATATCTAAATCTGGGAACAGAAACTCGCGTTATGGCTGTCTAGGCTAGGAAGTGACCACATTAAATACCCTTGTTCTAACTGTTCCGTATCTAGAGATCTGATCGCCATGATATCTCTTAGCGCCCACCCGCCACAAATGGCGATATCTAATGTCTATTTCAACCCTATTCCTTCTCTATGCCAGAATAAATTCAACGCTCCTGAGACAAGGTCGTGGCCGGAGCGGGTTGGCCGTCTTCCCTTTAAGCGTGATTGGGAGTTCGTCCACTCTTCAAAAACGTAACCATGTTCTGTCTCGTCGCTTGTGAGTTCGCCTTCCGCTAAAGTATAACTGCTGCCTGTTTGCCTTGCCCTGCTACGCTGGAGACTGTCTAAATCAGCCGTACCTTGCTGAAGTTAAGGTCGCGTTAACTCCCTTCTCACAAAGCCCCCGGCATGCTAAGTCACAGCAGAATCCGCTTACAGCAATGTTTATGTCTTGCTTGTAGATCTAATCTTTTGGTATAGCTTAATACCCTATCTTCAGACTGTTTGCGAACATTTATAGTCAACACTCCTGTTCTCAACAGATTAGGCAGTTAGGCTGCTTGTCTCTTCTACTTGGCTGCCATCTTCAGCCCCTAATATCCTTTTTTTTAACCATCTTCTCGCCCGAAGCAGAGCAATGCGACCTCTAGAATATAACGTCGCTAACGAGTTCAGCCTCACTAAGGACTTTGTAGGCGACAACCTAGTCTATCCCTATGCGATCTTCTTAGCGTAGTTTAATTAAAACTTTATACTTGCCCTGCTTTAGACGCTTACTAATAAATTAGCAGCGTAGCTTAAATTAACTAGGTAAATGGCTTATTTAAAGTTCTTTTATGCGTAGTTGAGAAACAAGTCATAAAAGGAGTTTTGTATTATAGACTAGTTAAAGGTCGAAGGAGACATATAATTTATATAGTATTAATGGACGCTAAGCCCAAGGTGGATTGGGCAGCCCATTATAGAGCCCTTCGGCTTACAGCATCAGTCCACGGCGAAGGTAAGATCCGGAGATTCGATGTCATCGGAGAACCTGAGATTGTTTCAACATCGGCCACACACTGGCCCGTGCGCCAAACCATTATCGTGGACTTCCTTATTCAACAAGTAACTTACTCCGCCTTAAGCTAAAATTACCGAAACCTCGACACCAAGATCTAAGCGATACTGTAGGAGCTTGTATAAGCCTTGTCATCTAGGCCATTTCAGGGTCTCTGAAAGCCACCCCAGTTGGTGCCAAGTTTTCCCACCTTCCTCTCCCAACGATCACTCACTTGCTTTTAAATTTCTTCAGAGAGACCGTTTCTGCTCCCCGTATGGAAAGCCACTCCCTTTACTTTCTTTATCATTTAGATCACCTTGAGAAATATAAACTTCGTGGTTGTAGTCGCTCCATTATGGACCAATCAGGTTGCAATAATGCGTATTCAGCTCGCTGGAAGTCGGCAGATTCGCCATCGCAATAATTCATTGCCGACTAAATTATGTTTTCTTGTTCAGCTGAATTCCTTTTCAGGCCGCGGCAAGGCCTTTAAAACCAACCATTCTCATTTCCGTACCCATCGGACGCCTTACATAATATAACATAGTCCGCTAACAGGGGCGGGCATCCTGCAACTGAGGCTCCCTCATCCTTCGGCCTAAGGCGAGACTTCTATTCGCGAGTTATTTGGACAGATATAAGTCGACTGTGCCACCTCTCCTGGACAGCAATCTAGCCATCGTAGTGCATCCATTCATTCTTTTACCGTTTCGGTTCTATTCACTCCTTTTTGCAAACTGGTTTCATCTTCCCAGTCACTCATTTAACCATATACTACCCGTTATGTTCTCTCGCGGCATTATATTTGCTGTGGCTCTTCAGGCGGCTCTTGCATCCGCAACCCAAGTCGGACCAACACGTGTCTCCGAATTCCTAGAAACGAACATCACCGACCACGACTCCACCCTCCATAACCGCGCTGCTCTTGGTACAGCCATTGTATCCAATCGCTGTGATCATGATATTTGGCTTTGGTCCGTAGACGAGCGTGTATGCTTTGCCTTTTCCCCTGTCTCATACACCCACCATCTAACCCCGATTTCACCAGACCAACAAGGGCCCCATCAAGATCCCCAAACGCAGCAAATACAGCGAGCCTATGCGAAACCCTTGCAATGGCTGCGGTATATCTTTGAAGATCTCTAACTCCAATCAATTACAGGGGGGAAAGCAAACGCAGTTTGAGTATGCAATTGCGAACAATCAGATATACTATGACATCAGCTTCGTCGACTGCGCCAAGGGAAATAATGCCGATAACTGCCCCGGTCATGCACATGGCTTGCGCATTGATAGCCCTCAGGTATGTGAGCTCCTTTTAATTACTGTGGAGAAGGCTAACCTGTCGAAAGAAGTCATGTGGAGTCTTAAACTGTGCTAGTGGGGCTTATTGCGTCCACGATGCTTATTATGTCGACGACCCACTGGCGAAGATGGGAATTAAAGCCCCTGTGCTGGGATGTGGCCCTGGAAAGACTAACATGGACCTGTACTTCAAGGTGTGCTCTGATATGGCGCCACTAAAGAGAGAAGTGTCGAGTGTAGCGGGACGAATTGTGGTTGAGAAAGAGATCGATTTTTGAGATACCCTCTTCTTGCAGCATCATGGTACTTGCACTTTCATTCGCCCCGCTTATGTTCGTTCATGTTCGTGTTCTAGTTAGCACGTTATGTTCTTCTTATCAAATACTTTTACTTTCGATCATTTACTATCAACCTCCTTTACTTAGGCTCAACCCCTTCAACCTAACTCTTCTTCCCGTTACCAGTACTGCATCATCATACAGCATCGTAAGTTTTATCACACCCCCAAGCACATTAACATCCAAATCCCACCAGCGCAAACGCTCAGCACCATCCGCCAACCGCGCCGCCCCACTCCTGCAAAACTCATAATTCATCCCGACAACCGCATACATTTCATTCATACCCCCTCTAAACCTAGACAAGGAAATAGCATTCGGACCAACAACCCAGCCAGCCTCTGCGACTCAACTAGCCTTCGGCCCCATAAATTTCGAAGTCGCCCACGTCCAAAATCGGGTTGGATAGTTGATGGTTGACGGTTGGTGGCTGATGGTTGATGGTTGATGGCGGATGGCTGATGGTTGATGGCTGATGACTGTTAGTTGATTTTTGAGGGCTGGTGGTTGAAGAGTGTGAATTTCAGTGGCCTGTGGGCTGGTAGTCGAGTGTAAACAGATTAATCTAATATCTCGGCACTGTATGTGACAAGTTACCTTTGAAGTACTCGTACAATAACTTAACTAAAAATAGCATAACTAGCCTATAATACGAACAAGGTTATCCTCGCATATCAAAATCTTTTTTGTCAATCCGATGTGGTAGTCAAAAAGAGGATCAAGATTAACGTTTACACGAGGGGCCTCTGATAAAAACTCAGCCCCCCACCCATCGCACCGCTGTTACCAGAGCCCGTCACCAAAAGTGAAGGGGGCTTAAAACAACCAAAAGCTAGTATAAGTAGCACCACCTACCTGAATAGAATGTTGTAAATATTCCTGACTACCATTTCGGAATGCGAGTCACAACCAAACTGCATTTTCACGTTGCTTCGTCTTCCACGTCTAAGTGTCATTTTCAGCCCATGTAGACCTGTTTTATTCATATTGCTCAACGCGAATTTCTCTCTAGAAATAAAGCATGGACTGGACAGTGGCTCATGTCTTTTCGCTATCGCAATCATTCTTCGTCTATGTCCTCACATTCTATTGCGTGGCTTTCAAAGGCGGGACGAAATGGTCCACTCTGGCCCTCTGGACCACTCACCTGATTTTGCAAGGCACCCAGCAGGAGCAGGGCTGTCACAAAAATAGGTATAAAACTAAGTTGAAATCATGTCGCCCCACATGACGCTACAAAGCTGCTCTGTGCAATCTTCACTGCTGCCCAAGTATTTTATAACCGTAACCAACGTATCTCTTGCATGAATTCCAGCGAAGGCGGCAATGAATTGGGCCAAACCACTTCATAAGGGGAGAGACGGAAATAAATAAGACAGTTGAGAGACACGCACCAGCCAGCGACGCGGGCAAGGCAGAGCGCGGCGGTCGCGACGATAGGTTCGAGAAAAACGCGGACGGTGTGCTCGTTGGGGAGGAAGGTGTCTACATTGGCTTGTTTTCTCGGGGAGTGGGATTCTATCGTACATGACTCCGTGTCATGTGACTCTGCGAGAAAATGGTTACATGGTAGTATTGGTTATCGAATCTTATTTTCCTATTTGAGACTGTCGTGTACCAAGTGAGAAAAGTCAGGGCGATTGACTGGATACGTCATGAAAATAATACGCTTTCCAACCACCCTCCCTTACAAGTAAAGAGCTTAGGAACTAAACGAACTTAGTTTACTTTGGAGAGTTTTTATATTTAGTGCACCTCCCACTATCTAAGAGTAAACGTCTCAACCCCATTCCAATCACCCACTCCTTCCCCATCCATAGCCCCAAAAACATAACACTCCCCCACCAATTCCCAGACCCCCTCCACATCTCCCTCCCCACCCCCAACCCTCCTAACCACACCCGGCACCCTCCCACCTCCAAACACGACTACTACATCCCCCTCTTTACTATCTACCGGACAGACTCCTACCCACCCCTCCTTCGTCCCAAACCCCCGACAATCAAACATCCTTCTCACCCGCCCAATAAATGAGTTCAGTGCGGGCCTTGCTTCATCGTGCTTCTTATACCACTCTGTATTCTCATCTAACAAGCTCCGTAGAGCCTGGTATCCATCTTTCGCAGCGAGGGTCGCGCGACGCGGCCAGTTCGCTACACCGCCCTGCTCGAGGTCGCAGATAGGAATGCGCCAGATGGCTTCTTCCTTCTCGTCTGAGGCATAACGAGAGCTTTGGGAGACATAGGTGCAGATATCAGTCAGGAAGGTGGAAAGTTGGACAGTGTGGGAAGCGATGCCTTCCGCAGCGTTGATAAAGTCTTCTGTCCAGGTTTGGCCAAGGCAATTGATTGTTGCAAGACGAATGCCAGATATGTGCATGAGGATTTGCGTAGGGTTGGGGGTGGCCTGGGAGAAAGAGATTGTGGCAGGGTATGAGCCGCAAGCGTTAAAGAGCTGGTCTTCTTGATATCGAGTCCAGGGTTCCTGGTTTGGTGCTTCCCAGTCAGGGACCCATGATGGTAGTGAGCTTCCTATTTCTTTTGTTCGTTTGCGGCACAGGCTTAAGATGTCGAGGTGTCCGTGACTCAGTAATGCCTTTGCAGTAGAAATATATGAATCTGCGCATTTCCCACGGGAATAGTCCGGTATGATTGATTGTGCAACTTCATCGTTAGCGATTCCGAGCAGTGAGTACACGCGATCAACGGGTAGAGTGGCATTAATGCGCTTGCCATCCGTCTTTAGGACGTTAACCCGACATAGCAAACTCTTTAAAGAAAGTCTTTCATCCCTAGGTCGATAGAGGTGAATCCTTCGAATCCCAATAGTCGCTGTTGGTAGCATGGTACTAATTCCTTCCAGTTGAGCTCTCGTTCGCGTATCAACCCTTTCATCACCGGTGTGGTGATTATGCGAAGCCCAGCTACTAAAAAGACTGACGAAAAACGCTGTGCCCCAGAACCGCTGAAACCCAACGGTTTTCTTCCCGCATTGGAATATTACCTCCTTTCCATTTGAACATTCCTGCAAACACCAAGCACGTGAAAACCATGGCCGCGAACTGAGGTCCGAGTGCCGCCAGAAGAGCGGGTCTTTGCCTTGTTGAAGCCATGCGACGAATTGGTGCATGTATCTCTTAATCTCTCGTTTTACGGGCGCAAGTTCTAACTCTTCTTCTTCATCTACGGTTTCATCCCAGGTATCCCATTTCCCCACATGCTCGGCTTTAAGTTTCTCAATACCCATTGCCAGTAACGACTCGCCTAGTTTATCGAGCCAGTACATCGCTGTGTCTGTCTGCGGTGTGGAGGAGCCTAGCCATACGACGACGCCGACAGCGTGGCGATAGATGTCGCGCATGAGCTGCACCTGCGTAGATTTCTCGTTGTCGTCGGTTTGGTTGATGCAGATTGCGTCGATCCAGAGGATAAGCTCTTCGGGTCCTTGTAGATGTTGTAATGCGACGTATAGATTCTCACCTACAGGGAAGGAATGTTCGTTGATTTTGATGGTCCGTTGAGAGGGTTGGGTGCCCCATACATACGAGAGAGCGATGTATTTGGGAGTCGAGACGAGCGGGGCTTGGGAAATTGTGCAAGTGGGGGTGTTCTCCTGGTATGATTCAGAGAGTTGGGTAGGAAGAAGATGGAGAAGACGAATCTCTCGAAGCGATGGATCGAGAAGACTGTACTGATATGAAGTATGGGGCGCTGAGGGAGAAGACATCCTGAATGAGGAGAGATACTTTCAAGTGTCGAACTGGACTTTCGTTGGGAATGGAGTTGCTGTCTAGGGAGTTGAGAGTGTGAGCAGGTAGGGTTCTCTTTCGTTCAAAAACATAACTAGGGCAACCGTGTGTAAGGTGTGGCAAGTGCCGCAGTATCATGCAGGTTTACGCTCCGGGCGGAACCTTGAGGATGGGAGTCCGCACGCACAGCATGGCTACACGATCGCCGACAAAATCCGATGCATTCCACAGGCAGATTTGGGCATTCGTTGCGGGTACTCTAGGTGTTGCCGATTAGTTCGAACTGATCCGACACTACGACCCGGTGGACATGAGCTTTGACTTGAGCGTTAGGAAGTTGTAGCTACAGTTGAGATTGAAGACGGCGACGTACCCACCAACCAACCCACCAATAAGAACACTCCGAACAAAAAGCCACTAATTCATCGCCAGCCCCTCTCTCTACTCATTTTCGAGTTACATACTCCACCACGGGGATCTTCTCCTTCAAAACAAATTCTCCGCTCTCCTTCCAAAAATAAAGACACCTTGCCCCCAGCGGCAAAACTTCCTCCAGTAAAAACACACGCCATACGGCGTGTATACTGCTAATTTAAGGCCAATACTTCTTATCCAAATGTCATCAAATCATCGCCGCCATTCCAGGCCTCAAACGCTGCGATCTCGGCGAAATGTGAGGGCAGGATTGCTTGAGAGGGGACGGGGATGGGGAGGGACTGAGGTATTTTTCATGCTGATATAAGTAATGAGCCGCGTTTGCGGCGCCGATAGAGTATGGAGAATGAGATGAGCAGACGAGGGTGATTATAAGCAAATCAATGACTTCGAGATTAGGTAAGTTATGGCTGTGTTGTGGGCTTCAGTGTTAGCGCGACGGTTTCCCTTTTTGGAGGGCACGGATTCGTGAGTTTCTATGAGTCTTTTCGTTATCATCTTTGTAGTGGGTGCAAAGGGCATCCATCTAGAGAAATATTGGTACTGTTAGATAAGGGGGTCTGGGTAATGGTTTCCAGAGTACCTCGGTGACGAGTCAGATTTGGCTCTGTAGAATAACTGGTACCATATGCGGGGTGTCCTCGATATATTTTCCATCAGAGTACGATCGAGCATTGCATGTAAGAACCTCGGATGATTCTAGGCAAACAAACTAACATTGGAGTGGCGCACCAATTTCCTTCAACAGCTCGAGTCTCAGGAGGTGAATTGACTCTGCTCCATGTAGCTTGGGATATGTTCGCGTCTTTAACGGGTTGAAGATTTAGCTAAAGGAGATTCTGGAATGGTCTCAAGGCTGTCCGAGGTCCTGAGCTTTCCAGAAGACCGTTCTCTTCACGCATTGGCTCCAAATCCTTCTCCTCGTTATTTCCCTGGCGAGTAGTAAATATTTCGTCATACTCTGGATATGTTTTTCCAGTGAGAAACTGCCATGATTGGGGATTCGAAGCAAGAGTTTAAGAGATTATATCAGAGCAAGCGCAAAGACACAGTGGAGGGAAGCCCTAGGTCTTCGGTAGCTGAGAGGGGATTTCCGACGCCACTATTAATTCCACCATCAAGTCCTTAAAAGCTTCCTGGGTGCTAGCTGTAGGCTGTTCTAGGCTATTCCAACGCGCTACCATTACTAGCCTAAAGAATACTCTAATATGAAGAGAGCTTACGAGGGTCACCATGGTGCAGGAACTGAGACACACGATGCCATTGCGGAACAGTAGTAATGGCCTTCGCTTGTGATACTTCATCTAAGGCGGCTGTTACGCACTAATCGTGCCATATGTTACCATATATTTCCAGGAGTTCCTCATCCCCTCGGATCTTCACAAATCGAGACAAGTCGACCTTTTTTCTAGCTTTGGCATACTCGGGATTTTGAGATACGGGTCTTCTTCCCATCGACATCTCGGTGATTTTCGCACCGGGGGCACCTCCGTAGTTAGCTACACGAATAGCTAAATCTAATACGGAGGTTCCTCCAACGGACTTCCCTGGGGAGGGGATATTTTCTAGAAGAAAGTATACTATCTCAAGATCGTTAAGCAATCGCAAGTGGTTATTCTGGTCCGGCTCTAGTGGCATTTCATATAGAAAGTAATCTTTATTCACAACCATCAGCAATGCCATATTCTGGATAGTGTTGCATACATTTTGGTCTGCGAGCCCGATGAGTAGTTCTAAGGTAGGTTACCACGACGCTTTATCGCAAGGATAGATGGATGTTCTGTCCCGTGCAGATGGGTGGAATGTGGTGGAAGGATAGTAAGTATTCCACTATCCTAGGCTTCTTCGCCACATAGGTAAGTTGAAGGCTTTTGGGAGAATATTGTAGAATGTTAAGGGAAGCGGCTTGACCTCGATAGGCAGTAGCGAATGCGACCTCAGGATCGCCCAGGATTTTTTCTGTCCAGTCTGATCTTGTGATGGTTGTACTGACTATTGTATAATCTCTACCCCCCGCATTCGACTTTCTAATTCTGTTAAGATCTTTCCTAGCTTGAGTATTACCCTTGTTCCATGGACAGGGCAATTGATTGCATAATTGCGCAAAAGAGGGATGCGCCTCTGTTATACAGCTTCTAAAATAGGGTCGATATCGCAATAGAGTCGCTATATCGGAAACTCGGTGTTTATACCGACTTCCGTGACTGTAATGGGAGACGAGCCTTTCGAAGCAGCGTTCAGGCAGCCATGTGAAACCGAGAGTAGAAAATCTTGCATGAGCTGAGGAGGGTCATATGGGAAGCGAGTCGACAAGGTAGTGAGATCCAAACAAAGTGGATTGAACGAGACTATATACTGTACGAGAGAGGAGCTATGCCTAATGAGTGAATAGTGCAGTACATGGGTATGATATCGCGTGAGACACGTGCGACAGAAAAGACCTCCTCGGGCAGCAGTATTCAAACCACTGCTGCCGTTAACCCAAGTTCCGGCACCTAGAGAGAAAATGGATTTTAGGTAGATTCCAGTCTTAGCAAGGAATTTGCAAGATTGTAAACACAATGTTCGACTTCTAATCATCCTCAAATTGCCGACACCATCCGCCCCTCAATCAATCTTTCACACAACCTTTATTCTCGAATCTCACTCCCTCACTCCCTCACTCCCTAACAATCTAACATAAGTGATTTCCACTAGCCGTATACGGCGGGCCCCCAACATTCGTATTCTACGTCTAGTCGAAAACCCCATGTGGCGTAACATAAGAAATATACATCGAAGCGTAGCGTCTCGGGCTCGAATTATCGCTAATAGTGAGGCTATAGCCGCCGGGACAAGAAAATTCACTCCAAACGCCACCTTCTTGGCTTCTTATGCAAACGGTACCTTGGCAGATTTGCTGGTTGTCGTCGTTGAAGTAGGTCGCCATACAGCCATTGCCTAGGTTGATGGAGTAGTTGTAGTTTAGGCATGCGAGAGTCGGGTAGAGGAAGGAGGGGCCGAGAGCGGCGAGAATGAAGACGCGCATCGTGGTGTGGGTTAGTTGGAAGAGAAAGAAAGAGAGAGTTGTGTGAAGATGATGAGTTGAACGAATACGTTTAAGGCTAGGTTCATCCTCGTAGATAGAGGAGTTGAGCTTGCCTCGCAAGCATCGCAAAAGCGGTAGAGACGACGCTATCATACTTCACTTCGTCCACCTCTTTTGTCCACCCTCGAAACCATGCCTGGTCGAGAAGAAACGAGCCAAAATGCGAGCCGCGGAAAAGGCTTAATGATGTAGTCATCCATCAGGATCCAGGATGCGATCTTAGGGCAAGTTGGTGAGATTTTCTCATTGCATCGCCCGCAGAATCGCCTAATGTAATACACTGGCGCCGTAAGCTCGTCTCATGGGTAGAGAAGAGGAGCAGGACAGAAATACTCACGCCTACTGTGGAATATTAGCAGGGTAGGTTTGATCGGTTGAACCTCTTGCTGAAATTAGGAAGGACGTCGACAGGACCCCGATTGCTGCCCTAAAATAGCCCACTATGTTTCAAATAGTCGAGAACGTTAACAAGCTCCTTTTTCCACAGAAACTCCACTCGTGCGGTTAAGACAAAAACACAATGCCTCTCCAAAAAGGAATATAGACCAAGGAAGGTTAGATATAGTTATCTGCGCCAGGTTTCTTTAGCGCTAAGCTTTCCGGACCTAAAGTTGTCGAAAAGCTCTCTCCAGGCGCATGCAACCTATCGCAGGGTTAGAGCTGATTGATGGTGGAGAGCATGGAGCAGTCAATTAGGTAATGAGAGACGACCTAGGTAGATTGAGGTGAGGTCTAAGGTGTCTGGGGCGAGAGAGAGATCAGGGGTAAATATATAGTAGCTAAAAAGAGTGCTAGTCCTAAACAAGAAAAGAGTAAGAGGTGAAGGACCCACCCTGCGCGGGGTCACGTGAACCAGTTTCACGTGCGACACAACCGTGCAGCAATCCTGCACACCTAATATCCTAATCGAGTAATAGCTTCCTCACTCTCCTTGGTGGGGATTTGGCTTATCCTTTTCATATCATCCGCACCCTTCCGACCTGATCACTTCCAGCTTCGTTTCCCTCCATAGCCGCTTCTGTTTTCGCATTGAATGTGAATGCGGCCGTATATTTCCAACCCTAATCGCATCCTTCGAATAAATTCTTGCCGGAGTTTCGATCTTTCCTGTATCTTCTGGATATGGCGGGCTCGATTTCCAGGTTTTGAAAATTAAGTGTAAGGGGGTTCCTATATATCTCTTGTTAGCATCCTGACCAATACATTTCCGAACTACTAGGATATGGGTTCTCTATTGCGTCTCACAAGGTGGACCCCTTCGTCTTCCCCCTTTTCAAGCCCTCAAATTTGTAAGAAGAAGTACCAAGATCTGTACACTGTCTTCTCCTTTGTAACTCTCTACACAAAACCTTGCCCAATTTCACGTTAAAAATGGTTGGTTTTTATGGTCTCGAAGCCTTTAGCTCGTGCGGCGTGTGCAAGGGAAATCTTTTTTTCTTACTAGCTATAGGACTTTGCACGAGGGGGCGCACCCAGTCCGGCGCGATTTAGTGACACATGCCGAATACTATCCACTATTCCGGCCGGTGCGTGGGCAATAAGTCCCTCATTCCAAGGGTGTTGTTGCAAATAGAGAGGTTGTGTGAGCATACAGCTATGTAAGAAGCTCATGAAGTGAAGTCCTTTTTCGTACAGTATATAGCCACCCCAGAGCTCCAAAGTACAGACAAAACACTTAACTTCATCAGCCTCTTACATAGCTGCATGCTTACACTACCTCTCTATTTACAACAGCCATTGCAATAGCCGAGGAGCTATAATGAAGGTAGTAGGAGCTATAGTAATAGCAGTAGGTGCCATAGTAAAGGCAGTAGGGGCTTGTGGCACAGGGAAGGAATATTTCCGTATTAGGAATGCGACAGGTGCTGGCAGCTGCGTCTCCACGCCCTCTTGTTTACCGCAATCATTACCATAGTATCCGCCACCCCTACTTCCACCAGCAATCTTGAAGCCAAAAGCCCTCGATGCTGCAGCATCTGCGAGCTCACAAACTGTGGTGGTCTTGGATTATGCTACTATGATAACGGCTGCAAAATCTGTCTTCCGGTCTGCTAAAATGGAGGTCA
Source organism: Lindgomyces ingoldianus (assembly GCF_010093535.1). Taxonomy (NCBI): domain Eukaryota; kingdom Fungi; phylum Ascomycota; class Dothideomycetes; order Pleosporales; family Lindgomycetaceae; genus Lindgomyces; species Lindgomyces ingoldianus. Next base: position 224,060 of record NW_022985205.1, read on the forward strand.
GGGTAAACACTCAAGGTCTTCCAGGGTTCGTTGAATCTGCATATTTTTCTGGGTGTGAAATAATCTGACTGGGGGTAGGATTGTCTGGCTGTCGTAACTTATTTGGCGTGGTTGTTTAAGAGAGAGGAAGGTAAAGAGTGGGATTAAAGATGAGGGGCTACATAACCCAAGAATGTGAAATTCAACCGGAATAAGAAGAGATAAGAAGGAGAGAATTTATGCTGTGAAGCCTCCCATTGTGATGGTGAAACCGCAAGGCACCCTATGACATCACACAAGCGACTGTATCTCTTCTATGCTGGATGACCATTCTCAAAGTGAGCAGGGCTTGAAAGATGCCGCAGCATTATTTCTGCAGGATTTAGGACATAATATCTTGTTTAAGCCGATTTACATTTCACGGTAAAATCTCTCCTACAGACAAAATATAAAGACTTTGCCAAGTGCGCCAAGTGCGCCACATGCAAATTGAGCGCGACGAGCCCCTACCCCACCGCCCAACACCTAACTCCTCTTCGCCGCAGACCAAATTCAACACCTTCCATCAACTCCTCGGTTATCACAAGTCGGGATAATGCTCGTGGTGTAGGAGGTGCAGCTACTCTCATACGTTTGTGTAGTGATTGTACTCGTCATTTCGACAACGGTGTAGACCGGACTGTACCAGAGGGAGGTCGTCGTGAAGACAATTGTTGCAGTCGGAAAGCATGCTGAAGTCGCGAAGAATGAAGGCGTTGGGATGAAGGCGGTAGTCATCGCCAGATCTGTTGCAATGGCTTCGACAGAAGGCTGTACGGCATCGGGGCCTCGAGGCATGGCAAGGGCAGAAGCACTCGATAGAAGGGCTGCCGTGAGAGAAATGATCTTCATTGGGATAAATGAAGAGGTTGAATTAGGGAAGGTTTGAAGTTAAAAGAAGGACGCGAGGTGATCAAATTGGCTGGAATGAATTTGACGAAATGAATGACAGACTTGCTGAGAAAATTTGAAGGAAAGACTAGTATTGGCAAGCTCATACAGCGGTGCTATCAAGTTGTTTTATACTTCTCCTTGTGACTTCGAGGCGGCTAAAGAGAGGGCAACCCCGGTCCTCCAAGACAGTGAATTCGAATTAGCTGTCCGAGCTAGTAGCATCTAGCTCCAGTACCAAGAAATCTAGCCTAGGAGTAAATGAGTGAGCGAAGTTAAGGACGACGACAATAGGGCTGTGGCTTGAAGAGGGCTAAGGTAGTCTGGGGATTCCGGACCACTCGTTGGAAAGCGGCTTTGTGCTCGGTCGATGATTGGGCCAGAATGCGGCTGAAGTCACCAGCGAAGCTGAAGCTCATCGTCCACCCCGACATCCAGAATGGAGAAAACTTGCTAAGGCACATGGGGCTGAGAGTTCTGATTGAGATTCTTAACATCTTGAAATGCGTCGTGGGATGGAGGGTTGAAGGGGAACAGGGGGCCCTCGATGCTATCCACGCCATCACAAATAGAGAGCGGTACCACAACTCTAATTGCTCTGTTTGAAACTGTTGACAGTAGGAAGCCCTCTCCTGTCTCTGTGGCGTTCGCGGTGTGACCTTTTGACATGAAGTTAGCTCTCGTGTACAAAGACTGTAGAGCCTATCTTCATATCAGCCGCTTTGACAAGCATTGTAGCTCAATAATGGAAGGGTATGAAAGAGACCCGATACATTATCGCAAGTCGGGATGAGAGAACGACGGTGTTTATGACGGGAGTGGTGTGAAAGAAGTGTGAGAAGCTTCGAAGAGGTTGAAAGGTGTCGGATGATCCTTATCGATATCGCGAGGAGTCGACCAATCAGCGTCAAGCGCAGCCGCATCACAGCCAGAGCCTCGCAGCCCTCGCAGAACTCTTCAACTTCACCCACTTCATCTACACCCAGCATGGCCATCTTAACCTTGTCTAAGAAACTCCTCATGATGGAGAGAGGCTCAAATGAAGCATCAAAGCAGATCTCGAGATCGTGGGGCTTTGAGACGTCTATTGACGTCATCCCCCGCTCGAGAGGTAAACCGTTGAGTTTCATCATCACCAGACCTCCCTCCTCTTCAAGATCACTCCACCATTCCACCATAGCCCGTGACACAACTAGTCTTCCACGTAGATAAATACCGCCTCTTGTCAACTTCATGAACCACTTTAGCAACACCACAAAAGAAACCACCAGCACTAATAATCCCAACATGGGCCAACTTAACTCGAAATTGGGCTCCGGCGCTGAGCAGGACCGGTACGGCTCGCACTTTGGAGTTGGCCATGATGGCATCGAGAAAATGAAACACGTCGCCGAATTCAAAGGAACTGGGGCCGAGCAAGAGCGTTATGAGAGCCACTTTGGCCTTGATCAAGACAAGGTTAAGGCCGCGACGCACGACCTCCTACACCGAAATGGATCAGGCGCTGAGCAAGACCGATACGAGGGACACTTCGGCCTCGGCGCTGATGGGGTCGAGAGAGCCAAACAACTCGCAAGCATGAAGGGTGTGGGCGCTGAGCAAGTATGTGCTCTCCGGTTTCTAACGTAACTCGTCTCACGTGCACTATAGGATCGGTATGGGGCGCACTTCAGTCTCGACCGAAGAAGTTAAGTCTGAAAATCTGTCGAACCAATGCAGAAGAGCGTCAAGGAGAATTCTCAGAAGAAATAAGCCCTTAGCTTCACCTAGGGCGAATGAGACACGGCTGGACACGACCCCCACACTACCCAATGTACAACAAAATTCAGAACTGCTCTGAACTCCAAATTTTAAACGAACTCCAAACAAATTTCTTTGCCTTAAAGCCTCCGTTAACCGCTTGTGCATTTCTTGGTGTCAAATTGCAGGTCAACCACAAAACTCTGCCCACCAATATGTACCTGCAGTCTCCTAGAAGGCCCACTTCCCTCCGCGGGTCAAATCCCGCAACCGGCCGGACTATCTGCAGGAACTAATTTTTGACAGCTATTTTTGATGCTTTTCTTACGTTTTACAAACTTTTCCGGTCAGATTTATTGCTCAGTCAGCTCCATGACATGCAGTTCATCTAATTCGACCAATCAGCGCTGAAGTCGTACCTCCATATCCTGCACAGAATTCTCTGCGGTGCCTCACCAAAGCGGTAATGTTCCCCTGATATGGAACATAATTCCCCAGATGAGCTCAGAATAAGCTATCATCTTCCAGGAAAAGATTTTCGCTAGCTTTCAGCCACTACCGTTTTCCCCATACATGCCATCTCGTGCCTACTCTTGGAAGATGGAGTCAGCTTCATATCCAGATCCGCCCCTCATTCGACTCTGGAGGAGACGTAACTGACAAATGCAAAGTGCCTTTCTATTCCTGGGTTGCATGACCACCATTTACACATGGCGTGAAGCAAAGCTGGAATGTATGTCAAATAAAGGCAATTGATAACTCAGGGCTCCAACTCTCCATCCATCATATAAGAATGGTTGCCCTCCCGAACGAGAACTAACTCCTCACGGCTGAAGTGCTACCCCTATCAAGAACACCAACGATCCTCTCCAATCTTCGACAACCATCACCATCACCACCATGAAGCTCACACTCGTTCTAAGTTCTCTCCTCATCACCCTTGCTACCGCTGCCCCTCTCGAAGCCCGAGCCGGTAAGCTCACCCCTTTCCTTTCCTCCCCACGGTCTAACCCCCCAGGCACGATCCGCGTCCAGATGTCAAACGACGCAACCGACACCGCAGTGCAAGCCAACATCAACGCAAACGGCAGCAAGGCTAGCATCAAATCGGCATTTGGCAATCTCGGCAATCCCGTGCAAGCAAACCGTGCGTTCATCGTCTCTGGGTCTGGTTCCTGCAAGGTGTTCTCGGATGCTGCAGCTACGAAGCAGGTTGGAGGAACGCTGAATTCAAATGGGAATAATGTGGATTTGACGGGTGGGAAAGGGGGTGTGGTGAATTTGAATAACGGGGTTATTGTTTGTCAGTGAGCGGGATCTGGTTGGTTTTTGGGGTGTCCACCATTGCATCAGCTATGACTGTTGGGCTTTTGAGTTCCTCCTAACTCTATTTTCGGGATGGACATGTGATTTCCCAAATGCATGTCACCTTCCCAAACGAAGTTCCCGGGAACATAAACCTCAGAATCTTGGCACAATTCCTGAAAGATATGTATCACCAAGACCGTTCAAGTATACGATCTGTGAGAAATCCAATTTACCTTACATTTTAACAAAACTTCGTCCGTCTAAATAGTCTCAATATTGCATGTATGAGTACGCCGTATCTATCGCATCTCTAGTCTAACAATGGGCTCACCTCCACGTTCCGACTTCGTCCGATAGGCATCACCATTCCTTCGGCCTTGTTTAGTCGTTTGTTAGAATCCTCCATCTCTCAAAAAATCAAATCAGGAAATCCACACTGATGACATTTCGCCGCGGAAATTCCCTCAGCTCCACTTAGTTCTCTCCAGACTTGGCAACAATTAAGTCAACTTGTTAACTTAACTTAATTAACTTAATAGTATTAAGTTAATTAAGTTAAGCATAGAAGCTAAATTTATTAAGTTAATTAAGCAAATCTTGCTTACTTAATTAACTTAATTAACAGACTTAATAAGCTGCAATATTATAGGTTTTACTAGGGGATTACTAAAGGTTACAGTATCTTCTAGTACGTAGAGTAGTAAATTCTAGTTACAGCTACTAAGGTAGTACCTTACTGCCTACCTAATAGAGCTTAGCGTCTTCTATTCTGCTAACATAAAAGCTTACTGCCTACTTAGTAGAGCTTAGTGCCTATTTAAACTTATTATAACTTTAACATGTTATCTTGCCTACTTTACTAACACTTATCTCTATTAATACTAATACCCTCTTTATTAATATAGCGTTGCCTAATTATATAGAGGGCATAAATAGTAACTTTATCTAAGTTTTTAGCTAGCAGCTTAAAAGCATAGTGTTATAAACTATTTTTAAAGATAGCGCTACTAATATAGCTACTAACACATTACTAAAGCTTAACGCTAATAAAAGCTTTATAAGTAAGTTATAATTAACTACTAATAGTAATATTAATAATAATAATAATAATAATTATAATAGCATTAACTAGCTATGCTTATTAAGTTATTATAAGCTACCCTACACACTAAAGCGCAGTTAAAAGAGCTAGGTTTAGCAATATAGATATTGCCTTTAGCATTAAAAGCAACAACGCCTATATTAGCTTTACTATTACTACTATACTTATAAGTAACTTAATAGCTTTTATTAAGCTAATTTATTAACTATATTAATTACACGCTATTTTAGAGAGCATAAAGCTAGCTATAGCATTAATAAGAACAGCAAAAAGTCTACTTACTGCGTTATAATAACATCCTCTACATAATCCTCTCTACTTGCCTATATCTATTATAAAGGCTTTAAAGTATTATAAAGTGTTACTAATTTTATTATATTAAGCTTTTTATATATAACTTTTTTATAGTTAGTACTTAATTAAGTAGTAGCTAATAACTAGGCACTTTTTATAATTAAAGGCGCAGCTTTTTATAACATGTTATAGCAGGCTAACTTGTTAGCAGAGACAGAGCTTTAGAGATCCTATAATACCTTACAAGCCTATATAATTACTAAGTATAAGTCTTACATGCCTACTATTATTAATTACCTATGTAACGCGTAATTAGCTATTTATATCTTCTTTAATAATTAAATATTAATAAGTAGTAAATAAGTGTTAATAAGTATTTATATCTACTACCTTAATAGTAATAGTAAGCCTTATAATTATGTATTAAGCCTACCTTTATTAATAGGCTAGCATATAGGTGTTAATATTACTACTGTTATTAATACTATACTTAAAAGCTTTAAGATATCTGTGTGTAACTTAGGCTACTTTATCTTTAATAATGCTACTAATAATAACACTACTATTAACACCCTAGCTATTAAATACAGCTTTAACGCCTATTATTAACGCCTATGTTATGCCTACTATATAATTAATTTTACTACCTAATAAATTATATTTAGTAAAGATTAAAAAGTGTTTAATAACATAAAAAAGCACTTAAATAATAAGGCAGCTTTTTTTAATAAGTAGTAGTAGGTAGGCCCTTTAGGTGTTCTAATTAATGTTATTACCTTTATCTATACACTGCAAGCTTACTAGCTTCTTAAATAATGCTAGGTAGCCTACAACACTTAATTAAATAGTAATAGTAAGGTAAAGACACTAAAGATTATTAAGCTAGTAAAAATAAAATAAAACTTTTATTATAATTATTTTTTACACATACTTAAGCTTTATATGCTTTTTAATAACTATATTAACTATAAGCTTATTAAGTACTAATACTAAAGCACTTATTAACACTTATAACTACTTAATCTTAAGCAGTGTTACTTTATCTAAAAGAATAGCCTTAGTGTAAAAAATTAGGCAATAATTATAAAGTATTATAAAATTTTATAACTCTTTAAAAAGGCTACTATTTGTATAGAGAGCAGAGGCGTAGCTAGTATGTTAAAAGTAATATAGAAAGTTTTACCTACGCTTACCTAGCTTTTTACTACCCTTAATAATATGCTTTATTAATATAATAATGTTAACTTTAACAATATTAATACTTTAAAAGACTATATAAAAGCTACTTATAATATAGCTTATATAAAGATCTATAAGTATCTGCATAAGTTAAAGAATACTCTAGTATATTACACAGCCTACTGTCTCTACCTGCGCATAAAAGGCTACATAAATAAAGTGTAAAAAGTGCCTTATAATTATAATAAAAAGCTTTATATAGGGCCTTACTTTTATAAAGGCTAGCTAGATAATTACTACATTAGCTTTTAACACTTATAAGTAGAGTTTAAAGATGCTACCTCTCTAATTAGTACGCTAGAGCTACTACTAAAGAAGGCGTGTACTAGGCTGTCTAAAAGCTAGTTAGACTTTATAAGAGCTACTTTATAAAGTAATAACACACACTTATTTTTTTACTATAATAAGTTTAAGTAGTAGATAATTAAGTTACTTATACTAAAAAAGTCTCTATTTACACGCAATCTAATTATCTACTAGATTAGAAAAGCTAACAAGTACTCTATCTTATTATGCTTTACTTTTATAGTCCTTAGTATCTCTGCTATAGCTACTAACTATAAGAGGACTTTTTCTAAATTAGGTAATTTATTAAAGATAAAATAATTATGCATAAAAGTAGATCTCTTATCTACTTTATAATTACTATGTAGCTAGAAGCGCCTTAGCTTAAAGCCTATAACAGCATTAAACAGTCCCTATAATAACAGTATTTTTTCTAAAGAGCTTAAGACTATCTATAATATCTATAGTTAATTTAATACACTGTAACTACGCTGTAAAGCTATTAATTAAGTTAAGTTAATTAATTAAGCTAGCCTTTTTTAGGGCTATTAAGTTAATTAAGTTAAGCAAAAGCTGCTAAATCTGTTAATTAATTAAGCTATTTACCTTAACTTGATTGACTTGATTGTTGCCAACTCTAGTTCTCTCATTACCAGACTTCTTCACGACTTCACGGGGAGATGATACGTACTCTCTTGGTAACTGTAGCTGGTCGTGCCTATAATTGCGGCCATGAAGACACCGCAGAAATCGAGAGTATGCTCATTGCAATATCTACCCTCGACGCTTCAGACACGGGTAAACAACCTCGTAGAAGCTAGTTGTCACCTCGAACAGCCTTTCCAATTGATTAGGAACCTGAATCTGGGTCAGATGTGGGAAGGCATCGACAATAAGTCGCCAGTTGAGGTTGCACACTTAAAGGAGGAAACCGGCCGTGATATGGGTCTTGAAGGCGTCGCTGCACTAGGTTTCGTACGGCTACCTTCATAGCCAAAACTCAGAAATAAACACAATTGAAATGCACTGGCGCATTTACAGAAACGGTGTAACTTAGTCGATTGAACGAGTCCGAACCTACACCTCTTGGAATCCTTGATACTGAATAAATGGCTACCGAGATTGACGTCTAGGAAATAGAAAGACTGTATTCAAGTCGGTTCGTGCGGTGGAGAGGGTGTGGCATAGTATTAAGCAACGCTAATTACGGATGCCCTGAGAGCATCGGGAATCGCTCCCCGAAGAACAGCTGGGCCATGGCCAAGGCATACTGATACCATAGCCACTTCCTGGAGGAACTTGGGTGTGCTTATAGTCAGAAGACGCCGGGAATCCGTTCGGGTTTCACTAGAGGGTGCTGAGTGGTTATAGGTCGAATATTGGGTGAAGTCGCTTCCGGCAAAGAAAGAGTCGAAATTATAGGGATTCTGGTAGGCTGAGATCCTTCCTTCTAACCCTGGTAACCTTGATGTATTGAAGCCCGCTACGTTTAGAGGAGGTAGAATTTCTCCATAAGGCATTGTGGTATCCGGAAAGCTTGCTAGCATGGAAATTGTCTGGAGGTTGAACTCGAAGGCACCAAGGCCCTGGAGGTAGCTTTTCAGATCAAAAGCCCCAACATAATGGTCCTTTAAGGCGGGAGCGTACGGAATATAAAGGCCAGGCTGGTTCCCTTTACGCAAGTGGGGGAGAGACTGTATTGTAGGCTTACCCTCAACCTCGGACGATGCACTAAACGTCGAGGTTGCAAACCCTAGGGAAGGTAGTTCGCTGACCCCAGGGCCAAGGTACCAGCGTATAATGAAGGACAGCTCTTCTTTTGTGAAATCAGTAAGGGCGTATTGGAACATGGACTGCGTAACATCGTGGGAGAACCCGTGAAGGCCTGGGTCGACAAGTGCATCGTAGGCGATTTGGAGCGAGCTCCGTATAACATCTACACCAAAACCAAATGACCGATAAGACAGCGATCGCGAAATGATGCTTGGTGGAACAACACGAGGAGCGATCGTCCATGGGCCGTACGATAACCAACTATCTCCGAACTGTCGTCGATGAAGGAGAGGCCATATCGATGCCGCTTTCCAGCCAGTTGGTGGCCCTGCGTGTCTAGATGAGCGAGAAGCGAGCATGACCGAAGTTGGGGTGCGTCGGTCGAATTGTGCAAAGGTATTTTCGGACAGGCTGTGAAGCGCTTGAGCGTCTCGGTCGTTACCCTCTTCGTTCAATGTTGCAACTCGAGCTAATTCTACGAAAGTTTTTAAAGATTGTCGTAGTTGAGACACGATGCTGGAGTCGACGCGAATTATGTCGCTCTTCAATAACGTCTCAGCGAGCCTGCTATGTTCAACGCTCATTCTCTCGATGACATCTCCCAGTTCTTTTATGCGCTCATCAATGGAAGCCGCATCAACCTGCTTGCGTGCCCGAAACGCATGCTGCGCTCGCCGGACACGCTCCCTGCGTTTCTGCGGCAAATTAGCGAAGAGTCAAATGGGAGAGACAGCACAAATTACCTCTGCGGCAACATCTCCATCGAACTCTTTGAGAGGTCGACCTCTTTTCTTCGTTGTTCTTTCCATATTTCCAACTGGTGTTAGAAGATGCAATCTGTCCTCGCTTTCGAGTCAGGCCAGTGACGACACGCTAATAAAGCTATTAACTATTGCACTGCTTTGATAATCAGTAGAAATGCGATTTGGGCTGCTCCATGCAACTCCTCAGACGTAAGAACCTCATTGACCTGTGGCATTAGATCATATGCTGATTAATCCATTCACTTGTGTGATCAGTAATCTCGCTGCCAGCGCCACCTCTCCCAGGCACTCCGGCCCGTTGTACTTCAGAAGCGATGGAACAAAACCTATTGATCAATGGCAGTGTCGTAAGCCGTTAAACAGAGGCTATGCTAGCCTTTTAGGTCATGATTAGAGAGGAGAGGAGAGTATGGTGCGAGGTGATCAGAAAACCAACAGCACATGTCAACGATTTCGCTTCGCTCGGGCTACTCAGGCGATTTTAATACTCTCCGACTCGCATCACCAATTCATACCTCAACCACTATTTTGAGAGATTTCGCCGCGGAAGGGTTATATTTCCCGTTGTAGATTTCTGATTATCAACATGGCGGCTGCTTTGGAAGCAGATTCGGTGATAATCTCAATTCACCTCATTGTGCTGCCAATGAGGCTGGCACTCATGTGGGATATATATTCCTTCATTCACAGCCTAATTCTTCTCTCTCCAGTCCTCCAGCCTCTATCTCTATTCTATTATTTCCTAAATTTACTCCAAACCACTCAATTCTTGTCTCAGATCTGCAAATTTCAATATAATGGCAGACTTCGCCGATCAGGATGCGCTCACACGGCCGCATCAGTTCACACCGACCATGCACCGCGCTGTCTATCCAGCCATCTCATCAAAGAATCCTAAACTCAATGCAGCTGGAAAAAATGTCCTTGTTACTGGAGCTACGCGCGGCATAGGCAAGGCAAGTTCCCCCAACCTTCGTCCAAGAAGCATTTCATTAATCATCCCTAGGCGATCGCCCTATCTTGGGCAGAGGCCGGCGCATCCGGAATCGTCATCACTGGCCGAGCGAAAGACCTTCTCACTCAAGTCTCAGACGAGATCAAACGTATTGCGCCAACAGCAAAGGTAGTCGCATTGACATCCGAAGCTACGTCCGAAAACGACACAAAGAGGCTGTGGGAGAAAGTCAAAGCTGAGATCGGCGTCATCGACGTGCTCATCTGCAATGCTGGCGTCTTTGGCGAGAATGATTTGGGAATGCCAGTTACAGGAAAGATTAGCCCATCTCAATGGTGGGAAAATATGGTGCGCCGACCCATTTCAACACATTTAGACACCCATCACTGATTGAATGATAGGAAGTCAACATCCGCGGCCCGTACCTTCACATCTACAACTTCCTCCAACAGTTCATTGTCATTGGCAAAGAACCAACTGGAACAATCATCATCCTCAGCTCTGGCGTGGCCTCGATGATTATCCCCGGTGCCTCTGCGTACACCATCAGCAAGCTTGTCGGCCTGAAACTCGCAGAACAGTTGAACGCTGGTAAGGCTGATCCTTCTCGCAGGTGATATCCGTAGCTAATTCTCGCAAGAACATCCAAATGTCCGCTCTTTCGGCATCCATCCTGGCTTGGTCCGGACAAATATGAAAATCGACGCGTTTGATGCAATGGCTATTGATCCTCGTAAGTTTCCCGTTTCAAGTAAGAACAACTTGAACTGATATCACCAAGCCGAAATGACTGGCGGTCTATCATTATATCTCTCCACACCGCGTGCTGACTACCTCCGTGGGGGCTATGTGACTGTGAACTGGGATGTTGAAGAGATGGAGAAACACGCAGAAGAGATTAAAGAGAAGAAGCTTCTAGGCACTTCGTTCCTCAACGCTAAGTTGGGCCCTGAGGGACATCCTTTTGAGGGCTCGACTTGATCAGCTCGTTTCTAGTCTTGATTGTCTAGGCCTCGTCGCTCTTTTTGAAACTCATTTATCGCTTACTTTCGGTTGAATTATATAATCTATGACAATTCGTCACTCACTCGTTCTCATTTTATGATCGCCGATGCGGTCTCGAGTCACCACGTTACTCTATACGACTCTTCCCCTGTAATTGCTGACATTTGCAGACTATATCACACCCTTCCCGCACTGTCATGAAGACCATACTATCACCTCCCCCTTCCATCGCTATGCCCCAGCCCAATATCAACACACCGCCTCCATAACCCACGCAAACGCCCGCCACTACACCCCTACCAACAACCCTCCACAATCACGATGCACACACCAAGACCCTTCATTTCCTTCCTCACACCGAGGATCCTGCGCCCCTTCCCCCATCCCCGACCTTCCACCCACCTCCCCCTCCACCACCAACACCGATGACGACGATTACTACTACTACGACACCGATGAGGCCGTAACCGGGCTCTCGCCCACCGAACACCAAACGTCGAAACATGAGCCGCCCGTATTGCCGCACAAGGAGATGCCGACCACCAACCCGAATGCTCCCGCGAATAACGCGACTCAAGAGGACGAGATTAGTGGTAGGGTTTGTGAAAAGGTCGAGGCGGAAGGGATCGGGCGTGAATCCATAAACGCAGAGATATTATGGGATGCAAAGAAACAGCGAGAGAGGTCGGCGAAATCTCGAATTTTGCGGATCATGGATATTGGGCGAGAGTGAGGCCGTATACGTGGAGTCATTGAGAGTGGGACGGCTGACTATAGATGTGACTGACAAAGAAAGGAGGGAAGTTATTGGTGAGGTTGAGGGGGTGGGTGGAAGCTGGGTGGGATAGCAAATTTGGAATGGGGGAGGGGAATACATGGATGGATGGAATGGGATGATGTTGACGTTTTGATGGGGAAGTTTAGGGGGGATAGTGAAGGGTGGGGTGGATGTTTTGTGAGGATGGAGGGTAGGAATGCGTGGGTTTAGATTGAATATGTGGATGTTGAGGCGAAGAATGTAGAGACTGAGATAGTGAAGCAAGTAGGTAAGACTACCGAAAGTGTTGCGCAGCATACCAGTCAGTAGGTGGGTCGAGTGGGCTATTCTCGGAGCTACAACGATTTCCTCGGTTTAGCTTTTCGAGGTGTTGCTATGAGTGGAAGATATTTCTGAAGGTGGTAAACGTTGACTTCAGCGTCAAAGGATGGGAAGTCAGCTATGCTTCATATTATGTGATAAGATGCAGCGCCATCCGTCAGTACATCCGCCCGTACAGTACTGCAGTACATCAAATTTAGTACTGGCTAGTACGTATAGAGGTTGTTGTCAGTACAGTAACTATATTTGAGGCACTGTCACTAGCCGTTTACGGTAGTATTAGGTTAAATACTCCGTACAGTACAGTACAATCTACCAATTCATCCGTTATAGAGTAGTGCTAGTCACCCTCTCTCATCAACTCAGTACAGTTGGTACTCGCAAGCAGGCTGAACAGTACAGCACAACATACAGCCTCAAAACTACTCCGTTACGTACGGAAGTCAACACTGCTCCTATGTCTTCCTCATACCGTCGCATCCCTTCGTCAAACATCTCGACCCATTCGACCTGTAGGAACTCTGCAACAGAGGCCTTCGGCGGTCCTGCTCGCCCGGACCGAGTGCGAGCGCGAGAGAGACCGAGACCGTGGATGCGTTTCAACGAAAACAAGCTCGAAACCCTCCCACTGATCTGGCACCCACTCATTGAATCGTCTCTACAACTACAGTTAGAACGAATCACCCTTACGCAGTCCTCAAGAAAACAACTTCAGAAATGTGTAGTGATGTAGAATTCAATGTCCGGAACGCCACACCTCACCCAAGCTAATTGCTGCATATGCTATTCGTAAACGCCCAAGATCAGATCGTAAACTTTACAATACATACATCTGAGACTGCGCCTGGCTCACATGGGTATCTTACAGATTGGTCTCTGCGCCATCTCCCCCATCGTAGGTAGCGTAGCAGACAACCTAAAACATTATGAGCGTGACAACGCCTCCAAGCATCAACATGAAAGCACCCCACGCACCCCCTCTCGCTCCGGGGGTATCAAAACGCCCTCCCCGGCGTCCCCGGCGGCTCCATTCGTCCGGGATAGTAACTCCTCTCCGGCTCAGGAGCCACCCTATCACTCATATACCCCCATTCCTGACCCCCGCCCTCCAGCTCCTCTTCCTTCTCCTTTGCTTCCTTCCTCTTCCTCTGCTCCTCCAACAAAACCTTCTTAATCGCCCGCATCTTATACCAAATCCATCCCGCCATAATAATCGTAACAACGAACACAGCACCAAACATTACTATCTTCTCTACGTTGTCGTTTTTCTCTTGGATGAGCAGGACGCCGAGGTAGACGAGGAAGATTTGTTTTGGAAGCGAAATGAAGGTCGCGATGACGAAGAACCAGAACTTGACGTCACAGGTGGAGAAGACGGCGGTAGAGAAGTGGGCCGGGATGGCGGAAAAGCGGATTACTAGGACGATCTGGGAAGGGGGTTGAGTTAGTTTTGGAGTGCTTTAATTGAGTTGCAGGGTGCGAGTGCTATAGAGGGGGCAAAGGGTACGAGTACGTAGGAGTTGGAGAATGTGCGCGAATGATAGTTGGAAACATACCCAAAATCCCCCGTCTCTCGTCAAGCGCGCCAGCGCGCCGTAGTTTAGATTTGTCCGCTCAAGTTTTGCGGCTCGGCGACGTAGCGCATACTTGAATGCGAACCATGTACCGACTATGACGCACCCGGGTAGTCAGCGCCTGAGTGCATGTAACGCGATAGATAGGCGGTGGTACTTACTTTCGCCGATGAAGGTACCGGCTGCAACAATAGCGAAGCCGATCCACAGGCCGTACACAACACCGCATAGTACTGCTATGATCTCATGGCCGAATAGCGGTGGAAATGATATGATAATCAATATCGCGACTGGAATAAGCCATCCCGCTGGGAGGTCGCGGACTTTCTCTGAGAAGGGGCGGAGTTTCTATATCGGGTCCCGTTAGTATAGGTCGTGATAATTAAGGTATGAGCAAGACTTGCCATCACGACTTCATTGTGATGTATTGTCAACATCGCTGTCGCGACACCGATTGCAATAAACAGGATATGCCATGCTAATCCCCAAAGTTAAACATTAGTTTCATTTCTTGCCCGATCATCAGGGTTCGGGTCTGCTCAAGCTCCCACATACGTATGTACTTAGGCGACAAGAAGATCTTCTTCCAATTCACCGGCCGATATTCCGTCTCTTCTGGTGGACCACCCTTCCTCTTTCTCTCTCCCTGCCCCATCCTAGTCATCTCGATATCTTCTGGCATCGCATCAATATACTACCCCTCGAAGGGTGGACGTGGGTACGGTCGGTGGAGGAAAAGGCCAGAGGAATGACCAAAACGAAGAGACGTCAAAACCAAACGCGAAAGGAATACCAGAAAGTGACGAGGGAACAACCAATATTAAGGGAGGCGAGCGCAGGGGCTGAGCATGAATGGTGGTGTTGCTCCCTGAATCTGAAACCGGCGAGTGCCCCTGCCGGCGCTACATAAAAAGGCCAATCACCTTGTCACGACTACGCGTCTTCCAAATCTTGCAGCATTAGCGCCCGCCTCTCAGCCCTCTCGCTTCGTTTCGGCGGTTGGGGACGCAGGGGTATAGGCGATCCTGTACTTTCGTTGAGAGGGATTCTTCCGCTGAATCTTGTATGAGCGACGTTTTTCTACCAAACGGACATGGGCTCTCGACCAGCCAAGGACTCCGCCAAGCATCGCTATACCTGGTCGAGAATTCAATTCGCCTTATGATCTGTTTTGGGAATTTTCCTAACGCCTTGAGTTCCCGGGAGCCCTGAAACACTCTGTCTGTAGCACTTCCAACGTTGACGTGGATCTGGATAGGAAGTGAGAGCCGGAGAGGTGGAGGTTTCTCGGGCGCCTTTGTGTTTCGCTGCAGAATCTGAGTTTTTGCAACATAGTCGATACGGAACAGCAGGCTCATCCTAGAGAAAAGAGAAACGATGTAGCGTTGTCACTAAACCGGCCGGTATTCTGTCGGCGCGGTGTGTGATGTCGAGATTCGGACAAAAACAGGACAAATCGAAGCAAGAGCGAGCTACAAGATTGCGAAAGTAAAGGACGAGAAAGACGAATGATGGAGCGAGAAAGAGGAGGCGTGTGTCTTATAAACGCTCCATAAGAGTCTGATCCATTCGGGTGCCTACCCTTTGGGAGTTTCGCTGCAACACCCCGCTATTTTGTACTCGTTCATGTAAAAGTTCATAGAGTTAACAGCTGCATCTCCTGTATGTCTTGCTTCTACGTTTTCTTTATTATTACCTTGCTCTTGTGATCGATTGAGTTCCTATTCAACAGAATTGGCAGTATAGATATCCCAAAAAGCTCGAATCTATCTAGCACCTCAATTTTCTCGATTATTACCTGTACCATCGTGATCGCTCCATTCTCCTGGGTCAAGCATCTCATTCTCTTTCCAACTCACCTTTCTATGCAACTTCGGATATATATATAAGCCTTAGCGGCTGCGTCATCTAGTCCCCCACTTCCAACTCGACGACGGTCCTCGATAGCTGCTCCACCACCCAATATAAATTCATATTATCCCTTGGAAGGCGGCTCCAGGACTGTTTAACTGGGATCGGGTCCGAGCGGTTCACAAAAAAAAGGGTAAAACAAAATCAAGTCGGTCCGGGGGCAATCGCGTTCAAACCCAAAGAATTGAAGAGTACCTACCAAAGCGATAACAGGAAAAGAGTGCCTTTGGAGCCTTAAAAACCTCCTGATTCTGCACATTTATTACGACAGGTTTGCTCCGTCCAATTGACCATTATCTCCTAGTCAATCTTATACTCAGCCCAACAGGGATCGCACAGTTGCTGGTGATCTCGTTTCCCGGCTGTGAGGACATAGTCGGAGGACATGTCTTGGCCATCCCACGATGAGGAGTTGCTGGAGTTGCGGTAGGAGTAAGAAGGAAATAATCCGTGTCTAGAGCGCTTTAAACTGCCTGCTAAGAGCTGGTGTAAGAGAATTGACAGATGGTATTAGATGTATTAAGGAAGGTGGTAATGACGAGCAAATACGAATGAGCCGGTGTATGAGGTAAGGTTAGGTGAGTCGTGGTGTTGTATTCAGTGCGCTTCCTGGCGTAAGTTTGTTATGGGGGCCTCCGCTGGTAACTTCCTACTAAATTGGGCGGACTTGGACTATAGCCACAACTTAAGTTGGTGGATCGTGACCCTGATGAGAGGCCTCTGTAAATCCGCCACTGTAATGCTTCTGCTCCTTCCTTGCCGTGACTTGAGGTTTCCGGTAAAGTTGGACATCTGTCTATTGCTCATTTGTCTACAAAGATCAAAAGGGGTTGGTTCTAGCTTAGGACTATGACCTTTAGTTGATGGCGTTACAAGAAGATCAAAGGCTTAAGGACATTGACTCTGCATCTTTGTTTGCGGCACCGACCCAAGCATCACAATAAGAATACTGAAAATATCAAATAACCGGCCCCCATCTAATGGGGGCCTTGATACCAAGCCACAATAAAGATCTAAGCCATTTACCACCTCGTTTAGGCTTCTCCTCCTCCATACTCTCTATCCTTGTCACATCCCAAGCCTACCTAGCCATTCTAGGAGACACTGTGTTCATATCATTCTTGATCACCCGCAGACTGATCTTGAGTTGCTCTTGTCTCCTCGTTTTCTGTCCTCTATTCCATATCGTCTGCTGCCCTAGGAGGGCTGCTTCCTCTTGCACCATTCCAGTCCTCTCAGTGCCGGTTCCCTCAGTGCCGCTCTCCTCTGACACCATTTGCCAGTCATCTTAGTGAATTTTACCGTGGAATCCAGGGGGTTGTGTTTCGGCTTCAAGTCCTGGTCCTTTGATAGCATGATGATATCCAAAACGCATATGTTAAAAGGGTGGCGAATGGTGGCCATAAATACGAAAAAGGCACTAACATACCTTTTAAAGCACTTTTGCATATGAAGACTCGATGTGAAGTGGCAGCCGTCCGTTAACCACCGTATCATTCACGCGAGGGCCCCTAAAACGCACTGTATGCATACTGCAAATGGACGGCCTCTCTACATTACTGCTAAATTAAATGATCACCACTCTTCATATCCTAGGATTCCATATCCTAAGGCTTCGAGAGTGGGTAACGTCTGTCGTTCGATATCGGTTTCTACCGCCCCGATTTCCTCCAATGACCTGTCAGCCATGTTTTCCGCCGCTATTCGGAGCTTTATTATCGCTGCCCCCTACGTGCACTCGTGCGCTCATCCTCATATGTCTCATTCGGAGCCCATGTATTGTTAAATACATGGGAGAGATCGTCCCTTCCTTGGTCTTTACGGTGGTTCGCCTTGTTGTCGCGTATCATCTCCATATTTTCTGCGGCGTTTGAAGATCCTGCATTCCTTGGGGTGGGTCGTTTAGGTTGGCCCGCCGGCTTGATGCCATTGCGAACAATCTGGCTGGTATCTGAAGAGTTCGAGTCACCCCTTGCGATGAAATTTTGCTCGGAAGGTAGATCCTTCGTTGGCACTTTATGCACCCACGTATTCCGTAGCGAGTTGTTGTGATTGATTAGCGAGGAAAGAGCGATGTGGCGGGTTTCTGAGAGCCTACTTTCTAGACAGGGCAGCATGGGTTAAGTGCGACGAGGGATTATTACTAGGATACGTTGGTAAGGAATTCGCTTTGACTTTGGCGCGGTTCATGCCGGGTCATGGCTCCTCCCTGGGTCACTCACATGGACGATGGCCCCGTCCAGTTGACTGACCCAAAAATGAAGAAAAGGGCTTAGAGTGTGGGGCGTCGGCGCTTCAAACTCCCTAAGGTCAACAACATTGGGATGTTTTGTGAAGGGGGCTTTCCACTAGTGGGCCGAGATTAACACAGTCACAGTTTCTGGTCCAGGCACACCCTTGGGAGTATGTAAACGCCTACGTGGCTGCACCACAAGAACACTTAATCTAGACGCCCGCCAGCAACCAACTTCCCCCCAGCCCTCTGTGTGACTCTTCAACTTTGGATTCGGCCTGACTCCTGACTACTTCCCCCCTCGAAATGCGGCGAAAGATTCATAGCAATCTCGTTTGTACAATTCACGCGGCTGACTTGACACCCCATAGTGCAGTAGCGGCATGCTAAGCCAGGAATCACATATCAAGCTACGTGGTGTTGGCGTCAACCGCTCTCAAGCTCCAAAATAAGCATTCATCCGATGACCGAGGACATATTTGACTCCAATCCAGGAAATTTTCACAACACTCCAGTATACGCTCAATGGCACCCAGTTCCACCACAAAATGTAGAGGCCCGAACCCCCTGCCAAAAAATGGTCAATACCACAATAACGCAACAGTGTTCGGTCGGCCTTCTGAGTACAGGCTCACTGCAATGAGGGATTCGGGTGGCGCAAGCGACAAATATGAGACAGTAACCGATCCTACTCTTAATAATATTCCCGTGGAAGATGAACTCGAACGGACTGGAGAGCTGGGGCCTCGGTTGTGGACCGAATACGAGCGGATGATCCAGTATGAAGCTGCTCGAGTGGAGGGACTTCAAGAAGAACAGAGGTGGGTCAAGCAAGAGGCTGGTGCTGCTCGAGCCAAAAATATCAGGGGAACCAGCGCTTTGAAGGGTTATGGATGCGGACAGTACGTGACACACCTCGCGCCACTTGTTTCATTTGAGGCTGTCAATCCAGTCGAGAAACGGAAGAAAGGTAAATGCGGAGTTTGGAAGAGACTTGTTGTTCAGAAATAAGGGAGAATATGTAAGGCTGGTTTGTAGCGATTGGGAATTAAGGACTGCATGGCAAGTACTGCTATACTTCTTTTTCGTCTGTTTACTAACACAGTTATGTCAGAGTGCCATATCGGCATCATCGATATTTATGTCCAATTCCATCGCAGCTAGTGTCGGGATTATACCCAGTCATTCTCCGTTCTTGTTCATGGTTTTGGGGCACGTTTGTGGAAAATCAAACGATATAAATCGATCCAAGCTTGGGTCGAGTATTCATACTCTCCCATATGTCTGTGAATTGCCCCGGTACTCGTACCTAGGTAGTTGCGAATCAAGTGTGAATATCCTATCACGCTCAAATGAATTCTCCTGCAGTCTGCAGTACTTGACCATCAGCACGAGTCCTCAAACAATTCCAGGAAAGTTATCGCTCTCTCTATTTATTTTGGTTTTGGGTTCGTAAAGTTTTCTTGATCATGAAGACACGTAAAAGGTAAATTTAGAGAGAAGATTGGATTCACAACCGGCCGTCCCCATGTGTTCGGCAACCATTTCTAATCAGATTTCAATGGTTCTTATGATAAAGTGATATTATCATTCTCAAAGCGCGTAGGAAGCGTAACCTAAGTCGCAAATCAACTGAATAGTCATTCAAAGTGTCGAGTCCCTCACTACTTGATCTCCGAGGTGTCTAGTCCTGCAACGACGAACTCCTCGTTAGCATACCAGAAATAACCGTCTATCAAGCCAATCTTACGCTCAATTATTTGCAATTTAAACCCATTATATAAGTACAGATCATTGGAAATTGCTATTACCTGGGTTCCATCTCCCATCTTCTTCTCTCGTCATTATTCCCAGCTCCTCAGTCGCACCAATCAAGGACCAGTCAGAGCCCATATTACAACTCCAGCCAAATCTGTAATTATCTGGTCCAGTAATCTCCAACGAATAACATACGTGAGCGACGCGAGATCTTTCTAGTGATATATCCCCTGCTTCTCCTGGCTTCCCTGATTGTCATCTCCGCTTGGTGTGCAGCTAAGAAGGCTCGTCTTGCAAGCATCAAATACTAGAGCCCAACACATTTGTAGCCGTGCCATCCGGTGTCAATTACCCGCCAGTCGTCGATTAGGGTCGAGGGTCGGGAGATGAAGAGGCTAGTGCTTTGTAGTAAGGTTGAACCGGAAGAGCTATGGTTGCAACTGCTGAGGGAAGGAGGGAGTAGGTGGAGGGTTTAGTTCGTCTTGTAGATGTGGTATAGAGTTAGCTGCGAAGGTGTGGGCGAAGCTCACTGCCATACAAGCGGCTGGGGGGATTGAGGAAGCGAGGTTAAGAGGCAAAGAGGCGGACGGATTCCAGAAAGTAACTTCACACCCGCTCCGAAGATTGGTTCTTTGCGGGAATGGGGGGATGAGGAGCAGGCTCAGTGGGGTTGGAGAGGAGTGGGAAAAGCAGAAGGAGGGAATCCCAGTTCCTCAAAGCTAGTAGGGAGAGAGGAGATGTTTAGAGAGTGAAGCAGAGATAAGTGTGAAGGCTAGGCGTGAGATGATGAGGGTGGAGGAAGGATATGGGATTTGAAAGTCTGAAGAAGGGAATGAAGTGGCTCGGTTTCTTTAAAGGGAAGGTTTGGAATCCAGGGTGGTTTGCACATGGAGGATTCATTTAGCGCCATATAAACGATTATAATACCTGTGCAATGAATGGGATTAGAGTGCATAGGGGGGTTAATACCGATTATGTAGGAAATGAGACGTCTCACTGTCGATTGCCCTCACTTCTAACTAACCACCACAAAAAACCCAAGCGGGCAACTTCCATCACCATCCGGTCCAGCCTGAAACCACTGCAGACTCGTATCGCTCGAACAAAGCGCCCCGCTGACAGTTTGTCCACCACTCCCTGGCAAGATACCGCAGGGCAAAGTCGCGATCGTATACGTACTTCCCGGCACAATGACCGGCGGAGGAAACGGTGGGCTCGGTCCAAGAATTGGCTGGTTGTTATACGTCGTGCTATCGTCGGCGCCAAATCCCGTCAGGTATCCGGTGAAGGTAAAATGACCCGGTCCAGAGAATCCAACTGTGTGTGGAGCAGCTTGCTCAGCCGTTGGAAATGCGAAGGAAAGCGTGCAGGTTTTTAGAAGGGTTGGTTCGCCGTCGACGTAGTCGGGGACCTTGAGATCTACGATGGTGCATTTATCGTTTGGTGTAACAATGCCTGTGCTTACTCCGCCGAAGGCTTTATTGGGCTCGGATTTGGAGATTGGGACGAGCATGTATGGAGATATTGTGCCTGGAGGGAAGTCGCTTCCAGCCGGGCATGAAGATCGTGATGCATGAGATGAGGGTCTCGCAAGGACTGTGGAGAATAAACTTGTAAGGGTAGCGGCGATCAACATCTTCATCTTAGCGATGGTGTTTGAGATTGGTAAGCCTATAAAAATTAATCAAAGTTCTGTAGCTGGTCGAGGGGTTGCGAGGAAATAAATCGAGGTCGCAGGAAGCTTTATACCTTGCAGAATTCATTCCTCGGATTCAGCTACAATAGGGTATTGGGCCCTGCAAGGGCCCTCAAGCCACTGATGCGGCATCATTTTCTTTGACGACGCCAAATCCAGGTTTTCGTCGTACCTGCACCGGGTCTCCAGAACTAGCCGTTCGGCAGTAGTTGCGGAAAATGCCGATTACTAGAAATAACCAAATGGAGGTGAAGGTTATAGGGTTGCGATTCCATGTTTTGCAGTTGAGGTGCTGATCAACGCCGATCAATTGTCGATCACTGTCGGCCCCACCAAAATGCCGTCGAAGCTTTTGATCAACAACGGAATTCTATGGTCGATCGAACACACCAAATGTTGTTATGCTGGTCGTTTTCGGTGATGTGCAAAGGTTAGTTGAAGGAATTCGTTAAGTTTGAATCTTTCAAAGAAATGAGTAGGAAGCTCCTTCCCCTCTCACCCCCACCTTCGCAACCATACTTAGCCTACTGCCCTCGCTCATGCCACCTATCATCATCACCGAGTTTCAAAGCTTCAACTGGAAACGGCATTTGAGAAACAAGAAGTTTAGGAAAGGTTTGAATTTTTACAATCCCTCCTACAGTGTATCCGCCCGTTCATCAGAAGCGCAGATTTAACTCCACTTCGACGGCCAATACTGGCTCTGAAAGCCCATACAGCGTCACTGTTATCAGCCCTTTGGAGCGACTTCTGGATTGTGAATACCTCGCGAATAAAATTTCACACACATATATGTTGCAAAGTACTGAGGGATACTCCCAGTCTGGAAATTCTTAAGCCTTGGCGCTCTTGAACGATATGATACTAAACCTCGTTCCAATTTAAATTTTACGATTACTTGACCGTGTAGGTTCTACGCACATGTATACGGTAAGAGGGTGAGATACTCGAGGATGTGCTGAATGATGCCCTAGGGCATACAAATCTCCCTGCAAGTGCGAACCAATCACCCGTTCAAGAGGATGGTGACACTGGGATGCATCCAGCATACATCCAATATGTCAAGGTAGCCGTGACTCTACCAGTTCATCCAAGGGTCTTGTAGCATTAGATTCATTGTGCAGCTCACATATTTGCTTCTCCGTCACATTGCGAGGTCGCGGTGGCAGTGACGGTGGCTGTGGCGATTGGTATACATTGAATGCATTCTGGGCAAGTTCCAGTCGGTGAACGAGGATTCATATGCCAGCTTGAGTACCACGAACACTCTAAACTAAACTAAACTAACCTCACCTTTGCCACGGACTTGGTGTCTGTGGACGTTTTCTTCTAGTTTTAAGGTCCTTTTAATTTTCCCACTATACAGCTAATGACATTGTAGGTTCATGAACAAATCCGACGAAATGTTTGTGTATGTGTACTTGATCCTTAACACATTCGTTGATAGTCTTGAGATACTGAAACTCGCTGTTTTCCTAGATTTGGTCCGCTGGAGTTTGACTTTGTGATGATGATTTGATAGATATTCACTCTAAAAGGGAGAAGATGAACAGAAAGGCAAAGTTCAATAAGTAGCAGAATTGGCGAGCCACCTGAGTCCAGGTATATTCACTGGCCAACACCCCGCCCACTACAGTATCGCTTTGTAACCATATATAAGCGCTGCACTCCTAAAATCTCCACGTGAATCCGCCAACGCATCCGCTCTCCAAAACACCAAACACGACGCGCTCCACAGCATTTACGTAAGAATTTCCATTCACCTGCACCCACAACATCTAACCCTAACCCCTTAAACGCAGTGTTGGCCAAGGAGATGTCTTCCCCTAGTAATAACGACGACCCGTCTCACCTCCACCCTGCCGCCAATCTCTACCTCACAAAACCCTAACGACATCCCAAACTCAGCTCGATATCGAAGCGGCCATGGGATCCCTGAATACTGTTTCCGTTAGTAGCCCCGGAAAGACAAAGACTAAGACATCGAAGCGTCGAGACTTGTTTGAGGCTCTCGAGACCGCGACTTCGCGAGTTCCGCAGCTTGTGAGAAATAATCTAGATGCTCAGGGGGGTAATGTCGGGTATCAAAGCGGCCAATGGGTTCCGCGACGAAGTCTACAGAAGGGTTCTAAAAGGAGAAATATGAGGTTGGCTACAGTAGTCAAGATAAATCAAGAGGATGTTGGTGTTGGTGGTAAAGAAGATGGTGGAATTGCTAAGGCTAGTAATGGTGGTCCATAGATGAAGAAGGCGCGTTATGTTAGTAAAGGGCAGAGAGCCAATGGTCTAGGTGAATCGGAGAAGAAACATAGTGGCGATCTAAGAAAGCGTAACAAAATAATTCTATGTCAGACGAAGCAAAAACGCTGGTAACGGCAGTCGTCAGACAAGAGCAGAAACCTCTTCTTGCCAAAAATAAGGTAAGTAGCCTACCTTGAACTTTGCCTTAGTCTTATGCTTAGTCCTTATACTAGGCATCTCGAGATTTGCAATCACTACTGCAGTACTCGGCGTTGGCAATAGCATCACGAAGTCCTTTCACACGGCAAGTGCTTGCGGGTCTGAGCCTGAGTTTGTTCAGGCTCAGTTCGATCAAGAGGCTGATCCCAAGGATTCTTCAGGTGTACCCAAGGATGCTACATGGAACAGCGAAGATCCCACTCTCAAGACTGTCACGCATCCTGATGAGGTTCCGGAGATCACAACCTCTTCCTTCGAAGCAATGACTTTGTTCATGCCAACGTGCAATATCAAGGGGGTGGACCAAGCGAAATGGTGTGTACAAGTGGCTGTAAGTTCTGGCGTCGATAGATGCTTCTGAGAGGTATTCGTAGTCTAGAAAGACTAATATTTAGGAATCGTTTCCAGTGGTGCTGATGGACGGAACTGGAGGTTGAGGACTTCATCAAGATGAGAAGGGGTGAATGTTAGCGCTATACGCAGAGCTTAGAGTAGACTTAGAGTAACTGAGGATAGCTGTTCTTTTAAGGTATTATTGTGTAAATTATAGGACTGTCAATGCCACTATCGACCGTACTTCTCGTCACTCTATTGTACCAACTCCCATGCCATAGGAGACATATTCTGGAGGGCGATATTGAAAGCTATATGGAGGTCTATAGAGCTCTTCTGGAAGAAATGCGAGCGAATACTCCCTCCACGCGTAGCACCGATCGTTTCTTGATTCATTTTGCCACTCCCAGGCTATTGTGTTTACGTACTTCTGCTTCATCTTAATGAACATGCAATCTCCGCCGCCTCATCCTTTGAATGCATATTCCTTACAATATCGATGAGGAGCGACTTGTCAAGAAATTGAACCAGTTAGTGGTGCATCAAACCGTGACAGGAGTAGGGCGTCCAGTCAACTAGGTGAGACTCCGTCCCGCAATTTTTAAGGCAGTGCATCTTGCCACACGAGATTTCTAAAGGCCTGCTTGTCTAGAGGATGCAAGAGTGCCTGCATCTTGTGACCTCTGGTGGAACCAGGATTAACTCGATCTGTTTGACATCTTGCTGCAATCAGGAGATCATTAATATGTAGAACTCTGCCCTAAGCTACCTCCTGTTATGTTCCACCTTATATAATAAGATTCAGTAGCACAGAAGCGAGCTCTAAGTATGTTTAATCTTTGTGAAGAATTGTAAGCCTGGGCTCTACGATGGGCTCCCCGATCAACCATGGGCTTGGCGCCCCACAATACTACACAAATCATGTAGCTATTCGGACCCTCAGTTCACAATACACGACTCCTCTCATAGCCCACACCCGTTACAAGGTTACAAGGATAGCTTATTGCTGGCCAGTTTGTCCGACGGGTCGGTCTGAGGAGTCGGTCGGAGTAGGCTCTCCCTAGTTTTGCCCAGCGTAGAAACGTTCGATGTACGCGATGGACAATAGATAAATGTCCTTGTTGTAGACACAGCCTCAGCGCCCTGTACTATTTTAACAATGACGCAGTTCGAGGTCGGACAACAAACTCCATCGTCTCGTTTCAAAACACGAATTGCCGGGCAGTGCCGCACCGAGATCGTGCAATTCGCCTCGCGTGGTTGTGGTTTTCGCACAGCCCTCGTTTCGGGGACCAATTGCAAGCACTTATGATCCAACGATCCTCCATGCAATAAACTAAAGAGCATCATGGAACATATTGTTACTTCCGTATGCAAACAATTCGCTGAGTCCTGGGGCGAAACAAGCATAGCAGCCAATCACTTGTTTTGATAAAAAGTTTAGCACCTCTGGGAGCTAAGCACATCCAACACCGAGTTTTATGGGCTTGAATGATCTCATATGACCATGTTAAGGCATCCTTGGTCAGGGTGTCCTTGACCGGACGATACCGGTGGGATTGAATGAGGGAAAAGCTGCGTCTTAGAAGTATAAGTATCTCCAATCGGTACTGCTTCTCAGAGATATCCAGAGCATCATCAGTTCCTCTCCTTCCAAGTCCCCAGCACTAGTCTTATCAAAACCATTCTTCAAGCATCACGTACACAGTACCTTTCTCTTATATCTAACCTCTTCCACTCCCAAAATGGCCGGCATAGGTATGCTCGCGTCCGCGATCATCCGCTCTCTCCTGCTCGGTCTCGATTCCCATTTTAGCCCAGACAGCATCGTAAGCTACCACTATTCCCCACCCAGCTTTCATGTTCTAAAACCGCACAACTAGGACCTGCTCCAAGGAGAGGTTTTGGACACGTTGTCTAAGCCCACGTTGAACAACATGTGCGTGTTCTATGTAACAGGAATTCCGGGATCAGTAGAGAAGGACATCGTCAATATCAACGCATGGTTAAAATGCAAGTTTCAGCAAGCCAAAAAACCAAAACCAAGCTAACTAATATCTGTCACACAGGCGGAGAAGAACAATCATTGCTCGGGTCGTGGTTGGAAGTCCCAGCCGACCAGTAAGTCCCAACCCAATCCGCAATATCCTAGCCTCGAGATGAAATATCCTAACCCCCCCACCTAGAGATCTTAAAGTCTCAGACTCCCGCATCGGAGACCTAACCCTCAACTTCCAATCCTCGAAATTCAAGACTTTCCCCTTCCCTGGCGATCTTATCATCTACAATTCCGTGTGGACCGATTCTGCCTTTGATACTGGCATTGGCATTAACAACTGCATAAACTTCTCTAAAAAGGGGTCTATCATTGGTAAAGACTGTAAAGGCAACAAAGTCATTACTACGGTGTGCAACGAAGGTTTCATGGATGGATCGTATGGTATGATTAATCGCGAGAACATTCAAGAGCACGGCTGGATTTATCTTATGGCGTTTCCGGAACTGGGGGTTAATCCGGGGTGTCCAGATCCGGGGAAGAAGGCTAAGAAGGCACTGGAGTTCAGAGGGTGAGGGGTTTGAAGGGTTGGAGTGCCAGCTTAGTGTGTATATATGCATACCATTGCTTTATCTGATTGATTGAATCTATGTCATTTTTGTTTCGAGGAATTACTACCTTGTCGACCATCTGTTATTCGAGTTTATTGGAACTAAACACAGTTTCCTTGCTTACCTCCGCCTGAGTTCCCATCTTCTTCGCAGGGTGTTCGCGTATAGACACCATCTCGAAGTTGCACCCAAACACCCAACAAAAGAGGCTACGACAGCCAAGAGCTAGTTTCCACGGGGGTTGGGATTATTGTGCCTTGCAAAAAGCTCGTTCCAGTCAAAATTTCAACCAGTAGCTTGCGCACGGGTTCCGCTGCCAAGCCTTGGCATGGGCGGAAGAAAAGGGCGATCAACAACAAACTACAGAACTAGAAAGTAGACTATAATAGAATGTCAAGAAAATACCACTGAAAACGAAAAAAAGAGAATGAAACAATGCAGTTTTTTTGCACAGGATTGCTGAATTGCATAAGAATGTCTCTTGTTTTAGCATTGCTGTACCTTTTTACGACCGTTCTCTTGAAAAACATGACTATAAGGGGACTGTCACTTTGGCGCGTGGGGCGAGTAACCAGCGATTTACAAAGCACAATATTGTGCCTTGCAAAAAGCTGGTTACAGTCTAACTATCACCGAAGGGTTTAGCAGAACGTCCGGCACACTCCTACCATAGAGTCTTCATACAATTAAATGCTTTAACTATATTTTATACCTACAAGGGCACAGTTTGCTAGCTAAATTAATATTTACGCTCGCGCAGTCTTCTAACACTAATCTTATTAACCCTAGACATCCTTCTTCACCAGACAGAACGGCAGATCTGGCAAAGCAGTGCCTAGCTCTATAGAGCCTAGAGATCTACCGAGCCTAGAGATCTACCTGAAGAGGATTTGAAGAGTACAAAGAAAGATGTAAAGCGATTACTATAAGAAGAATGAGACAAGATACCCTAGACCTCTACTCAAGCTTGCATCAATGAGATGCCCTGGGAACGGTAGGAGGCCCTCCCAACACCAAAAGCTTATACGATTCTCCTAATTAGGCAATCAAAGGATTTATAGCTCGGTTGAGGCTAAAATATCATAAATTTGGCGATGCCATGCTCGTTATTTTGAGATTCTAAGAGGCTTTTGAAGGGCGAGGATATCTTAGTGACACGGACACGAATTCTTGCACCCCCAACCCATGTGGCCGTGTGGGATTGCGGCTAAACAATGGCCATGCGTTCGACCCCCTGCTCTTAACAGCACCACAGCCTGGGGCCTACCTGTAGCAATTGAAGGTCGCGAACCTCTTCTCTGGTAGTCACGCCTTCCTGTAAATACTTGCTGCTGGCTCCTTGTTATTGCTGTCTGCGCGTGTATAGTAATGTTTTCCATGTCGTCCCAAGACGCACCAGCGCTCTGGTTGATCCATGGAGAGCGCCCCTCCCCGACCTCGAAGCTTTGCTGCTTCAGCGCTGGTCCCCAGTGTTTCTGCTCGACAAATCGACGCTCAAGCAACATGAGCGCTTCTCCGAGACAGACCTCAGAGGTATCTCCGACGTACTACGGCGGGTTGGCCGGGGCGCATGGTCGCGCATCTACACCGTCTTGCGGCTGCTAGACTGCCTCGACGTGATTTGCCCCTTGCTCGCGCAGGCCACCTCCGGCGTCTACTCTCCCTTTACACATCAGACCCTGCCCCAATCGCTGAATCCGTCAGTCGCCCATGAATTCCTCCAAGTGCAGCGAGCGGTGTTGTGGAGTGCCCTTGTCCTGGAGCGCGAGACCGGCAGACACCGACACTTTCTGAGCGCCGACGACATGCCGTTCATCAAGGTGGAGGAGCTAGGTAAGGGCGCCTATGGATACGTGGATAGGGTGATTAGTACGGCTAGTCACAAGGAGTATGCCTGGAAACTTATCCCACGGGGTCGCATCTTCCATCGCCACCAGAAGATCCTCCGAGACTTCGAGCGCGAGCTGGGCACCCTCAAAAAACTCTGCCACCACCGGCACATTGCGCAACTCATCGGCAGCTACACTGATCCGCAGTCTACGCATCCTGGGATTTCACTCGATCGCCTGCCTACCGTAGGCCCTCATCGGTATCAATAGCCCAGGTCGTGCCCGTCGAACACGCTTTGCTATCTTTAAATGCTTCCAAGGACAGCACTGCCTACCTTGACTCTGAAGAAGCTGTCAATCCAGTGGTAGAGGCTGAGAAAACTCGAAGTGACGATTTGGACGAGAAGTCGACAGCAGATGCCGATGAACATGTAGAACGGACATCAGATTCATATTCACTTACCGTTGAAAGAACTGCTATATCCACCACGAGTGGCAAAGAGGACGTTCAGTATCAGCATGGCCATTCTGGTAACAGTGTAGAAAAAGATTAAATTTTCACTGCTCCAGAATATCCTATCAGTCGTGCTAAAGACCCCATTACAACAAATGTGAACGCTCGACAAATACCCACCCCGGGGCGACTTATCAATCGTCGACCTTCAGCTCGGAAAATAACAACCCCAGCATTAATCAGCCCGACGACAAGATCTCGTACTCCCTTCCCGAGGACTGCACCCTCACGACAATTACAACGACTAAGCGGAAATACCGCTTGCACAACGATGGCCCCCCACAGTCCTCGCTCCTCATCGAAAACTTTGAGGACGGTAGGGCGCAGAGCAATGTCAACTCGCGCAAGAATGTCGGGGTCCGTCTCACGCCCTCAAACTCCAAAGCCCACCCGCAAATCACGCAGAAAGCCCCCCCAAATGAGCATAAAACTATTCAGTCGAAGCTCACGGCTAAATTAGCGGTTGAGGGAGCAGAGGAAGAGACGCTCAGCGACTAAGAGGCGGGCCGATCCCAGAAAGTAAATTCAGGCCCGGTCCGAAGATATAAGCTTTTTGCGGGATTGCAGGGTGTGGGGAGCAGGCTCAGCTGGTTTTGGAAGAATGTGAGAAGCAGAATGAGAGAATCCCAGTTCTTTGCATGGGGAAGAGAGGGGGGTGTCTGGGAAGTGAGGTGGAGAGGGGTGTAGAGGATAGGAATGAAAAGACGATGGAGGGTTGGAGGGAGGATATTGGGGGTGGAAGTCTGAAGCGTATGAAGTGGTCCTGTTTCCTTTAATGGAAGGGGCTTGGAATTCAGGGTGCTTGCGTATGGGAGGGTGATTTAGTGCCATACAATCAATTGTAACGCTTTATGCAAGAGGTGAGACCAGAGTACATAGAACAGGTAATAGGTATTATGTATGAAACGAGATTCCTCAGCTGTTAAATGAACTCCTTCTAACTCACCACTACAAAGATCCCAAGCAGGCAACTTCCATCGCCATCTAGTCCTGTCTAACACCACTGCAGACTTGTATCGCTCGAACAAAGCGCCCCTCTGACAGTCTGTCCACCACTCCCCAGCAAGATACCACCTGGGAAAGGCACAATTGTATACGTACTTCCAGGCGCAATAACCGGCGGAGGAAGAGGTGGGCTCAGTCCAAGAATTGGTTGGCTTTTATACGCCGTGCTATCGTCGGCGCCAAATCCCTTCAGGTATCCGGTAAGGGTAAAATGACCCAGCCTAGAGAACTCAACTGTGTTTGGAGCAGCTAGCTTATCAGCCTTCGGAAATGCGAAGGAGATTGTGCAGGTTTTTAGGTGGATTGGCCCGCCGTCGACGTAGTCAGGGACCTTAAGATCCATAATAGTGCATTTATTCGGAGGGTGTAAGGAGGGGTACCATAAGCATTCAATGGGTTCCATGACGAAGCCTATAGCGGGGCTCGAAAAGGATAAAGATGAGGTTAGTTGCATCAGTCAAGATAGTCAGGAGGATTTGGTGTCAATGGTTAAGAGGAAGGTGGAATCGCTAAGACTAGTAATGGTAAGTAACAGATGAAGAGCGCGCGTCATGTTGGTAAAAGTCAGCGAACCAATGGCTGGTGGGTGTTGAAGAAGAAACAGAGTGGTCGAGCTAAGAAAGCGTATCGAGATGAGGCTGTGTCGGATGAAGCCAAGACACTTACAATGACAGTCAACAGACGACAGCAGAAGGCTCTTCTTGCCGCAGACAAGGGAAGTAGCCCTATATAAAACTTCGCCGTAGTCTTATGCTTACTCCTCATATCAGTCATCTCTAGATCTTGCGATCACTACTGCAGTACTCGAAATTAGCAATAGCAGCACAAAATCCTTCCACACAGCAAACTCTTGCGGGTCCCAGCCGGAGCTCCTTCAGGCCGAGTCCAATCAGAAGGCCAACCCCAAGGAACCTTCAGGTTTGCCCAAGGATGCTAAATCGATCAACGGAAATCCCACTCCGAAGGCCTTCACGTATCCCATTGAAGTCCCAGAGATGACAACTTCCTCCTCTGAGGCAGAAGACTTCGTTCACGTCAACATGCCAGATCAAGGAGAGCGAGCTAAGCTTAATGATGCGTACAAGAAGAGTTGGGAGTTCTGGCGCCGATAGTTGCTTCTGCGAGGTATTTGCAGTCTAGAAAGATTAGTGCTTAGGAATCGTTTCCAGTGGTGTTCATGGGCAGTGCTGGAGATTGATGTGAAGCTATTAGGGTAGGAGGATCAGAGGAATCATGAGGAACTAGGTTGATTGCTAAATAGTGTACCTAGGGGTCTATGTATATGCAAGAAAAGGGGTAAGTCTTAGCAACATGTGACTATCGTGTGAGCCTTGCGTGAGTGCTGCAAACAATTGAGGACCCATCGAGGTGAGAAAGGGTTAAGATTAGCGCCATATGTAAGGTCTAGAAAAGCTTAAGGTAGGCTTGGAGTAGCTGACGGTAGCCATTCTTTTAGGTTACTCCCATGTAAATTATATGACTGCCAAGGACATGACCCACCATCGTGCTCGTGATTATATCTGATCCGCGCCCGTGCTATGGGAGGCAAATTTTGTTGGGCGATACTGGAAGCTCTATGGAGGCCTATAGAGCTCTTCTAGGAGAAATGTGAGCGAATACCCCTACCAGCACAGCACCGATGGTTTCTTGGCGGATCTTGCCGCGCTCGAGCTTTTGTGTTTACATACTTCTGCTCCACCTTAAGGAGCATTCAATCTCCGCCGCCTCATCCTTCGCTTGCATATTCCTTCCAATATCGATGAGGGGCCGCTCTTCAGGAGAACGAACTAGTTACATATGCACTAAACCGCAGGAGGCAATTGGGCATCTAATCAACTGGGTAAGACCTCATCTAACAGTTTTCAAAGCAGTGCATCTTGCTACACGAGATTTCTGAAAGGCTGGCCTGTCGAGGAGATGCAAGAGTGCCTGCAACTTGTAACCTATGGTAGACATGGCCGGGATACAGTCGATCTGTTTGACATCTTGCTGCAATCACGAGATCATTAATATGTAGAGCTCTGTCCTAAATTACCTCCTATTATGTTCCGCTTTACTAAGATGCAGTGTATAACAGGAGCCATCTCTAAGGTTGTTGAATCTTTGCTAAAAGGAGCTTGTTGGTGGCAAGTTTGTCCGACGCTTCGGTCCAGCGAGTCGGTCGGAGTAGGTCTACATAGTTTTTCCCAATTGCAGAAACGTTGGAATTACGCGATGGACAACAGTCCAATGAGCTTGTTGCAGACACAGCCTCAGCACCATTTACTATTTTAACAATAACGCAGCGACAACTCCTTCGTTTCGTTTCAAAACACGAATTTCCGGGCAGTGCCGCACCCGATCGTGCAATTTGCCTCGCGCGATTGTGCACAACCTTCGTCCCGGGAACCAATCACAAGCACACATGATCCACTTCAGTGATCCTTCACGCAACAAAACTTAAGAGCGTCACGAAACACATTTTTACACCCGAACTCAAACAATTCTCCGAGTCTTGGGGGCGAAAATAAGCATACCGGTAAATCTCCCGTTTTGGCAAAAGTTCTGCATTTCTGGGATCAAGCACTTCCAACACCGAGTTTTGTGGGGTTGAATGATCTCATCTGACGATGTCAAGGCGTTCCTCGTGGGGGCTTTCTTCATCGGACGATGCCGATGAGATTGAATGAGGAGAAAGCTGCGCGTTGAAAGTATAAGTACCTCCAATCGGTACTGCTTCTCAGACATAGCCAGAACATCAGATTCTCTCCTTCAAAGTTCCCAGCATAGGCCTCCTCGAAACTGCCGCAAATATCAAGAACACAGCACTGTTCTCTTGAATCCAATCCCTTCTACTCTCAGAATGTCTGGCATAGGTATTCTCGCGTCTGCGATTATCCGCTCTCTCTTGCTCGGCCTCGATGCCCATTTCGGTCCAGACAGCATCGTAAGCTACCACTCGTATGCACCCGGCTTTCATATGCTAAAACCATACAACTAGGACTTGCTCCAGGGAGAAGTTTCGGATACTTTGTCTAAGCCCACGTTGAACAACATGTGCGTGTTCTACGTAACCGGAATCCCTGGATCAGTAGATGAAAGCGTCGTCAATATCAACGCATGGGTGAAATGCAAGTTTCAACAGCCAGCAAAACCAACTGCAAATCAACTAACATCTGTCACACAGGCGGAGAACAACCATCATTGCTCGGGTCATGGTTGAACGTCCCAGCCGGCAAGTAAGTCTCGCCCCAGCCAGCAACATCCCGGCCTCGAGATGAGATATCCTAACCCCCCGTCCAGAGATCTCAAAGTCACAGACTCCCGCATCGGAGACCTAACCCTTAACTTCCAATCCTCGAAATTCAACACCTTCCCCTTCCCTGGCGATCTTATTATCTACAATTCTGTGTGGACCGACACTGCCTTTGATTCCGGCATTGGTATGGGCAACTGCATCAACTTCTCTAAGAAGGGCTCTATCATTGGCAAAGACTGCAAGGGTGATAAAGTTGTTACTACAGTTTGCAACGAAGGTTTTCTAGATGGATCGTATGGTGTGATTAATCATGAGAACATTGTGAAACACGGTTGGATTTATCTTATGGCGGTTCCAGAGCAGGGGGTTAATCCGGGGTGTCCGGATCCGGGGAAGAAGGTTAAGAGGGCGTTGGAGTTTAGAGGGTGAGGGGTTTGAGAGGTTGGAGTGGGGAGGTCTGGGTGGTGCTGGTTGAGTGTGTACATATGCATGCCATGTCTTTATCTGATTGATTGAATCTGCGACGTTTTATTTCGAGGGATTGCGGCTCTGCCAGCATATCTGCCATTCGAGTTATTGGAATCAAACACAGTTTCGTTCCTTACCTCTGCCCAAGTTCCCATCTTCACTAGGTGTTCGCGTATAGACACGACTTCGAAGTTCACCCAATCTCCCAACGAAAGAGGCTACAACAGTCGAGAGCTAGTTTCCACGGGGGTTTTGATTATTGTGCCATGCAAAAAGCTAGTTACAGTCCAAATTACAACCAATAGCAAGAAGATCTGCGCGCGGTTTGCAAAACCAAGTCTTGGCATGCGCGTAGGAGCAAGACACAAAGCTAACTTGTCCACGCAGTTAAAAAAGGATTAAAAAAGATGTTAAAAACTACTATTATTGCTGTCTGCACTATAGACAATTTTTGCGAGAGCACTCTATGCAAGAAGTATGAAGCGCAGAATGGGGTATAGGATAGTATTCATAGACGAATACGGGTTCGAGAAAGGATATATATATGCACTACGGCACGTGACTGGAGATCATGTGCTCGAGACCGGGCCGAGGGCTCTCCGGGGGGAGTCCGAGGCATGTCTCAGTTAACTGCGACAGCTTTTACTTTATATTATTTAACCCTATTGACTTCTAAATCCTCTCCCTTCTTCTAATTAAGTATAAAGGTGTTATAGTAACAAAAGGGCGATCAAAAAGCTGCAAAAGCGGAAAGTAAATAACAAATTGACAAGTATTGAATTGCTTAAACGCTTGAGTGTGGAAGGATGCCTACAAGGAAGACTGTCAAGAATCGCCCAAAATTAATCATCCCCGAGCCAGGCGACTCCATGGGGTCATTTGGGTTTGCAGCGCGTCCGCAGACCCAGTTTGGTAGCCGGGCGATGACATAAGTGGCCAGTCCTGATCAAACCCTGAGGCCCGTTTTAGACTGTAACTTGAGTTTTAAAAAACACAATGGTGGGAGGTATTGAGCAGGGAGTATGAGGTACAGAGAGGGAATGCAACATAGGGGTGTGAAGAGGGAATAAACAGCAGTGCCCGAGGCAAAGTACGTGCTTACAAAATCGACGAGCAGATTATCCTTCCTTTCCAGGAAGAAAGTGGCTAGTCCTGATTAGGAACGATAACAGGCTTTGCTTAGAAGGTCTTGGCAGCGCTAATTATATTTAGAGGGAAAAACCACGCAGCAGAAGTAATTTTAACACCCCTAACCGCGTTGTCTTTACCCGTTTTTCTCGCTTGACGCACGGCCTCACCTGGCGCACGGATTTCAGCCAATATCCTCACATAGATTTGAAGCTCTAGAGCTCACTATAATTCGAATTATCGCAAGATTTTGTAGAGTAACAGGCAATAGGGTACAGCGAATAAAACTACGTCATTATCTAGTCGCGATACCTAGTAGGAAGGCTGATCTGTCGCCCTCGGCGATTTGTCAGCTGGGGGGCAGCAATAACCTCTACAACTGATTCCTCATTACCACCATCATTCTAAGGACTAAGAGAATGCTGTTTGCTCCTTTTTTTAGCCTATTTAGCATATTAGATGTCCTTTTAGAGCTGCGCAGCTGCTAATCTAGCTTACTTATTGTTCTCCTTCTCCTGCTGCTTCTAAGCCTGCTCTTAGAGTTAGATTTTCTTTGCAGTAGCCTTTATGCGCTGTCTCTTCTCTATAACCTACTCCTTCTCTGCTTTCTTTGCAGCTTTGCACTTAGCATCTTTTTTTTTTTTAAGTCTCTCTGCCTCTGCTACTTCTACTTTTTTTATTTCTTACTTATAAGCTTACTAGACCTTGTTTAGGCTCTAAAAAATTACTTTACTATTTAGATTAAAAGAAAGTTTAAGCTAAAAAGCTTTACCTTTTTACTAACACTTCTTCTTATTAACTAGTGCTTTTTTAAGGCCGCAAACCTCTAGTTTTAAGAGGATGTTCTGCGTAGACAGTAAGTAGATTGTTTATAAAAGCTGCTAAGCCTTAAAGTTATATATGTTGTTAATAACTAATCTTAAAAGCTTAGTAATCTTTCTCTAATCTTTAGCTATTAGCACTAACCTTAAGCTCTTACTAAAGAAAGGTCTCTTAGCCTTAGAGTTATTAAATTAGTCTAGAATAACATTAAGCTTAAAGAGATAAAAACTGTAGGTTTTAAACCCTAAAAAAACGTTCTTAGCAGTAAAAGCTCTCTTCTATGCTGCCTAGAACATGCAGAAGAAATCTCTCTTAGTAATAGTAAAAAAAGCTTAAGATTCTTCTATAAACTATGCTATCTTATAAGTATAAGCTTATAAGAGAGGCCTAAACAAGTAAACATTAAGCAGCTAAAGTATATAAGTACTATAAAAAAGATAGATAGCTAAAAAGATCTTGTTATTATTACAGTACTTAATAAACTTTATGTTTATATAGAATCTATGTGTCACGGTATCCTCCCTGGATCCCAGACATAACTGTATTAGACGCGTACTAGAGTATTATTAGTGCATGTCTAACATAAACACAACACAACACAGACATAAACTTAAGCATAAACTGCCTTAACACTAACTAAACCTAAAACAGGCTTAATTTATACCTAAAGCGCTTAGACTTCTAAGCTAAGTATTTAATTACTAATTTTCTTCTAAACCTTTTTATTTCTTACACAACGTCTTATACCTACTATAATACCTTACATAGTAATTAAACTAGACCTCTATAAAGCTCTATAACCTTACTTATGCATAATTATAACATTATATTATGTTAAAACTTTAGCTAAGAATAGCCTTTAAATCTAATTTAATAAGCTTAGTACTTATATAACTCTAAGCTATTAAAGTAAGCTAAAAAGCTTTCTAAAAAGCACTTACTTTATAAAAAAGCTACTATGTTGTAAGCTTTAAAGCTTTTTAAAAAGACTTTAAAAAATAGCTTTATGTTATTAAGTAGTCTATTTTTGCCTTAACTTTTATTATAGTAGTAGAAACTAAGAACTTACTAGCCTTAAAGCCTACTTAGAAGTCTAGAGATAGCTTAACTTTTTCCTGCCTAACGCTGCCTATAACCTGTAACTTTTTTAACTTAGTAATAAAATCTAACTAACTCCCTAATCCCCTGCTATTTAACAGAAAATAAAAAGACCTACTTTTCTTCTTACATAAGCTCTAATATAAACTTAAAAGAAATATAGACTAATTCCCCTTTAAACACTTTTAGTTACTATATGCCTACTTTTAACTTAACTATAACATAATAGCCTTAATTAACTTACTAATAAATAAAAATATTATTAACCTAGATTAATTTATAGTGTTTTTATAAGTAACTTATAAAGACTTAAATAAAAAGTTAACAGCTTTAAGTTACCTAAACACTTTATAATAATAAAAAAAAAGCTTTACTTTACACTTTACTAAGTTCTGCTAACTTACATTTAATATAGGCCTAAATAAAATAGGTCTAATTATAGCCTTATATAACTCCCTCTTAACTAAACTGTAACACGCTATAGTAGAAGAACCCCTTCTAAACAACCTTAATGCGTATGTAAACCTAATTGCTACCTACAATAATAACATAAGGTTCCTCCCTGTACAAGCCCTAATACACCCCTAAACTAGCGCAGTTGTAAATAAGGACCTTAATATAATAAAAATTAATTTAAATTATGCTCTAGTTAGTTCTAGAAAGTGTAAAAATTATAAAAAGAAAAGTTAATATTTTAAGTGTAGTAAGCATAGTTATATCTTTTAAAACTACTTTATTTCTTTTTCTTAAGTCTGCGCAAGTAGCGCTGCTAGTACTTATTAAAGATTTTTACTATTCTAATTTTGTTTTTATAAAGGCTTTAACTTATATTTAAGCTTTAATCTCTTTTACTACTCTTAACATAGCCACAGCTATAGCAGTAGGAGCCTATAAAAAGGCTTGTCCTAGGGCTAAGTTACCTTCTAGGACTAATTTAACACTAGATCTCTGCTAACTTATAGGCTAAGTCCCCTACTAATAACTAAAAGTACTAAGTTAATATTTCTATATATTTATAATAAAAAACTATATTAGCTTTAATATAAGCTCTTATTAACTTAAGAGTAAATAGTATAGGTTATATTAATAAAAAACTAGCGCGTAAACTAAATCTTTAATTAACACTGCTTACCTAAATAATTTACTTAACTAGATTTAATAAAAAATAACTTAAAAAAAGTTTTATTTTTTATACTATAACTATTATAATTACCTACTAACACTATAAGGAGTAGATTAAACTCTATGTAATAAACATAAGATGTTATAACTTAATCCTAAGACAACTATAGCTGTATTAGCATAAAGTTGCTTTTAATTACTAAAAGTAAGTTTTAAACTTTAACTTTTTTTAATACTAAGATATATGCTTACGCTTACACTTAAACAACACTTAAATAGCACTTAATATAGAAGGTTTTTAGACCTACTTTCTAATAACCTAAAAAAGAACTACCTAAGTAAGGCTAATAAGCTAGGCCTTTTACTAAGATAAGCTATATAAAATAATTTAATAACTACTTAAACTTAAAAAAAAGAAAGCCTTTAAAAAACCTTTACTTACCTAATTTAGACATAAACTAGGACTTAAACAGTAAATAGACATCTGCTACATAAAACCTACTCTGTTTGTAACTCTAGCTTAATAACTAGATTATAAAATTTACGCAGTTATAATTTCTAATATAGACTAAGCTTTAGCTCCCTAAAAACACACTAACTTAAGAATAATAGTCCTTTAAAACTACTATAACTTATTATATGTCTTTTTCTAAGATAAGTCTAATAAGCTTTTAATACAACATCTATATAATTACTAGATAACCTTTAAGCCTAGTAAACAACCTAGTTATAGGCTACTATATAGGATATTACTAAATAAATTAAAAGTGCTCTAAAAATACTTTAATAAAAACCTAAAAAAAAGTTTATTTAAGCTAGCTCTTTACTAGTAGCGTTACTTATACTATTTATAAAGAAACCTAGAGGTAGGCTTTAATTCTATGTTAACTACTAAGAACTAAATACTGTTACTATTAAAAACTAATACTTAATTCCCTTTTTATAAAAAACTTTAAGCTAACTAAGTAAAGTAAAGTATTTTATAAAGTTAAATATTATTACTGCCTTTAATAAGCTAAAAATAGTAAAGAGTAATAAGTAGCTAACAGTGTTTTAGACTTAATATAGACTATTTAAGTACTTAGTAATGCCTTTTAGCTTAGCTAACACGCCTAGTACTTTTTAACATTTTATAAATAACTTACTCTAACCCTACCTAGACATGTTCTGCACTATGTATATTAATAATATTCTAATCTATAGCAATAGCCTTTTAGAGTATAAACAGCATATACACCTAGTGCTAAAGGCTATAGAAGAAGCAGGTCTATAACTTAACATAGATAAATGTAAGTTCTACTAATTAAAGGTTATGTATTTAGAATATGTAATCTTTATAGATAGTATTTAAATAGACCTTATTAAGGTTTAAACTATGCTAGATTAGTAATACCTAAAAAATATAAAAAATATTTAAGCTTTTATAAGATTTACTAACTTCTACTAATAATTTATTAACAACTTTTTACAGCTAGTAAGCCCTATAATTACACTTACTAAAAAAAGAGTTTAATTTAACTTTAACTTAAATTACTAATAGTTCTTTAACTAGCTAAAGAAAGCCTTTACTAAAGCTCTAATACTCTACTACTTTAACTTTAAACTACTAATACTTATAGAAGCTAATGCCTTAGACTATGTAGTAGCAGGAGTTTTTTCTTAGACTAAGCTAGATAGGACTATTAGGCCTATTATATACTTTTTAAAAAGAATAAGTTCTATAGAAGGTAATTATAAAATTTATAATAAAAAATTACTTACTATAGTACACTACTTTAAATAATAGCAACCTAAACTAGAAGGTGCAGCGCATCTAATACAGGTTCTATTTAACTATAAAAACTTGCAGTACTTTGCAACTATAAAACAACTTAGCTACTAATAAGCCTATTAGTCTAAATACTTATTTTATTTTAATTTTAAGATTACTTATTATCTTAGTTAAAATAAAGAGAAACTAGATGCCTTTATAAGGCAATCCTAAAACATCCTTGCTTAAGAAAAAGTGTAAAAGGCTTAACACTAAACTTTACTTTAACTTAAGCTATTTTTAGACCTTAACTTAAATAAAATAAATTAAATAATTAATTAAATTATTACTAATAAGTATCTAAATAATAAATTTATTTAAAAAACTTTAGACCTACTTTAAAATAGCACTAGTTAGTTAAAAAAGGTAACACTAGCTAACTATAAAAACTAAAATAGTAAGCTATATTACTATAACTAACTTATAATTTTTAATTCTAATAAACTAAGAATTAAACTACTCTAAATTATACATAACTTGCCTGTTAGAAAACACTTAGGCAGAGAAAAAACTCTTAACCTACTATAAAGAGAGTACTACTAGCCCTACATGTTCTATACTGTACGCTAATACATATTATGTTGCTATACTTGCTGTAAAGCAAAGGCCTTTTAAGAAAGGTATAATAGCTTACTTAAACTACTTCTAATCTTTAAATAAGCTTAGAAAGACATATTAATTAATTTTATTATAAACCTACTTCTATTTAAAAAGTATATAAATATTATAGTAGTTATTAATTACTTAACTAAGTATTAACACTTAATACTATGTTCCTCTATAACTGCCCTTAATATAGCCTAGTTATTCTACTAATACATATAAGTTTACTATAGCCTGCCTAACATAATTATATTAGACAGAGGTACGCAGTTTGTCTTAGCCTTCTAAAACAAACTCTATAAACAGCTCTAAATTATCCCCTATCTATCTACAGCTTTTTACCTAGAGACTAATAGCTAGACTAAGAACATAAACACTATAATAAAATAAGTCCTATAAGTGTACACAAACTACTAGTAAAACAACTAGGTAAAATAGTTAGCTATAGCATAGTTTAAAGCTAATAATATAATATTTAAATTAACATAAGTATCCTTATTTTTAGTAAACTATAGATACTACCCTTAAATAGAATTTAAACTACTTTTAAATACCCTCTAACTAACTTATTAATCTGTATAAGTAATAAATGTAAATAGACTTATTAATAAAATTTAAAATATATTTAAATATGTTTATAAAAAGCTTACATAGGCTTAAGCTTTTTAACAAGAGTACATAAACTAATTCTAAACTTCTACCCCTGCGTATGCAGCTAGCAAGAAAGTCTAGCTAGACACTAGAAATATCTAAATAAACTAATAATTAAAAAAACTTAATTAAAAAAACCTTAGCCTCTTTATAGTAGCTTATATAGTCTTATTACACACTTACTAATTAATCCTACCTAACAGCATAAAGATACACCCTGTGTTCTATGTATTATTGCTGCGCTAAGTAGCCTTTAAATCTAACTATCTACCTAGACAGCTAAACCTGCTACCTAAACTTGTTATTATAAATAATAAACTAGAATATGTTATAAAAGACATTAAATAAATCTAGTTTAATAAAAAAAAACATATTTATA
This sequence comes from Lindgomyces ingoldianus, assembly GCF_010093535.1. Classification (NCBI taxonomy): domain Eukaryota; kingdom Fungi; phylum Ascomycota; class Dothideomycetes; order Pleosporales; family Lindgomycetaceae; genus Lindgomyces; species Lindgomyces ingoldianus. Next base: position 265,772 of record NW_022985205.1, read on the forward strand.
AATACTTTATAAAATAGACTAGATATAACAAACTATTATAGAAACCTATAGAAGCTTTATAAGAGAACTTTATAGTAACCTAATTCTACACCTAATACCTATCTAAACTAAACCTGTACTCTAATAAAGACAACTTAATGCTAGAACTACTAATGTAAAGAATTCCCTTCCTAATAAGAGGGGGGGTACTGTTACAGTATCCTCTCTAGATCCTAGACATAACTATATTAGATGTGTACTAGAGTATTATTAGTGCACGTCTAACATAAACACAACATAACATAGACATAAACTTAAGCATAAACTGCCTTAACACTAACTAAACTTAAAATAGGCTTAATTTATACCTAAAGTGCTTAGACTTTTAAGCTAAGTATTTAATTACTAATTTTCTTTTAAACCTTCCTGTTCCTTACACAACGTCTTGTACCTACTATAATACCTTACGTAGTAATTAAACTAGACCTCTGTGAAGCTCTATAACCTTACTCGTGCATAATCGTGACACTATGTCTATTAAGGATAAAAAGTTAGTATCTCTACTGCACTTTTAGTTTAGTCTCTCTATTAAAAATTATCTTAAGCTATTAAAGCCTAAAGTTATTATTAGTTTATTTACTTAACGTACCTAACGGGTTGGCCGGCCACACGGGTTGGCCGGCCACTTTTGCCAAGCCCCCACTAAAACCACCCTATTCTCTTGCAAAACAGCCTACTTTAGCCCTATATAGAGTAATACAACATAAGATATTATTTAGAGTCTACTTCTGCTACTTACTTACACGTACGCAAGTTATGCCTAGTCTAATTGCACTGCCTGCATTGCCTTTAACTTAGCTTACTTTCTTTAGCGCGCACCTGCGTCTTTAGCTTCTTCCTATTACTACGCGCTCTAAACTCCTTTAGAGTAGTTAGATAAGCTTTATTCTTAACTATTAAGGTCTCTTCTGCCTAAATTTACTTCCTTTTATGTAATTTATGTTGCGTGGCAGCTTTATTTGCTGCTTAAAGCTCTATAATCTTATAGCCTACTTTATTACGTTAATGCCCTAGATAACTATTATCTACTTTTTATTACCTTGCTATATTACCTTTAGCTGTCCTTGTCTCTCTAAAGCTGTAATAACTGCTCTAGTTAATATCTAGCCTATTATAAAGCCTAATTTGTTAAAGTTATACCTGTCTTTATCCTAGATACTATACTTAGCTTTTATGTTAGCTACTAGGCAAAACTAGCCCTAGATAACCTCTAGATCCTTATAGAGCGCTCTTTTATAATTATACTTATAATTAAACTTTATTATAAACTTAGGGTAGTGCTTAACCTACATACTAGTCTAGTTTAAGCTAACCTGGCCTAGATTACACTCTGTAGGCAAGGAATTAGCTATATTAGCTATAGCTGTAAGCTTAAGAGGAAATTTGCGTGTAATAAGCTTAAGTATGTACTTAATAACTACTTTTTTTTTAAGCTTAGTTAGATTCCTTAATTTAGGCTAGCATTCTGCTTGTGAAGGCTGTCTAGCGCGTTAATTGCTTAGTGTTGTGTAAGAGACATTATAGATAGCTGCAGCGCGTTGTAAGGAGAGTTTTAAGTCTTATTTAAGAGCCTAAAGAGCAAGCTATATCTAACGTTCTTTAGAAGATTTAATCTAGTGTTGTTGTTAAGGCATTATGTAGATAGGTAGAGTTTGGTGGGGGCTTGGCAAAAGTGGCCGGCCAACCTGTGTGGCCGACCAACCCGTTAGGTACGTTAAAGATAAGGTAAAGAAAGCTTTATATATCTTAAGATTAAAGTCCTAAAGCTATAAGTCTTAAATGTTACCTATAACTGCCTAGTAGATAAGGCCTAGAGAGAGAGAGGATCTGTTAGCGCATATATAAGCAATTGTTGTTATCTACTTATAGTTGCTGTCCTAAACTATCTGCTTAATCCCACTCTCTTTATACTTCTGCTAGGAGAAGATCTGCTTTATCTTTAAAAGCACTCTAATTAAGAAGCCCTTTTTATCTATATTGTACATGTTTTCTAGCTAGATATTGTATTATTTAATCTTACGCTTTAGGAGATTAAAATATACTGCGTATTTAAAGGCAGAATTAGCTCTCTTCCTCTCCTTGTTAATGCTAGTAGTCTACTTTAATACTAGGTTAACTTAGTAATGCTTAAGAAACTAGTCTAGCCACAAGCTCCCTACCTGTTTGCTGCTTATTTTAGTAGCAAAGTTGCGTAGCATGTTTCTTGTAGAGGGTAGCCCTTACTTACACAGTCTCTTAATGTATTCTAAGAGCTCCCTCTTCTAACAGTTGTTTAAAAGTTGTTAATTCTTATATTGCTCTGCACAGGAGCCTTAGACCCTGCGTGTCACGGTATCCTCCCTGGATCCTAGACATAACCGTATTAGACGCGTACTAGAGTATTATTAGTGCACGTCTGACATGAACACAACACAACACAGACATAAACTTAAGCATAAACTGCTTTAACACTAACTAAACCTAAAATAGGCTTAATTTATACCTAAAGCGCTTAGACTTCTAAGCTAAGTATTTAATTACTAATTTCCTCTTAAACTTTCCTGTTCCTTACATAACATCTTTGTCACGGTCAACTTGGACATGCCTCGGACTCTCCCCGGAGAGCCCTCGGCCCAGCCTTGGGCACATGACGTCCCGTCACGTGCCCTAGCACATATATATATATCTTCTTACAAACCCCTAAGTCTCCTTAAGGATTTATCTATTAATACTATCCTGTACCCCCTTCTGCGCTTTACGCTTTCTGCTTTACAGTGCTCTTATAATTTAAATTCTTTATACTCTTTTATAGAGACGCAGTTAGTTTAAAGAACAGAAGGCTACTTTTACTACTACTTTTTAAGCTTTACTTTAATTAAAGAGCTATAATAACAATAGCTAACAGCAGTTGCACACGCAAAAGCAGGGCCACAGCTACTACCCCTTCTAAGGCTGTTCTAGAGACGCCCTATAATAACTCTAGTGCTTAACTTCTTAAGCACCTTACATCTTAGCGCTTTAACTAAATTCTACTAGATTAGTAAGTATAAGAAGTAAAAAATAAAAAACACTAAGTTTTTAAGTTAAAAGATAAGCAAGACTCTAGAAACTATTAAAGACATAGTTAAACTAAACCTAGAAACTTTTTAAGTTACACTAGATAAGAATTAAATAACCCTTTTATTACACTAAGCCCCCTAGGTTTTAGAACTTTAGGGACTACTAGTTAGCTCTCTATAGGCTACTTACAGCAACTATTAGCAACAGGGGCAAACGCAATACGCTGCAGTACCCTTCTAAGGCAGGCCTAAACTAGCTCTACTGCTGTCCTAGTGCAACTCTTAACTAATAAAGTGTTTATATAATTACTTTTTATAAAAGCTTTTTAGCTTAAGGCTAAAAAAGCTTTAAAAGCTAAAATTAGTTAAGCTTATAAATAAGCTTAGATTACTTTTATAACTCTTAGCTTATCTTTTAAAACTACTCTAAATTAACTCTAATTCTAAGCTAGCCTAAATAAAACCTTAAGTTAGCTATTTAAAATTAAGGCCTTTTTAAAGCTTAGCTTTTTAAAGAAGTCTCTAACTCTACAGTAAGTAGACACTTAGGTAAGAGATATAAACAGTATCTAAAAATATATAGACTTTTTAGATAACTTTGCTACTTAAACTTAATAAATTATTAACTAGATCTAGTTTAAAGTTTATAAAGACCTAATTAGTTATGCTATTAATAAAGGCACTATTAAAACCTAGGCTTAGCTTTAAACTAAAGTACACAAGCTTACCTAGGATCCTTTTCTAACGCAGTATAAAAACTACTATTACTTTTAGAATATAAAGTAAAAAGTAGGTAATATATTTAACACTTTTATTACTTAGCTATCTTAGTAAGAAGGTCTTTTAAAAAACACTTTTTTCTAAACCTCTAATAAAAAGGAACTCTATAAAATTAAAATTACCTTTATATAGAGCTGCCTTTTAGAATTTATCTAAAGAGAAATGTAGCATAATAGCTTACTTAAGTTTATAAACACTTAGCTAGAGTTTAAGCGCGCTATACGCAACACTAAAACTGTTACTTACTCTAAGCAAGCTTTAATAACGCCCTAGGCTAGCTCTAAAGACGCTTTAACTTAAAAAAAAAAGCAGTTCTGCTCTACCTTAAACTCTTAATAGTAGTAGAAAGATAAAAGATAAGACTAGAAGCCTATAAGCTAATTAATAAGCAACTAATAGTCTTTAGTATAGAAGACTAATACTACTGTAACAACACCTTAAGAGACCTCTAGTAAACATAAGCTCTACTAGAAAAACTAATTTAACTAAAAAGATAATAATAGCATAAAAAAAAAAAAGCCTTAGTTATAAATCTTACATACTTGCAACTAAGGCCTAAATTAAATAGTAAGCAGCTCTATATTATAGTTTAGGTGCAGCTTAAACTCTCTAACAGCAGAACAACTATCCTCTGCAGCCTTTATAACATAGGTGCTAAATTAAACCTAATAAATGCTAGTGTTATTTAGAAATATAGCCTTTTGTGTAAGCACTACTATAAGAAGCCTAATATAAGCTTTATTAATAATTACTAATTATAGTTAGGATTACTATATAATCTTTCCCTTATCTACACAGACAATAGGGGTACTAATAAAAAAGTTAGCTTTTAAAGATTTTAGTTAGCTAATTTCTTAAGTTATAACCTAATTTTAAAGTATCTTTAGCTGTAAGAAGCTAACCCTAAAATCTGTTTTAAAAACAGTACATTTAAGTAGTAGAAAAATAATAATAGTAAAATCTAGTTAGTATCTGCTAAGAAGCTTTTAAAGGACTTTAGTCTTAAAAAGACTACATACATGCTGCACTCTACCTCTTATACTATTTAACTAATAAGCAATAATGTTAGGAAGGAAGCCCTCTTAGAGGAACTGCTTTAGGGACACCCTAAACCTGCTCTACAAGCTCCTAGGCCTAGTAGCAATATAGTGCAGGATGTAAAGTACTTTTATTATTAAGGGCTACTCTAGTTAAAGAAGTACATGCTTAAAATTTAAAAGCATTTTTAAAAGTGTGTTAAGATGTTTTTAAAGCTTTTATAGCTTTCTAAAGCTATAGCTTATTATGTAGTAGCTAGTATCTATAATTAAGGCTACTGCTAGGCCACACTACCTACAGGCGTTGCCTAGGTACTTCCTAATAACAGCAATAAGTATTTAGGCACTAATAATGCTAACAACGCTTTAGACCCTAAGGAACTTACGCATGTTCCCCTTAAGTTCTACTTTTAGTAGTATGCTTTTAGCAAACATTATATAAACATCTTTAGGCTAAATAGTAAGTATAATTATGCTATAAAAATCAAAAAAAGAAAAAAGATTTTAAACCTCTTAATCTATAACCTCTCTTGCTACAAACTAGATATCCTGCAGAAATACCTTAATGCAGCCTAGGAGAAGAGTTAGATACGCCTAAGCAGGTTGCTAGCAGGTGCTTTTATCCTCTTTGTTCTAAAACTAGATAGGACACTATAACTTTATATTAACTATTAAGGTTTTAACAAAATTATAATTAAAAACTAATATCTTATTTTACTTATAAGTAAGATGTTAGATTGCCTGTTAAAAGCTAAAGTCTTTATAAAGCTTAACCTTTATAACACCTACTATAGGCTTTGCATTAAGGAAGGGGATAAGTAGAAGACTACTTTTAAAACCTAGTATAGGCATTTTAAGTACTTTATTATGCCCTTTAGCCTAGCTAATGCTCTAGCCACCTTTTAGTCCTATATCTATAGGGCTTTAAAAGGCTTATTAGATAGAACATGTGTTATCTATTTAAATAACATCTTTATTTACTCTAAAGATAAAAAAGACTATAAGTAATATATCTTTAAAGTTCTTAATTAACTAGTAAAATAAAAACTATACTGTAAAGCATCTAAATGTTCTTTTAAGACAAAGGCTGTTAAGTTTCTAGGCTTTATAGTTACACTAAAAGGTGTAGTAATAGACTTATTACGCGTCTAGATAATTAAAAAATAGCCTAAGCTAAAAAGCTTTAAGAACATCTAAGTATTTTTAGGCTTTATAAACTTTTATTAAAGATTTGTTTATAATTACTTAGAGATTACACGCCTACTAGTTAACTATATAACAGCTGCTTAAGCTCTAAGTCTGCCCTATAGGGGCCCTAACTTAAAAAAAAAGAAGGAAGTAAAGTAGAATTATAAAAGTCTTATAAAGTAGTACTAGAAATAGTTCTAGCCTAAAAAGGCTTATAACACCTTTCTAACTTTTAAGTTAAAATTTATAAATGCCTTAGTTTTCTAGCACTTTAATCTATTAAAGCTAGTTATAATTATTATAAACACTTTTAAGTTTACTATAGTAGTAATACTGCTCTAGCCTTAGTTTTTTAAGCTAGCAGTAAATTGCTACTAAAGGCCTATAGCCTTCTAGAGCTGCAAGTTAAGCAGCCTATAACTCTATTAGCATACGCATAACAAGGAGTTATGCGCAATTGTAGAGAGCTTTAAACATTAAAGGCACTACCTAAAGTACACTCTAAGCATAATTTAGGTACTTTTTAATTATAATAATCTATACTATTTTATAATAACAAAAGAGCTCTCCTTTAAGCAAGCCTGCTAGGTAAAAGAGCTAGCGCAGTTTAATTTTAAAATTAAATATAAGCTAGGTCTAGAAAACCTAGCTAATAGACTATCTAGAAGACCTAATTACATAAAAAAGGTCTTCTTAGAAGAAGTAAAATTACTATAAAACATAATGCTTTTAACTTTATAGTAAAAGCTTTAAGTGTAGGCAATTTAAACATCTACAGCTTGTTGCGCTAGTTAGGCAGTATGTAGTATAACTTCTCCTAACAGTAACCTAGTAAGGTGCTGTACTATACCTAGGGAATCCCTAAATCTACCTAACATAATGTTAATTATTAAAGGTACGCCTCTATTAACCTAACCTGTTATTTCTACAGACTATAGCAGTTACAAGGCAGTTAATCCTAAAGCGCTGTAGGTCCTCTATAGGGAACCTATAATGCAATAATAGACTTAGGATGTTATAAAGAAGTTTCTTTATTACCCTTACATCTATAGAATGTTGTTGCTAAACTATTTTACTATTATAGCTATATAAGATAAAAACACTTATTTTTTAAAAGTCTTAAAACATCTTTTTAAGTATATTAAGTAAGTGTAAGAAACTAATAAGGCCTATTAGTTAAATGCGCTCTTAACAAAAAAAAAAGTAAGTAAGGTAAAAAAGGGCACCCTATTTTAAAAGCATAACCCTATAGGTGTCCTACGCAGGAATAGGAGAGTATAGATCCTAGATAATAAAGCCTTATGTTAAAATATTTTAATAAAGAACTATAATAACTCTATAGAAAAGTATTATAGTGTTAAAAAGACTACAAACCTCTTTAAAAGGAAATACTACTAGCTATACCTTTACTATAATGTTTATAAGTATGTTGTAAGGTGCGCACTATGCTAGCTAAATAAGATTTAGTAGCATAAGCTTTAAAAGTTGCTAGAACCTTTACCTCTACTTACTTTTTTATAAAGGCACTACTTACTAGACTTTATTACTAACTTGCTAGAGTTAAAAGACTTTATAAGTAGTACTTATAACTTAATTTTAGTACTTATTAACTACTTCTTAAAGTATGTCTAGTACCTTCCTGTTACTAAAACTATTATAGTAAAAAAACTAGCTACTTTTCTAAAAAAGTAATTCTTTATAAAGATAAAACTACTAGATACTTTTATTTTTAATTATAGTTTAATCTTTACTAGTTAGTTTTAGTTAGATATCTACTTTTACTTAAAGATTAACTACTAGCTTAGTATAGCTTTCTATTTTTAGACTAATAAGTAAACTAAGTATTAAAATTAAAAATTAAAGTTATTCTTATAGTTATACTTAAACTACTAGTAAGATAATTAGTGCAAGCTGCTACTATACACAGAGTATGCTTATAACTCTAAGAAACACTCCTTTTATAGCAAATGCCTAATACACGTAGCGTACAGGGTCACTTTAAAGGGCTTTAACAAGGTTAAGGACAATTATTAGCTTAGGCGCCTGCCCTAGGTATAGAACAAGTCTAGAAAGGCACTAGCCTTGCAGGACTAAGTAGTCACTTATCTCTTAAGATAGAACAAGTAATAGGAAGCTGCGCACTTATGCCTTAAGTAAGCGCAGCAGCACTAGGTTAAATAGTACAACACTAAGCATTTAGAAAAGCACTTTAGTGTAAGAGATTAAGTTATTCTAAGGTTAAAGCACATTAAAACACAGCATCTATTAAAAAAGCTTAATGCAATGTACCTAAAACTCTTTAAGGTACTTAAAAAAATTAAAAAGCTAGCATACTAGCTAGACTTACTATAATTAATGTAAAGGATTTATCTTGTCTTCTATGTTTTACTGCTAGAGCAATAGAACAAGCCTCTTTAAGAAAAGCCCTTCTAGCCTAGGCCTGTACATGTCCTAGAGACAGATAGTAGAGACTGCTATAAAGTTAAAGGAATTCTTAAACATAAAGATTTAAAAGTAGAATAATAGTTTTTTATAAAGTAGCTTAAGTAGCTTTTTAAAAACTTTACTTAAAAACCTAAAAAATACTTTAATAACTATAAAAAAGTTTTTTAGAATTATTAGCTTACTTTATGTAATACATTACAATAGAAGTAATAGCTAAACGCTACACCTGCAGGTACCCTTTAAAGGACAACTACACTAACTTTAGCACCTATAGTAAAACTTAATGTAATTTAAACTCTATAACATAGGAATTACTAAAGAAAGTTAGCACATAAATAGAAAAAAAATAAAGTAATAACTTATACTTTTTACTATAAAATTTTAACTTTATGTAGCTTATAAGGTTATAACCTAGAGCAGAGTGTAAATGTCTGTATTAAAGGTACTATCTAGGGCCCCACTAGACCTAGAGAGGTCCTAGGTAAAGTCTAGACTAGGTATTATCCACATATATAACAGGAACATTCTAAAGATTTCTAAAAACATTGCTAGCTACTCTCTTAGTAAAATAAAAGTTCTGCGCGCTTTTAATTTATCTATGCTATACTAGACTACTAATTTATAACTAGTAAGCTTACCTTCTTAGTAGTAGGTATATTTAGCCTATAGTAGTACTACTGTTTCTCCTAGTTAGTTGCGCAGCTGTCTTTAAAAAAAATTGCCTTAAACTTAAACTAAATAATAGTATTATTTAAATAGTTTTTACTAACACTACTAAGACTACTTTAAAACAAAGTTAGCTATAATTTAAATAACCTATAATACTAAGACATACTTTATACTACTTATAGTTATGTTTTTAAAAAACCTAATACTGCTAGGCATACTCTGCTAGCGTAAAGCCCTTAGTCTTACGCTTTAACTACTAAGAGTATGCATTAATATGCTCCTTAAAGGCTAGCGCATACAGAAGGACATCCTTTTAATAGCAGAGCTAAGCCTTAGCATCTAAGTTAAGTTCTTAACTTAAGTTACTTATAGTCTTAATAGCGCGTTTATTATAGTTAAGAGCTTAGTTAATATAGTACTAAAGGATATTTCTAGCGCAGTAGAAGTAGGGGTTAAGCTATATAAAGTTAGCATAAACTTAAAAAGCTTTAAAAAGACTTACTTTTACACAGCTACCTACCTTTTTATTAGCACAGCCTTTATAAACACTAAATAGTGTGCCTTTTAGGCACACGCTAGCATTTATAGCTATATAAAGATTAAAAGCTAAGAGCTTTTTACTACCTTTTTTAGATAATAGTGTAGCAACACAGCTACAGCACTATTTCTAGATAAGTAGCAGCTAAGGCTCTAAGTAAGGCAGGAGCTTATAGACATGCGCAGGAATCTCCTCTTTAAAGCACTAGGCAAGAGATGTAATAGGCATAGTAAAGAAAAATAAAGTTATAGCTAAAAAAACTAGTTAAAAAAAAGCTAAAAAAAAGTAAAAAAAAAAAGTTTAAAAATAGTAGAAATTGTCAGATATGCGCACCTACTGTCAAGACAGGAGGAACGTTTGACGAAAGCTGCTACATAGTACGAGCAATAAGCTCGAACAGTATGTTGCCGCAAATTGCTGCATTTTGCAGCATTTTGCAGCATTTTGCATCATGTTGCAGCAAATTGCAGCATTTTGCATCATGTTGCAGCAAATTGCAGCATTTTGCAGCATTTTGCAGCATGTTGCAGCAAATTGCAGCATTTTACAGCATGTTGCAGCAAATTGCAGCATTTTGCAGCATGTTGCAGCAAATTGCAGCAAATTGCAGCATGTTGCAAGCTGGTCGCGCATAGGGCTAGTGCGCGAGGGACTCGGATCGGCAGAACAAAAAGCCGAGCAACACGAGTAGAGCAGAAAAAGGATCGATAAATCAAGACAATCAACACAATCAATCAATCATCCCATACATCATATCCAAACCCATCATTCATCTCAGGAAGCCCAGAAACAGTGCTTCAATCTGACAGAAATAGTATTTTATACTTAAACCTACACTTACCTTTTTTACTTTATATAAGGTCTAGAGTTGCTTTAGAGCCTTACTACTTATAACTTACTTAGTATAGAATGTTAGAGAGATAAAAAAACATATAAACAGCTTAAAAAAACTATTACTTATACTTACACTTAACTAACTAGAAAAGTAACTACTTCTAGTAAATAGTAACACATTAAAAGCATTATTCTTAAGCATTTTACATATAAAGATATTTCTAAAGCACTAATTTATTAGTACTTAAAAGAACTAGTAGAACAACTTACTTATATAGCACTATACCTCTCTATTTAGCACTTGCAACTCTAGACTAAAGTAGCTATAGATTTAGTTTTAAAAGCTTTACAGCACTAACTTTAAAACTATTCTAGCAATACATTAAAACTTTAAGCTATTTTAAATAAAATTATAATATTATAAGCTTACTAATAACTATTTTTTTAATAAGAAAGACTTAGTAATTAACTACTACATTTAAGAAAACTACCTACGTAGAAGCAGTGCATCTACAAATGCTTTGTAGTACTTATAAGTACTAAAACTAAAACTTTAGGACTTTTAAAAGTAGACCTTAACTAAATAGTAAAGAAGAAAAGTTATAATTTTAAGTTACTTTTATAAAAGTAAGCTTTTTAATTATAGACTATTTACTTTACTTAGCTTTTATAGGCTTATTAGGCTTAACCTAATAAAATAAAAACACCCTACATTAGCAGCTATAGCGCTAGTAATAACATTTTAACTTTTCTAGTTATACTTCTTTAGACATAGTTTTCTCTTACTAAGGTTTTTTAGAGTTTAGTTACTAGTAATAAGTACTACCTAGGTGTAACCTGTACAGTCCCTACTGCAGGTCCGCCTAGGGCTAGTCTAAGTTACCATAATATCCTACCTATCTAATCGCAGGATCAAGGACGACCTGCAGAAGGAGGGGGGCCATGTCACGGTCAACTTGGACATGCCTTAGACTCTCCCTAGAGAGCCCTTGGCCCAGCCTTGGGCACATGACGTCCTGTTACGTGCCCTAGCACATATATATATATCTTCTTACAAACCCCTAAGTCTCCTTAAGGATTTGTCTATTAATACTATCCTGTACCCCCTTCTGCGCTTCACGCTTCCTGCTTCACAGTGCTCTCACAATCTTATACCTACTATAATACCTTATATAGTAATTAAACTAGACCTCTATAAAGCTCTATAACCTTACTTGTGCATAATTATAACATTATGTTATGTTAAAACTTTAGCTAAGAATAGCCTCTAAATTTAATCTAATAAGCTTAGTACTTACATAACTTTAAGCTATTAAAGTAAGCTAAAAAGCTTTCTAAAAAGCGCTTACTTTATAAAAAAGCTACTATGTTATAAGCTTTAAAGCTTTTTAAAAGGACTTTAAAGAATAGCTTTATGTTATTAAGTAGTCTGTTTCTGCTTTAACTTTTATTATAGTAGTAAGAACTAAGAACTTACTAGCCTTAAAGCTTACTTAAAAGTCTAAAGATAGCTTAACTTTTTTCTGCCTAATACTACCTACAACTTATAACTTTTTTAACTTAGTAATAAAATCTAACTAACTCTCTAATCCTCTGCTGTTTAATAAAAAATAAAAAGACTTACCTTTTTTTTTATATAAGCTTTAATATAAACTTAAAGGAAATGTAGACTAATTCTCTTCTAAACACTTTTAGTTACTATATGCCTACTTTTAACTTAACTATAATATAACAGCCTTAATTAACTTACTAATAAATAAGAATATTATTAACCTAAATTAATTTATAGTGTTCTTATAAGTAACTTATAAAGACTTAAATAAAAAGTTAACAGCTCTAAGTTGCCTAAACACTTTATAATAAAAAAAAAAGCTTTACTTTACACTTTACTAAGTTTTACTAACTTGCATCTAATATAGGCCTAAATAAGATAGGTCTAATTATAGCCTTATATAACTCTCTCTTAACTAAACTGTAACGCGCTATAGTAGGAGAACCCCTTCTAAACAACCTTAACATGTATATAAACTTAATTACTACCTATAATAATAACATAAGGTTCTGTTCTGTATAAGCCCTAATACGCCCCTAAACTAGCGCAGTTATAAATAAAAACTTTAATGTAATAAAAATTAATTTAAATTATGCTTTAGTTAGTTCTAAAAAGTGTAAAAATTATAAAAAAAAAAGTTAATGCTTTAAGTGTAGTAAGCATAGTTATATTTTTTAAAACTGCTCTATTCCCTTTTTTTAAGTCTATGTAAGTAGTGCTGCTAGCACTTATTAAAGATTTTTACTATTTTAATTTTATTTTTATAAAGGCTCTAACTTATATTTAAGCCTTAATCCCTCTTACTACTCTTAACATAGCCGCAGCTATAGCAGTAGAAGCCTGCAAAAAGGCTTGTCCTAGGGCTAAGTTGCCCCCTAGGACTAATTTAACACTAGATCTCTGCTAACTTATAGGCTAAGTCCCCTACTAATAACTAGAAGTACTAAGTTAATATTCCTATATATTTATAATAAGAAACTATATTAGCTCTAATATAAGCTCTTATTAACTTAGAAGTAAATAGCATAGGTTATATTAATAAAGAACTAGCATGTAAACTAAATCTCTAATTAACACTACTTACCTAAACAATTTACTTAACTAGATTTAATAGAAAATAACTTAAAAAAAGTTTTATCTTTTATACTATAACTATTATAATTACTTACTAACACTATAAGGAGTAGATTAAGCTCTATGTAATAAACATAGAATGTTATAACCTAATCTTAAGACAACTATAGCTGTATTAGCATAAAGTTGCCTTTAATTACTAAAAGTAAGTTTTAAACTTTAACTTTTTTTAATGCTAAAATATATGCTTACACTTATACCTAAATAACACCTAAATAGCACTTAATATAAAAGGTTTTTAGACCTACTTTTTAATAACCTAGAAAAGAACTACTTAAGTAAGGCTAATAAGCTAGGCCTCTTACTAAAATAGGCTATGTAAAATAATTTAATAACTACTTAAACTTAAAAAAAAAAAAGCCTTTAAAAAACTTTTACTTACTTAATTTAAACATAAACTAGGACTTAAACAGCAGATAGACATCTACTACATAAAACCTGCTCTATTTATAACCCTAGCTTAATAACTAGATTATAAAATCTACGCAGTTATAATTTCTAATATAGACTAAGCTTTAGCTTTTTAAAAACACACTAACTTAAAGATAATAGTCTTTTAAGACTACTATAACTTATTACATGTCTTTTTCTAAGATAAGTCTAATAAGCTTTTAATATAACATCTATATAATTACTAAATAACTCTTAAGCTTAGTAAACAACCTAGTTATAAGCTACTATATAGAATATTACTAAATAAATTAAAAGTGCTCTAAAAATACTTTAATAAGAACCTAAAAAAAGGGTTTATTTAAGCTAGCTTCTTACTAGTAGTGTTACTTATACTATTTATAAAGAAACCTAGGAGTAGGCTTTAATTTTATATTAACTACTAAAGACTAAACACTATTACTATTAAAAACTAATACTTAATTTCTTTTTTATAAGAAACCTTAAGCTAACTAAGTAAAGTAAAGTATTTTATAAAGTTAAATATTATTACTGCCTTTAATAAGCTAAAAATAGTAAAGGGTAATAAGTAGCTAATAGTGTTTTAAACCTAATATAGACTATTTAAGTACTTAGTAATGCCCTTTAGCTTAGCTAACGCGCTTAGTACTTTTTAACATTTTATAAATAACTTGCTTTAACTCTACCTAGACGTGTTCTACACTGTGTATATTAACAATATTCTAATTTATAGTAATAGCCTTTTAGAGCATAAACAGCATGTACGCTTAGTGCTAAAGGCTATAGAAGAAGTAGGTCTATAACTTAATATAGACAAATGTAAGTTCTACTAATTAAAAGTTATATATTTAAGATATGTAATCTTTATAAATAGTATTTAAATAGACCTTATTAAAGTTTAGACTATGCTAAATTAGTAATACTTAAAGAATATAAAAGATGTTTAAGCCTTTATAAGATTTACTAACTTTTACTAATAATTTATTAATAACTTTTTATAGCTAGTAAGCCTTATAATTACACTTACTAAAAAAGAGGTTTAATTTAACTTTAACTTAAATTACTAATAGTTTTTTAACTAGCTAAAAAAAGCTTTTACTAAAGCCCTAATACTCTACTACTTTAACTTTAAACTACTAATACTTATAGAAGCTAATGCCTTAGACTACATAGTAGCAGAAGTTCTCTTCTAGACTAAGCTAGATAGGACTATTAGGCCTATTATATACTTTTTAAAAAGAATAAGTCCTACAGAAAGTAATTATAAAATTTATAATAAAAAATTACTTACTATAGTATACTACTTTAAATAATAGCAACTTAAACTAGAAAGTGCAGCGCATCTAATATAGGTCCTATCTAACTATAAGAACTTATAGTACTTTATAACTATAAAATAACTTAGCTACTAATAAGCCTATTAGTTTAAATACTTATTTTATTTTAATTTTAAAATTACTTATTATCTTAGTTAAGACAGAGGGAAACTAGATGCTTTTATAAAGTAATTCTAAAACATCTTTACTTAGAAAAAAGTATAAAAGGCTTAACACTAAACTCTACTTTAACTTAAGCTATTTTTAGACCTTAACCTAAATAAAATAAATTAAATAATTAATTAAATTATTACTAATAAGTATCTAAATAATAAATTTATTTAAAAAACTTTAAACCTACTTTAAAACAGCGCTAGTTAGTTAAAAAAGGTAATACTAGCTAACTATAAAAACTAAAATAGTAAGCTATATTACTATAACTAACTTATAATTTTTAATTCTAATAAACTAAAAATTAAACTACTCTAAATTGTACACAACTTGCCTATTAAAGGACACCTAGGCAGAGGAAAGACTCTTAACCTACTATAAAGAGAGTACTACTAGCCCTAAATGTTCTATACTGTACGCTAATATATATTATGTTGCTATACTTGCTGTAAAGTAAAGGCCTTTTAAAAAAGGTATAATAGCCTACTTAAACTACTTCTAATCTTTAAATAAGCTTAGAAAAACATATTAATTAATTTTATTATAAACCTACCTTTATCTAAAAAGTACATAAATATTATAGTAGTTGTTAATTACTTAACTAAGTATTAACACTTAATACTATATTCTTTTATAACTGCCCCTAATATAGCCTAGTTATTCTACTAATATGTATAAGTTTACTATAGCCTGCCTAATATAATTATATTAGACAGAGGTACACAGTTTGTCTTAGCTTTCTAGAATAAACTTTATAAATAGCTCTAAATTATTCTCTATCTATCTATAGCTTTTTACCTAGAGACTAATAGCTAGACTAAGAATATAAACACTATAATAAAATAAGTCTTATAAGCGTACATAAACTATTAGTAAGATAACTAGGTAAAATAGTTAGCTACAGCATAGTTTAAAGCTAATAATATAACATTTAAATTAACATAAGTATCTTTGTTTTTAGTAAACTATAAATACTACTCTTAAATAAGATTTAAACTACTTATAAATACTCTTTAACTAACTTATTAATTTATATAAGTAATAAATATAAATAGACTTATTAATAAAATTTAAAATATATTTAAATATGTTTATAAAAAGCTTACATAGGCTTAAGCTTTTTAATAAGAGTATATAAACTAATCTTAAACTTCTACCCCTACATATACAGCTAGCAAGAAGGTCTAGCTAGACACTAGAAATATCTAAATAAACTAATAATTAAAAAAACTTAATTAAAAAAACCTTAGCTTTTTTATAGTAGCTTATATAGTTTTATTACATGCTTACTAATTAATCTTACCTAACAGCATAAAGATACACCCTGTGTTCTACATATTATTGCTGCGCTAAGTAGCCTTTAAATTTAACTATTTACTTAGACAGCTAAACCTGCTACTTAAACTTATTATTATAAATAATAAACTAGAATATGTTATAAAAAATATTAAATAAATCTAGTTTAATAAAAAAAAACATATTTATAAATACTTTATAAAATAGACTAGATATAATAAACTGTTATAGAAACTTATAAAAGCTTTATAAAAGAACTCTATAGTAACTTAATTTTATGCTTAATACTTATCTAAACTAAACCTATACTCTAATAAAAACAACTTAATGCTAGAACTACTAATATAAAGAATTCTTTTCTTAATAAGAGGGGGGATACTGTTACAGTATCCTCTCTAGATCCTAGACATAACTATATTAGACATGTACTAGAGTATTATTAGTGCACATCTAACATAAATATAACATAACATAGACATAAACTTAAGTATAAACTGCCTTAACACTAACTAAACTTAAAATAGGCTTAATTTATACTTAAAGCGCTTAGACTTTTAAGCTAAGTATTTAATTACTAATTTTCTTTTAAACTTTTCTATTTCTCACACAACATCTTGTACTTACTATAATACCTCACGTAGTAATTAAACTAGACCTCCGTGAAGCTCTATAACCTTACTCGTGCACAATCGTGACACTGCGCCACCTTTGCGACAGTGTTAATTATTTAACACTATATTTTTTTGTAACTTAAGTAATATTAACTTTTTCTCTAAACTCTAGGGATTCTAACGCTGCAAGCGCTTCCAAAATTAGGTCTATATTAGTGGAGTTAGTATTATGTGACAATTTTAGTGTTCCTAAGCAAAGTGTGCGCCAGGTGAGCCCGTGCGTCAAGCGAGAAAAACGGGTAATTATGATAGGGAAAAAAGAAGGCTAGATTAAGCATGTAGCAGAGCAGAATAATTACTTAAAGCTTAAAAACGTAGAACAACAAAGCTTTTTAGTTATTTAATTTTCTACTAATCAGATCAATAACCGGCTTATATCCAGACCAATAGGAGAGAGGGCTTGGCGGTAGAGATAGTGTATTATTTGATGGACAATCAGCCTTGGGCTTGGCTTTCCGCCCTCGAACCCCGATGCCAAGCCCTCGAGGAATCCAAGGTGGGGGCATTAAGACACATCAGAGTAGGACTATAAGGCAGAAACAATATTTAACAATACTTACTGATATCGGCATAGAGAAGTGAAGAGTGAAGACCTCTGCAACAGGGCAAAGTCATATACCCGCTTACATAACATAGACACCGCCACACTTTAGCACCGCCACAGCATGACGTTGCATCGCGCCTTCATGGGCAGTCCCATAACCCTCTCCTGCCTACGTCCCCCCCTCACCATGCATCCTACACCCTCTGCTGACACTCTTAAAACATGTCTCACTCCCCGCTCACCCCCACGCAAACGCACGCCCTCTTCGACATCCTAATTCACCACCAACTGTACGCCGAAATCTGCGCCTTCAAGTACCCCCCCGCCATTCAGCAATATGGATACCCGTTCCGGAAACCGGACGGCGTGCAGACAACAAGCCCGCTGCTGCAAAATATGCTGAATAAGTTTGTTCTGCGGCTGCCCGGGTTGAATAGTGTGGGGCAGGGGTTTTGGGAAGAGAAGGTTAGCATGCTGGTTATGAAGATGGGGGAGGCGGAGTTGTCGGAGAGCTATGATAAGGGGGCTATTGGGGCTCGGAAGGCGCTGGCGACGGCTATAAGTAGTCTGTTGGAGTATGTGGCGAGGGGAATGTTGGGGGGGTATCCTGGGGGTCCGAGGGAGAAGGGTGGGGAAGAGGATGAGTATGACCTCACGAAAGCCGAGAATGTATTGCAGGCGTGGGATGATGGGATGCGTGAACTGATATATGGAAACTTGCTAGACGAGCTGTTCGAAAGAATAGCCGAGACCGGGAAACTGGAGGACCATTCCAGTCTCGTCCAGGCGGCGCACGAGTACATCCTGTTAAAGTGAGTTCATCCACTCCTTATATCAAGTGGGCTAATGGAGCGGAAAAGCCTCTCATCCTTCCTCCACCACGTCTTCATCATGTCCCCCGACGGGCAATACATCCTCCGCCTCATTGAAAACGTTCACCGCCTGGTCCCGTACTATGCCGTCAAGCAGACGCTCAAGGTCGGCAACGCAGCCACCATGATCAACGGCATGGTAAAACTCGTCCTTACAAAGCTTTCCGTAACCGCCGTCACAAATTGGCTTGGCTGGACCAACAGCACAAATGACGGCATGAACCTCATGCAGCAAATCCTCTCCACTGTCATGGCCTGGGACACTTCGGAATTCCTTCGCCGCGCGCAAAAGCTCGAGTCCGGCCGCGACGCCCCTATTAAAGCGGTCTTTAAAGCTATAAAATCCTACGTCTACGCTTCTCGCGAGAAACACGACGCCGCACGTGGCATCTCGATGCAAGAATCTAAATCGATAATCGCCGTGATGCTCGAATCTGCAGATCCACCTGTTGCAACTGAGTCATTGACTGAACACCAACACGATATCGCCATGGAATATTTCTCGACTATGTTGTCCATCCGGGACCGCGAGGAGCTCACTAAGATCCTATGTAAACTACAACCTGATCTGCTCACCTCGGCAATTCGAGAACTTGTGAGCGCATACGACCCGATAATCCGAGGCGTCCATAATGCTGTGGATCTATCATCCACTCTTAATGACCTTGAGAACTTCCTTACAGATTTGATTAAAATCTCCAAGCCGAAGAAACCGAATGGAAACGGCACAAGCAACTGCAATAGTAGAACAGGGAGTCGGACAAATAGTCGAACTTCCTCTCCGACCCCAAATGCTAGTGTCCTAGAAGCCGAGCCAAGTACCCATACAGGCATACCTACAGTCGAAGACTACGTCCACCTCCTTCGAAAACATATTCCCTCCGTTCATAAATTCCTGCATCAAGTCGCAAAAAACGCGCCAGAGCTGGCGAATCAGTACCGCGAATATGCGAAAGTGTGTGCGGCCGAACTACGGGTCCACAATGTGGGCACAGAAGCCCATCCTCCAAAACACGTTGAAAAGGGACGAGGGGAGGAAGGAGCAGGTGCTGGAGCAGGCGATATGACAGCCCCATTAACATCGCTATTTTCAAGCCTATCTTCGGTTAAACAAGATGAACTCCGCGCTCTTCTAGACCACCACTCCAAACACTTAAGACACCTAAAGTCTACATCGACAGCGCGACTCAAAACGTTGATCGCGCATACTTCCCGCCCCTCCTCAAGCAACAGTACCAGCAACCTAAACCCTAACCTCAACCCCTCCGCCATCCCCTCCGCCAGCTTCAACACCACCCCCAACCCCAACGTCAATTCCGCCACGAACGCTACTACCACTACTAAACCCCACCATCTGAGAGGCACAACCCACGGCCCCGGAATGTACCTTTCCCGTTGGCACTCCCTCCTCGACAGCACTCTCGTCACGCCCGCCACGCTCTCCGGGCCTGTCCGCCACGGCTGGGAGGTTAAGGGTGAATTGGATGGGAATGGTGCGAAAACTGATATGATGTTAGGGAATGGAAAAAGGACGGGCCGAAGGACAGCCAGAGTTGGGAGTGCTACTCTAAGGGATGGGACAGGCGACGTGGTGGAGAGAAGGGAAAGGAAGAGGGATGGGATTGAGGAGGTTATGACAGAAGCTGTCTGGGAGGGGATGAGAGATGGATGGGTTAGCGTTTGTAGGGGGCTGGAGGTTATGGGGGATTAAGGATGGGTTGGTAGAGTTTGGGGTTGCGAGAAGTATAAGCATGGCAAACCGATGATGAGCAGGCTTGTATATCATGGAATGATTGTAATGGATAAGATTGGAATAAGTTGGGAATGTGCTTCTTGTACATGTACAGGCACGGTACACATAGAAGGGCTTTCAGAACACCCTCCTGTAGACTCGGCATAAACACCTTGGGCTAGCATAGACGTCGGGCTTGTGAGTAGCTCATATCTGAACAATAACAGAATCCAGTACAGCACCTAAACATGCATCATCATCTTCTTCTTCTTCTTCTTCTGTTCTAGGTCTGTATCTCCGGGCATCCAGACTCGGTTTCTTTAAACTCCCGTTTCCGAATCCTGCCTTTGAACCTCTGAACCACCGCCCGGAACCATCACGTCACAGAAGTTAAATCAAGGTTTTCTGCTAAACTAAATTTAACTATAATCACGGGTCCTAGAGTCAGGGCGGAACGGCCGGATAGACGAGTCTTTTGCTCGCGTGACATTTTTCTTGGATTTGAGAACGTGGACGAGCACAAGACGGAAGATGCGTTGGCCGAAACGGAATTAATACCTCGGACATCTTCAGCGCCGACAAAGCGACATGCATGCACGTGAGCGTAGAGGAAGAATTGGTGGAGGTAGGATGTGAAGGTTGACGATAATGGTCTGTTGATATTAAAGTTAAATTCGATTTGGTAATCGTCTGTCTATCGTGATATCTCCAGTACTAGCAGCAATGGTATCTCTCTATGTCTGCCTCCATGGCATGTCCCATGACGCCAACGCTGAAAGCAAATCGACCTTCAATTGCGGCTTGAATCCTGTCCCATTATTCACCAATACCCAAAATCTCCCAGCCCGAGCTGCTCATTCCGAAGTTCTGTTAGACGCACTTCACTCCCAGCCCCGTCCTGCTATCTCACTTGACTCAATATAAAACTATCTTTCCTACCCCTCCCCCCTCTATTCCCTCTACCCCCTCAAGTCCCCCAACATTGAATGACCCACTCTTATTGTCCTTCTCCCAAGCCACAGCCCCCACACTCAGCGTCCAAGCAACCAGCACCAATCGTGCCACCACTGCAATACTCGGAATATCCAGCGGAAGCTCTGCTTTTAGGATATGTTCGACTTGGCTCCCGAGATTGGGCGTCGCGGTCGGGGTAGAGAAGGTGGAGGCCATTGATGTACGTGGGGACTTGGGGTTGGGACTTGGGTTGGGGGTAATGGGATTTCGCGGAGTGGACACGGGGGAAATCTGGGTTAGGGATATGGAGAGAGAATGCCTTGGGGGTGTTGTAGGCGGTGAGATAGGCGCAGGTATGGATCTTGGTGTTGGCGACTCAAGCGTAGACGCATGTGAACTTGTCGAGCCCTTTGTCCGCACCGACAAACTCGAATTCCTCTTCCGGCTCTTTTCTGGTATCGCCGGGGCTGTAGGGTCAAACCCATTATTCCGGTACGCCTTCAGCGCGTTTTCATACGCCCTCTCCATCTCCCGTTTCGTCGCTTCTTGCGCCGCAGACAGCACCTCCTTTGCCGTCATCCCCGGTCCGATCGCAATAGCCATCAGCCGTTCTAACACCGTTACATATCTCCTCATCCGCGCAGCCTTCTCCGCTAACCCCTCCTCCTCTATTTCCCCCTTCTTACCCACGCCCATCCTCCCCACCTTCTGTCGTTCCCTGTACCAAACCCCCGCATTCCCATCTTCTAACAACGGACCGAATAGCTTTAGGCTCGGCGCCTGTCGGTGCAATTTATCTACCAGCGCGTCCAGTCGTTGAAGAAGGCGGCCTGTGGGTAGACCGGCAGATGCAATGAATTTGACAGTTTGGATGATAGGGGTGGAGGAGAGGGGGGCAAGACCACCTGTGAATGGGAGAGCGGCGATGGGAGGGATGAGCGGGTGAAGGGATAGGGTTGGAGATGGTGAGGGGGAGAAAGAGGGTGGGGAGGGGACAAGGACGTGGAGGGTTGGTGGCACAGCATGTGGCATCATTTCAATCCATCTCACGCTTGCGCTCGCGCTTCGGTCTTCCTCCCTCAAGCGCCGCATCCCCATTCCTATTCCCGCTCTAACCCCTTCAACCGTCTCATTCGTAACAACGATGGAATTAACACCCCCCTTCCCTCTCCCTCCCTCCCTCCCTCCATCTTGCGAGAACGGCAGAGCACTCGCAGCCAAATGTTTCGCAAAGATGAGGGAGTAGCCTGATCCCCGGGCTGGCAGCTGGGATATACTTCGTTTGTGTTGGTGTAGGGAGATGCTGTATCCTCCGTTCTCGAGAGGGGTAGATGAGATGGAGATACCGAAGGCGCCTTGAGTGCGTACCGAAGAAGTTGGAGATGGAGGTTTGGTGGTGGATGACTGTTGGGGGGTTTCTTGGGGGGTTTGTGTGGTGGTAGTGGCGGTGGTTTTAGTGGTCGGAGAGACAGGTGCGCCCAGAGTGACGGATAGTGCGGCGAGTTCTGATGGGGTTATAGTAATTGTTATGCGAGGGTTTCCCGAGTCATGTTGCACTTGTTGGATATGCTTTGTCCATGCAGGTGCAGCTGGTGATGAACCCGCGGTTTCACCCTCGCCTCGTGGTTCCGACTCCTCTGATAACGGCAATCCGTTGAATGTCGGAATCAAGATCGGAGTCGATTTCTTCGACAACGCCCTCCCCAATCCCAATCCCAATCCCTTCTCCACTCTATCCACATCTCCAGAATTCCGCTGTGGTACCTGCGACACCTCCGCTCGCACACTGGCATCTCTCTTCCTTTTCACCGAAAGCCCCCTCCTCACTCGGTGTCCACAGCTCGCCAAAAACCTTACAACTTCAGAGGGATATCTCGATTCCTCTAACACCGGTCGCTTTGCCGCTTCTTCCGCAAACCTCTCCATCAAAGCCCCTAACTGAATATCCCCAGGACGCTCTTGCAACCTCTCAAACAGCGCAGATGTATACACACCCTCATCTCCAGCAATCAGAATCCCCGACAGGCTCGGCACGTGTCGACCCTTCTCTTTCTGTTTCTGAGTCTGAGTCTGGATCCGGGGAATCAACATCCTGACTAACGACCTCTCCGGCGATGCCGATGGGATCTCAAATGGAGTATTTGGATGTAGGGTGTACTTCATCGTCTTCGAGCTAGCGATGTCGTCGGGGTCGATGCCAGTCTTCTTGGCCGACCTGTGGAGCCAAAGAAAGCGAGCAGTAAGTAGCATGATGATCGCGACGACGCAGAATCCGAGCACAGTACTTAGAGCGATGGTGGCTTTCGTGTGCATCGTGGATGGGATGGGGAGGCATTAGATAAATACCAGAAACACCCCCACCCGTAGTTCCAGTATGATGGTACGGTGATGGTCACGGAGATAGTCAGAGGATGCAGGGAATGCGTGAAAGCGGCCAATCGGGGGCGTGCGGCAGCTGCGAAGGAAGTGGAACAGGAAATTGCTCCTAGAACAAAATCGAGCCACGGTCTTCCAAATTTTTGGCGGGTGACTAGCCAGTAATCGGAACAATATTCAGAAAATAGCCTTTTCGAATTTGTAAGACGATCCAGCTGTCCGAGAGCATATGTAGAGCGGACGAAAAATTATCGTGTCCAGCAAAGAGACATGCTGATCTGAGTCTGAGCTCGCTAAGCACTGGGAACTCCATAACCAGTCATGTATTTGCACAAGCCAATCAGCCTTACAAATGCACATCATGACTGACTGGATTGGGAGTCAGAGGTAATCCGTATTTCTACCTACAAATTTGGGTTGGTCGGTGTCTTGGATCGGGATTGGATTTCAAAGAATCGGCAACGGGGGTTGGGAGGCGGGAAGCGAACAGTCCGTTTTCTGAGACACTTGAAAGTTGGTAGAAAAACAAACGCAGCAAGGAGATTTCCTGGAATATATGTATTCATCGATAATATCAATATTCCAGGCCGTTCCAACAGAGCCGTACTTATAATCTTCGCTCTGGAACATTCAACATGCTTCTTTCGGAGGTCGTCTATGTACGCCTGCATGCATCGCTTGCCTATTTATCCACCTTGTCTAGACGATTAGGACCCCGGGGCTTTTACTATCTTTTTTATCCCATTCCCTGGGAGCTGGGCGCATGGTAACTGCTTATTGCGAGAATTTAGAGTCGCTGGAACCCGAAGCCAAGGCGCGCCAATGATGGATGTTTGGAATCGATCATGAGTGAGACAGGCTTCTAGAATGGGGTTTTAGGCCTTGAATTTGCAGATGCATGTGCTGTTGTCATGTCTAGAGTTGAGTGGAATGAGGCGACGACATGTGCTTGCATGTGGCAGAAGATGAAGGCGTCCTCTGTGATTGGCCCGGCGTTATGGTGCCTTCGGCAGGCAAATCCGGTGCATCCCATTGGGTCCCATGAATCTCAGTCGCTCTTGGAGAGATGGCGGACTGCCACCACGAGAATCCTGAAATGTGAATGTGGTGATGCTGATGATGCCCTCACCTTCGTAAGTACGGTATTTCGTAGGTCCGACTTACGGAACCAGCCTTCTCGCACCCGCACTCCCCGTCAACTCTTGCACCTTCAACATCTTTCTCTGTGCCATAATAACCGGCA
Organism: Lindgomyces ingoldianus; assembly: GCF_010093535.1. Taxonomy (NCBI): domain Eukaryota; kingdom Fungi; phylum Ascomycota; class Dothideomycetes; order Pleosporales; family Lindgomycetaceae; genus Lindgomyces; species Lindgomyces ingoldianus. Next base: position 290,612 of record NW_022985205.1, read on the forward strand.
ACGGATGCTCAAAAACCAGCACAATCATCGCCCTAGTCGCAAACATAATCAGGCACCTCCTCACCCACGTGGCATATGCCTCCGTCCTACTTTTCGGCGTCTGCGTCATATTAACACTCACCGGCGTTCTTGCCGCCGCCGCACCAACTAGCGTCACCCAATACAAGACCCCCGACATGCCACCCCAGACATCACCCAGATTAGTCTTCTCCAGTGTTTCGTACAGGGCGTCGGTTAGCCGGGTTGTTAGGAGGTGGCCGCCTGCTGTAGAGTTTGTGAGGGAAACGGAGTTGGAGAGGAGGGGTGAGCGGCCTGGTTCGGAGGCAACCGAGAAGGGGATATGGTAGAGGATTGCAGAGGCGTAGATGATGGAGGCAATGCGGCAAGTTTCGTAAACCCAGTCGTTTGTTATGGGGATGCCAGGGGTGTAGGCAGATGGGAGGGCGGCTAGGCGGGCACAGATCGCAGAGACTTTAGTGTCGTATTCTGATGAGGAGGGTACTAAACAGGTTCTGTCTGAGGGTGACTCGACGTCGAGGGCTGTGTCGAGGGACCCGTGATAGCTAACGAATAGGTCTGTGAGATCTCGCATGTCGCACAAGAGGTCGAATGTAGTTTCCGAGCAATATTGGCTCCGAGCGATTGTGAAGAACTCGCTTCTCGGACAGAACAGCGGCGATTCTGGGATAGCAGCGCTGTCCTCGACGGGGGCAAATTCAGTAGGTTCCCAACACTGGAAAATTGAATGCGGTGTGGCTTCGCAGAAAATGTCGGTGTGGAAGCAGCAGCTGCAAAACGATTAGCTACCTATTTAGGTATTGGTCTGGAGATTCTTACGCAGCAGCCACTTCTCCAAGAGCTCCATTGCCACCGAGGCTCTCCATGCCACCCCGTTGCAGAATGAGTCTGGCGACGCCGGATTCATGGATGCGGAGGGTCTTCTCGTTACAACTCCACATTTCTCCTGCGAGAAGATGGAGAATGACCGTGAGCGTCAAGTCGGAAAACTGAGTCTCAGCGTTGCGCAGTCTTTCGTTGATCCATCCAATGACCTCGCCCTTGACTAGGACTGTACGTTTGCTATCACCAGAACAGCCTGCATGCATGTCGAGATAAGTTGATGCCAAGATGGTGGAGCTCAGCAACGAGTGCGGATGCGCCAGCATCGAGGGCATCCATTTTACCATGGTGGCTTTCGATACAAATGCGCGATTACCTGGACGACATCAGCACCGTGGCGTATGCCAAGTAAACATGATACACATGACACTGCTCTCTCTCGATTTGTCAGCTTACATTTTCGGACGAGATATAGCGAGTCCAATTCAGGGCTCTCAAACTGCGGTATGACACTGAACGGATCTACACCGTCTCCCAGATGCACGACTGTGGCGAGCTTCGCGCACAGCATTCGCATCAGGGTGTCTTCGTGTTTGTCACTGTCTTCGTAGTCTGATATTTTTTGCGCAGCATCGTGAAGAGGGATAACAGATAGAGCTCGATGGTATCGGGAAGACGGAGCGAGAGTGAGAGAAGTCTCGTGCGAAGGGAGCCGGGGCGAGTCTCCCAGGCCCTCGTCTATGTTCAATCCCATCCAGGCGGCCGAAGTAGAAGAATAGAGGTGCTCCTGCTCCTGTTCCGCATCCAGCACGCGCGCCATAAGAGTGCTGGGTCGGCTCTGCCATGGCGGCTCGTTCGTCACTACCGGCGCGATGCGCTCTGCCACTGGCGGTCTTGCCACAGAAACAGGACTGCGTTCCGAGGGCTCCTTCCCTTTCTGTTTCTGTTGCTCTGCCCGGTATCGATATTGTATCATGGCCTGCGACCGCACGCTGCGTTTGGCGTTCTCATCTTTAAACTGCGAGGGGTCGGTCGCAGTCAGAAACTGGAGTTGGGGTGGTCCATTGCGCTTCCTAGCGCGCCGTCGCACGCGTGGTTGCTGCGTTAGGGCATTCGACGACGAGGAAGCTTGCGGGACTGCTCGACCGTGGTCAGCGTTGCCATGCTATCCTCCGTAGTACAGACAGGAGATATTGATGTTGCACGATAATCCGTACCTTCGCCCAAGTCGTCGGTATCCAGGGGCATGCTGTGTGCGTGGATATCGGAGATAATAATCTAAGGGGGACTCAAGACGCAGCGATGCGACTGTGAGGCGTGATGTCAGTGGACACGGCGCAGCTCGTATATCTGCCCAACGTCCTGCAGCAACAGCAGGAGGAGAGGCATGCTGCAGCGTAGAATTGGATTGGAGTGGGGGGAGCCACTAGAAGTGTTCCGGCGCGCTAGCTCCAATGTGATCTCTGATCAGTGAACACAGGCCATCAAGATTCGAATGAGCCCCTGCGGGGTCTTGACTCGTCCGATACGTGCTCAATCAGGTGTGGCTGAACTATTTATCCAGCCGATAAATCCCAGCTCTTCCCAGCCGAACAGGAGAACAACACCAGCACTGTGATAAGGTGGTGGATGCGTTGGCTGCTTGCTGACTGCTCAGCTCTGCAGCGCAAGCGCAGAACAGGCCTCGGGACATCCCCAGCGGTCAAGAGTGACAAGAATCTTGGAAGTGACAAAGACATTGTTCACAATTAATAAAAGACAAAACAGGTGAAAATTGTCGAGGAGGATTATGCTGGTGTGCCACGCGGACCTCGGTGACGGCGCCATGGTAGTGGGCGCCTGGACTGTAAGGCTGCATGTGTGCAGACAAGAGAGCACTGGGCGTCGGGTTCTTGCTACCGAAGCCGGCTGATGTTTCCCCAAGCATCAACCTTCTCTCAACCTTCAACAACATCTGGGCATCTCTCAGGGACATTTTCACTCGATCTAGGCCCGGCACACTGGAGATGAAGGAAGAAACAAGGTCTATATCATATGTTTTAGGGCCGCTGGTCACATCCCACCAACTCTCCCCACGATTGAAGCCAGAAATACGACAGCTAGCGATGGGTTTGTGGTATGCTAGGAATATTCAATGGCCTTTCATTTGAACATGATCTGGCGATAATACTTAACAACGCCCAGGCCTTTTTCAACATGACAGCAAGCGACCCAAGCTTTTCAAAAGGTGCCGCACATCATGACAGGAAACAAATTTAAGATAGAAACCACATCCCAAAGGATTTCCACTCCACCCCAGCACCAGGCTCGAAAGACCTACCCCATCCAGCTAGTACGTCGCCATTTCCTCCAACATGCGGTCCTTGTCCACGGGATTTCTGAAGCAAACTTTCTATAAACTATTGGCGAGGCTTGCGGTTACACTAGTGGACAAGCTTTCCTAGTCCAGTCGCCTGCAACAAGGCCGACCATTTACAATTTACTAACCACAAGGTTGCCAGCGGCCCGGAATGTCGCCCACCCGTATCCCAAGGCGTTCGGCCTCTCCATAAGAGCCAGGATGAGCATCTCAAGGAAGGCTAGGCCATGATTTCAATCGCCAAAGCAGTCCTACATCATCTGGTTTGGCAGAGCTTGTCCACCAGATCCCTGACGACGTTGCGATTCCGCAGAAGACGTGTCGCTGCCAGCCGCTCTAGCCGCGCCAGCCCACCTCACATTCAAGCGGCTATTTTCAATCCGATGGTCAACCTCCCAACCCCCTTCTCCATCAACGAAATTCTACTTACGCTGATGACAAAGGTCCATATCCACCCCGTCTCATTAATCGTAGCCAATGAGACCATGTCCATGGTACACATTGACGTAACTCCTCTCAGGAGGGTCGCGGTTTTCTAACATGTCTATCAGGCAGTCTGGAGAACATGAGGTCACCATCGCGCATGAAGAGCTGCATATCGTGCGGGGAAATCTGCACATTCCGGTGTAGTCCTTGCCCGTAAGTATCGTAGAGTTTCAAGTCCGCAATACCTTGATTCATCATTGCATTTTGGGTGCCGTTAAAGATGTTCGGCATAATGCTTTGCTCATTGCGCGCGATGCGGGGTGTTGGATGCCGCTCGGTGTAGGTGTGGAGAACTTGTGTGTGTTATGTGGTTGTTTATTGTTCGCCTTCAGTAAGTCTTGTGAGCTTTGATCCGTCATCTAAGGAATCTATGTAATTTTTCGCAGTCACGTGAGCGTGGATGAAGTCTCAGGCTCTCTGCGTCTTCTTGGCAATTTCTTTCACGTCCGCGAATACTTCACTCTGTAAATTGAATGTTGCGCAGTAAATTTACAGGTTGTAGCAACTTGATAGCAAAACTCATGACTGCTACGATATACAACGTTTCTAATATGATGGCTACCTCCCAGCAAACGCGCAATGCCCAGGTCATCGTACGTTTGTCAATCAAATTTCATTCGACGATGCTTACTCCAGTGCCACCTCCTTCCACAAAATAATGCGATAGCAGTCATACATCAGTCATTGCGGAATTCATGTGCTTTTGTCGCTATATATCGTCTCCTCTGAGGCCATGAACTGCGAAGAAACTTTCAATTCAGATTTCTCGTACCCAAACATTGATTATCAAAATCCGTTTGCCGACAGCCTTGTTCTTTTCTCATGTACGCATCAACCCCCAACATCACCTACCCTCACAAATCCTTGCTTTGCACTAGCAAGATATTTCTCTTAAGCTATGCAGTTGTTCTAACCCTCCTTTACAGTCATTTCTCCCTAGTATTCCCCTGGATTGCAACTGCATAAAAGTTACCCTCACCTAGCTTTACCCCACACCCACACCCTTTTTTGAAGTAGTTAGATTCCACCGGCCTAGGCTCATCGCGCTCCAAAGACTGCTTTTCAAGAGTTTGGATATCGCCATATTTTCCTGCAGCCTGTCTGCGCACCAGTACATGTAGGAATTCGGTCTATATGAGATTGCGAAACTGTATCCCACGCTCAATTAGATCGTTTCAACAATTCCTTCCTCGCATGGCTCTACAATTGACCGGTGAGGTTCTAGTTCTCAGGTAAACGACCGTAACAATATCCAGCAGCGTTCTTAGTATGAGTGACGACTCAGACTGCAAGTTATTTTCTCTTTACTATAGCTGATAGTGTAGCGGGATAAAGTTGCGAAACAATTCGTAAGCTTTTTTGCCGCGTTGAATAGTTGTCTGACCATAACAACGAGTTTTCAGTGTGAACCAATATATTTAATATACTACCCTAGAACTACTCCTACATTGGGAGAAACAGTGATAACGAGATCCGCAATTTTAGCGCCCCACTCTACCTCTTCGAACTCTAACTCCGCCTGGAGTCGGCGAGGGATCGTTGCCTCCGCCCGCAGAGGGGGCGGCAACGCCTTGGCCTGGAGTGGGGGCGACGACATCCTGCCCCCCTGGTGGAGGGTCGACTGAGCAGAGGTGAGGTTGGTTTCGGTCCGCAGCATCCATATGCGCTCGCCCTTTTGAGACCGCAGACAAACCTACGGCGGCCTGCATATTCGTCCCCCAGTCGGTTGGATGGAAATATTGCATGATAACATCTGGAAGCCTTTTCTGGAGGCTGTGGTCGTCGACGGACTGGGCCGTGATGTTCATCAACTCCAGTTCTCTTCTTTCGGGTGGAATGAAAACGTTCCCGACATCAGGTCGGATGAAAGCGAGCCCAGCGTTGCTTGGGTCGCTATATCTATCTGCTGAGCCAGGTTCACAGAGTCTATTAATGATATTAGTTCAACGTTGACATAGAGGGAGAATATACTTACTGTCCGTCTAACGCGATTGGCCATCCACCCCAGTGTGCAGCATAAACATTTTTTGCAGAGCTCTCTGAATTCCACCTTTTGATAGTATCAAAGAGCTTTTGGTTTGTTTTTCCCACCAGGCGATTGAACTCGGACCGCATAGGGACGTCAACTTTCAAGCACCCATCAACAGTGGGGTTTAAAAAGCACCAAGACTGCTTGTCGCATGTGCCTGGTGTTTCGTCAAAGAATTTGGCGTACAGAGTCTGGACGAAAAACCCAGCCGGTCTTAGCTTTGGGGCAAGCCCGTTAAGAAGATCGTATATTGACCTCTCAAGGCTCGTATCGATGAAGGCCTCGGCATTGGTCAATGCCTCCGTGCACTTCGACATCTAATGTTTGATAAGCAGCGCTCGGACTTCAATGTATGAATGGATGTAGAACTCACCGGCGTCGGTAAGAAAAGACAAGCCTTCAACACATCAGAGAACCCGACATCATTCCCGCCTGCAGAGACGGTGATCAAGTCGTACGAGTTGTCTTGCAGCTGGCCAATTTGGTTCATTATCATGTCCTTGCTGGTATGCCCAGAACAGGCGATGAACTGGAAGTTGGGGGCTTGAATAACACTATTCATTTTCTGGGGATAGGCACCATCATATCTGCTGCATTGCACTGCATCAGGCTGGCCAAGTACTGTGCCGACACCAATGCCGGCCGCATAGCTGTCGCCAACGGCTGCATAACTCTGGATCCAAGAAAAGTCCGATGGGTAGTCAAACGGGTCTGCTGATATTGGCGATATTACATCCCCTTGCGGGTATGAATGTGTGGAGGTACAAAACAAAGAGACAAGTGGTATAAGGTGAGATAACACCCTCATTTTAGCTCAACTGAATAAGTTCTGCCAACAATGACGCCAGAGAAGGAAATGCAAATGGGATCAAGTATGAACCAAGTCGTCTGGCATTTTCAACCGATGCTTCCACTATGAAGAATATATACCTTAAGAATTCACCCAAACAAGGTAGGGATTACGGCCTTACCGCTGAGTCTTGCTTGGCAAACTCAAAAGGATATGACAGGATTGAAGGAACAGCTTTAGTTCGAGTGCTCGAAACTGGTGGAAAGAGTGTAAACTCCTTCGAAGTTGTAGTCTACCCGCTAGCTCAAATCGTGATTGGAGGATTAGGCCCAAGCGTAGTATATATCTCCCGCTGACAGGAAAGTTATGGGCTGACCGATTCTAATTGGGGAATTAGAACTAGGCGCAGCGGCTACCTCAGGCTTGGCGCCGTGTGAGGAGAATTCTGCACGTGGCCCCGAAACTCAAAATCTCGGGTCCGAGGCAGCGAGGCTGTTTTGGTAGCCCCCAAATCTGTTAGCTTCGAATAAATCGCACGAATGGAACTCAATTCGGCCTCTCCAACAGCAGTATGAAGGCTTCATTCTCTGAATACGAACAACCTGAAGGATTAATTACTGGACTTAATACTGATATATGGACTCCTTTTTAAAACGAATACGGCTATATGTTAATGCGGAGTGAGCTAGGCCTTTTGGGTACATTTTTCAACCGCTGCCCAGATCCTACTATAGAACCGCAGAAAACAAAGGAAACTTACGGCCATGTGTGGCTGTTGACTAAAACATCTTGTGTCGGTATGATATCTTATAAAAGGCCGAGTACGAGTTGTTTTTAGACAACTACCGTATTTGATCCACTAAAGGATTGAGACTGCCGGCGCGTAGCTTTCTTTTCGCGCTAAAAAATTTAAATTTTAACGCCATGAAACACTCTTTAGAATTTGTAGGAAAAAGTGGACTGAGTTGTGCAGTTTACGCGGGCGGAGCCAACTTTCACGAACAATCGATTGGCACGATGCAATCCTTAAGGATTGAATCGAGAAATTGGGGGTTCAATATTTGACACTACCACTCTCCCTATGACTGCTTTACGTGATCAATGATCGATGGTTATAAGTACCAACAACCTTCAAGAGTAAATTTGGCATTAAACATATCATCTCTTGAGATTTCTACCCGACTAGTTACAGGGTGCAAGCATATTCTGAGGCTTTACAATCGTTCCATCACATCACAAAATGTTCGGCAATGCCCTCCATTGCTCTTTTCTGCTTCTTGCATTCTTTTTACAGACCAACCCCTCACTTGCAACGCCTGCAAATGGCTACACGACTGATCTTATCATTCACCAAAACGACATCTGGCAGCAGGCATATTCCAACAGACATGTAACATACACCAGCGTTGTGGAATACGATGCAGATACAAAGGACTGGCTTTCCGATGCCCAGTTGGCTGGATTAGCCCGTCAAGCGTATGCGGAGATGGTTCCCATCTATGCCGCCAATCGCGTAACTTGTGGCTCAAATTATCCACTAATCCCTCCGGTCAGTGATTATTTTCGTGGCCCAAACATGTGCCTGTTGACACCCTGCTCACTGTGTATAGGTCATGTCTGCTTTGGCCATCGGAAACCGGGTCTACTTTGCAAGCTCCTTCAAAGGGAACTCCAACCCGAACATCTTTTTCAAGCCCGCGGATGCCATGGCCAACAATCAGCCTGCGATATCCGACATCACGAGAACATTAAATGAGTGCGGTATTAGCCAGCAAGGATATCCAATGCCAGGAATGCTAAGGCACAACCAAAACGGAAACTGTGGGGAAATCGTTGCTGGTGGAATATATATGGCAGTCAACAAACAGCCTCTATCGGCGGTAGCAAAACCAGGAGGGGTCAGAGACAATGTTGTAAATGCTCGCATCGCCCCCTGGTATGGAGCAGTGGAAATGGTGAACGGTAACCTGGTTCCTAAAGATGGTGGGATTATTGGCCCCTGTACGGGCTCAGTTTCATCCCACGGTTGCATCCGTTTTCTCGAAAGCCAGGGCGTTAACGGTCTCCGGGCGGGCAGCGCTTTCGAAAATAGTGACCGGGTTCCAGTCAGATACCTGGATGATTCCTTGAAAGATATATGGAACTATATTGGCGGCATTCATGTGGATGAACTGGCCGGTTTCAGCGATGACGATATGGAATTTTAAGCACTATTTGAGTCAATGAAGTCTATTAGAGTCAATGAAGTCCATGAAGTAATTGAAGTGCGCGTACAACCGTATCAAATTTGTCTACTCACTGTACTCTTACATATAACCTCACACCTACTCTGCTCTTGCCTTTCATCTGTAATGATTTTGGCGAGGTAGCTAATCCTCGTCAGAATCCTCTAGCTTTACGATTACGATATATTAGTCTGCCTACCACTACTCTTAAAATATCAACAAAAAGTCTCCACAACAGCAAGCAACAAAACGTAGACGATTTCCGCAAAAGTTACTTGAGATTCTGCTCTCCTTTCTATTTACTTCCGCTGCGTAGAAGCAGTCCAAGATCTACTTGTTGCATGCGCTTCCACGTAACTACTATTCTAATGGATTTGGATTATTCTTCTCCACAGCTGATTGGGTGATGTAATTCCGTGAATCACAAGATGGTTACGAAACACACGAATCAAAACCTCCTGAATTAGGGGTCTCCAGGGTATATATATGAGAGAGAGAGTAGGCTATTGCCATTAATACAACGGAAGGTTGACTATGAGATTTGCTGTATATACTATTGATGTTAGGATCTGGCTAGAATCTCCTCTCCCAATTCTTTCGGCAATATGTTCCATCGAGAATTTACCATACTATCCATTAGAAATGATAGGAGGGCAGAACTCTGTGTTGGACCCCTCCTGGAGGCTCTGGAATAGGGCTGCGCTCGGCAGCTCACTGTACTAAACTGGGCCAATGATGGGTCAATAGGAATCCAGGTTGGTGGCTTGTGGGTGGCAATTGAAGCGTACGGTCTTGATTTCTTAGTGTAGTGGATGGCGCTAGTAACCTGGGCGGTATTACACCTGGCGGTGGTGTAGGTGAAAGCTTAGTGGACTTTGACCTAGATCACTGGAAGTGCTTGGGATTCTTGAAAAGGTATGTAATATATTGCAAACTGGAAGAAGTATGTTGAGTTTTTCTTGCTATTTCTGTTGAGACAGTTGATGAAGAGAAGTTTAATGTTAAGGGGATGATGGAAGTGGAGTGCGAACTTATATCTCACTCGGACGCAAGACCATAACGCAGTATATGATGACAGTTTAACTAGTCACTGTTTTAGGTCACATAACTAGTGCCGCTTGGATCTGTTCTTCATCACCACGAGATGTTTCGCTAGGAGGTCTTCTGTGTGTGTTGCAGTGTCCCATGTGATCTTTCAAGGCAAAATGCCTGGGCAGGCGTTCTGCGAGCAAACACTCCTATGACCTTCTTTTGCACCAAATTCCTCAACCACGCAGATTTGCCTTCCGTAATCCTTTCATTGTCACATGCATACTATCGCCGCGAGGCTTTTTGCACATATCAATATAGATACTCTAACCACAGAGCCCCGTATGTTCATCCTATTTACAATGTCCTATTTTACAGCCGCTGACTACTCAGTAGTATCAAGCTATGAAAACCGCTACTGCCGCCGGCCCATCCTCGTAACTTGGTTGATTCGCGAGATTGGATAACCTAGACAATCCTGAAGACCCCGATAAACCCAAAGATCGGACGCGGGTCAATATAGTGCGTAAACGGCCGCAGGGCATATTCTGGTAGCTCATTGTGGAAGCAGAAAACCCTGAAGTGGCTATGGTAGACGTGAGCAAAGTTTTACGCTTCATGCTCTTAGTTTAGGAACTGCGCTTCTGTCGTAGTTTGTTTCTCCTCACCCCAGGGGTCGTCGCTCTGTGGAATGTCCGATTTTCTCCACGCCACCAGTATCCTTCGCACCCGATAACGCACGCTCACCAATGTCCAATGGAAACAGAAGCAGGAGTTATAGCGGTAGTAGCGTTAGTCTCATACGTACTACGACAGAGTGCCAGAAGATAACCAGCCCTATGGAAATTGTGCAGCATAAGAAGGTGGGGAGATCTTGGGTTTCGGAAATTTTACAGTGGCAAAAGAAAGGCGGGTTGGTGATGAGATCAAGAGGTATTTAGAAGGCTGGCAGGAAAGAAAGGAGTATCTTAACGAGTAATTTGTGAGAGGTTGGTGTAATAGAGATAGAGTTCAGAGAAGTATATCTGGTGGTGAATTTCTAGAAGGAGAAGTAAAGCTATGGTGAGTGCTTCATATCCTAGATCCGAATTTTCCAACAGTTATACTACCCCCCCTGCCCTACAACCCCACAACCCTACGACCCTTCTACCTTAAAACCCCCAGGCATAAGCTCTGTAAAAACCCTCCCAGGATCATACTTCCCCCTAATCTCTTTCAGCTTCCTTACATTCTCCTCCCCATAGCCTTCAAAAACTGCCTGCCCCTTATCCGCATCATTCAAATACACATACCTGCCTGCACCTCCCACTTCCTCCAGCTTCTCATAAATCTCCTCATCAACCCTAGACAGCCACTCTTCAACCTCTTTATCATCTTCCGCAGCCTCCCATGTTAAACTCTGCTCGATCCAAAACGCCGGCTCGGGGGGAACATTCTGCGGCATACCCGCCGATTTCTCTGCAAACGTTTTGGTGACAGCGTTGAATGCAAGGCCAGAAAAGAAGCCTGGGAGCCGGTTCGCTATCCCGCTGGATTTTAGTCCGGCTATGTATGTATCGTGGACAATGCGCAAAGCTTCCATCGTTGCTTTCGTACTGATAACCCGGAATTTCTGCCGCAAGCCGTAGGATTCTCCGCCAGGTTTAAACGCTGGACGAACAGCGGCTCCATATTGCGCAAGTGTCAGTGGTTGCAGTGTTGAAGACCCGTTCAGCGCTTTCAACCCCGTTGTGGTATTTCCGTTCACCATTTCCGCGAATACGCCGGTTGAAGGAGCGACGGAATTGGCATAGAAGAGCGTGGTTTCGTAGCTCGGAGCTGTTGAATTTGGTCCCCATCTAGCTACCGGTATGATTGCAGCGGACGTGTCTTCGTGGCTAGTGAGCGCGAAGTTTAGGATTGCAGAGAGCCAGGCGTCGCGGGTGGTGTTGGAGGAGCCGTATGAGGCTTCTGCCATGAGGGTAGGGCCGGAGGGGAAAGTCTGTAAGTCGAAGCGGGTTATTAGTGCAAAGGAGTTTCCGCCGCCTTGGAGGGCCCAATGGAGGTCGGAGTAGGAGGAATTAGCGGTGATGGTTGCGATGGTCCCGTCTGCGAGGACAGCCTGGGGATTGTTAGCAACCTCCGTTTTATGAGAAGGAAGTGATTTGGTGGAGTTGGCGGGCTAGCTTGGTGGCTTGGAGGCATACCTCATATGCTTTTATCTTCCCGCCTGCAGATGCCATACCGTACTTATAGCTGTACCAGGAAATACCGCCGCCTAATAGCAAGCCAGGCACGCCCACTGGACCCAGTCTTCCGCCAACGATTGTTAAGTTCGTGCCTTCCAAGTAATTAAATACATCGCCCCATCGTGGCCCTGGACCGATGGACATGGTCTGCTTGTCGTCAGACAGCTGAAGGGTATTCAAGTTCGTGCTGGATATTAGGACCCCGCTAGAGTTGATATTTGCGGCATCCGAGATCGGCATGTGACCGCCTCCACGCATGGCAAACAATGTCGAAGTATTGACCAAGGTCTTCACGGCGAATGAAAGTTGATTCGCGCAGGCCGGGGCAAAGATACAGGCGGGTCCGAGCCATGCTGCTGAGGTCCATGAAGCTGAGGCGGGTCAGTAGCGAGAATGCAAATTGGAAAATGGATAGGGCTGGATTGTGCGAACCTTCGTTTTCGGTAGTATATCTGTCATCCTCTGGGAGGAATGTAATGTTTGGATATGATTGCTTGAGGACACTGCAGGCCGTCGAAGGATCAGACGTATTTGTGGATGCTCGAAGCTCGAAGCTCTGGAATGCCGAAGAGCTGGCTAGAAGGGTGCAAAATACTGCCCCTACCGATGAATACATTGCGAAAGATCGAGGCTGGAGAGAAGAGAAGGGCGTAGGAATTGTGGAATGTTTCGAGATGTGGCGATGTGAAGGAAGTTAGAAATATCGATCAACCGAGCCATCTTAAGTACGTCCGACATCTCTGAGAAATCCTCGTCACCGCTGAAATAGGGCCGTAGAAGAAGCGACGGACTGGAGATATCTTCGCAAGCACTACCATTCAAGTGCATCGGACGAAATTGCAGGAGGAACTGGGAGGTGAAGCCACCACGGATGACGAACCCTAAACCATGGCTGTGCGCCAAGAGATCTTCTATTCGATCGGCGGGCTCGCGACTATATAAGAGCCTTTGCGATGATCCACAAATGGTTTATTTCACACGCCGAAATCCACTTCACTCTGATTGGTTGATATATGCCGATCTTCTGCTTTCTCAGACGCTACTTTAGCGGTTTCGGAATCGCATCCTCGTACTCGGACTCGCACTTTACCTCAATCTACCCATCAGCACAACAACTGCTCTCGTACTCCGTATATCTGCAAGAACGGGCTCATCATTCTAGAGCGGTTATGCCACGGCTAGGATCTCGGAAGTCGCGGAATGGCTGTAAGCAATGCAAAACCAGACACGTGAAAGTACGTACGCCAGTCGCTGACGAAAGTTTCATTGAAACACGTCGTGTGTGGATCTTTTTCCGACATGCTGACAGCTCGCAGTGCGACGAGAGAGTACCATGTTCCAATTGCACCAAATATGGTGCTGAATGCAGCCTTGTGAGCAGTCCTGCCCTTCCAAACCTAGCACATGGGTTGGCCAAAACGAAAATTACGCCGGCCAATCATAAGTGCACGGAAGACCATCCCGGCACATGCGACTGGATACAAGATCTGGAGCTCATGCACCACTATACCGCCCACGCGCATCTCACGATGCCTGGTGTCGAGCAAGCAAAGCAAACTTGGGGCTATGCTGTACCACAAGAAGCATTTCGAAACCCCTTTCTCATGCACAGCTTGCTAGCATTTTCGGCCTACCATCTGGCGCATATTAACCCTTCGTCTCAGAGCCACTACCGGTTACTCGCCTCCTCCCATCAAAGCTCTGCCATTACCGGCATCAACGGTGTCTTACCGAGCATTACTCCAGAAAACTGCCACGCACTCTTTGCAGCCGCGAGTTTAATAACTCTCAACTCATTTGCAGACTCAGGACCTAAAACGCTGGACGTCCTTATCGGCCTTTTCCAACTCCTGAGGGGCATGAACGAGGTCCTCAAGACGACGGAACCCTTGATTCAAAGTGGTCCCTTCGCATCTATATTTCGCCCTGCAGTTGATCCTCCCAGGCTTCCTCCTCTTCTCTCCTCCCTGTTAAGGGAGCTGCAGACAGCATCGAGTCAAGGCCCTACGCCGGAGTCTGAAGTCGCGTACATGGCGATGGTGAATCTTCGAGATGCACTTCAATCTGGTCTTGAGAATTCATCTCACGCCGCGATGAGGACTGCGATGCTATGGCCAATCAAACTGAATGGGGCGTATATAGATATATTACGCACTCAAGAGCCGGCCGCAATGGTGGTACTGGGGCAATATATTAAGATTCTGGAGTATGCGGCCACGGAGTGGTGGTTTCTTGCCAGCTGGAAGGAGTTTAGATGTAATATATGACTTTTGATGCTTCATGAAATAGACCAGTGTTCTTGTCTATTGTGCCTAGCTTCCCGATCCACCCATTCCGCGTGCAAAGCACTTCGAAATTTCTTGCACCACTCCCCATCCCGGGGCCCCTCAACACCTACTCCTCCACAAAAGCAAACATTTTAATCTCAACGCTCTCCCTCGCCTCCTTATCCACCCACTCAGGATCCACAAACGCTGAATGCGGCACCGTCATGCCCCCCTCAGGCACCCTACTATCAAACTGTTTAAACACTACCGGCTCACTCGGCATCTGTCCCTTCAACGTATACCACTTCTGTCCCGCCTCATATTTAACCTTTCCCAGCTCGTTCCAAAAACCCCCAGGAAAAATCATGCGATTGGGAATGATACAAGAGGGATTGAAGGATCTCCAGTCGCAGATTGCGAGAGGGTCTTTTTGAATGCGCTTCAAAGGCCGCCAGACGTTGATGGCTAAGACACGGATATTGGGATTTGTAAGCGAGGTAAGGGTGTCAGGGTCTTTGATGACGGTCGAGAGGTGCTGGAGCGCGCCGGCTGAGGTGAAGTCCGTGTGGACGCTGTGCGCCGGAGCTCGATTGTCGGCGCGTTTGGAGGTGTCAGAGGCGAGGTTGCGGATTCGGTGGGTGAAGACGAGGGTTCTGTAGGCGCCGGTACTGGGATTGAGTCAGCGCTTTATCCTTGCGGCTGATATCACTTGGTAGTATGGTTGGCTGGCAGCCTGCAAGTCTGACGTACATCTTTTTCACTAGCTCTTCCGTCGCAGGAATTAAAACTTCCCGAATCTCATCATCTGTCTTACATTTCTCCAGCCCTGGGATGTCGTGGTCGACGTATTGGAATCCATTCTTCTCCAAGCTAAAGTTGGACTCGCAGCCGCGAATGTCGTGAATCATGATGGGCACGGTTTCGTTTAGTTTATTGAGGTCGTCGAAGATCTTTTCCGTCCCGGGCTGAGTGAAATCAAGAGGAGCTGGCGGGGAAGTCAGATTTTTCCAGAATGTGAGGGTGGTTGAGATTATGTCGGTTTCTTGGGAGCAAAGTGCCGCTGTGGTCGTGGTTTCGGTGGCCATGGTGAGTGGGGGATGCTGAAGATCGGGATGAGTGCAGGGTTGAGGGAAGTAGAATGGGATTTATTGTGGTTTTGGTTCAACGTTGTTTGGGGCCTGTCTTATTGTTGTGCGATTCTAAAGGTGGCGTAGCTATCGATATATATGTGGGGATGGAACCCATGTTCGGCGTTCGGGATCGACAGGGTATCGCGTTCGGATTCGCTTTATGAAACGCGGAACTGATCGACGCCCTGTTTTTGGGGAAGGGAGTGGCACACTACTTTATGTTAGGCGCGGAGAATATGGTTTCAACTGAGAATTCTAAGGGCTAATAATAACAAAATTAAGTTATCTGAGAGCTCAAAGGCTTCTAGAAAAGAAGAGGCCTTATCAGCACATGGAGAGTGGATTGACGCAAGGGTCCTATAGCGTCCTGTAATATTCCCTACACCGTGCTCATGTTAACGCTGCGCGGATTTCGTACACAATCCTCGGGTGATCTTCTCTGACCTGGCCCATCACAAGTCCTCTTCCACTCCATACATGCGCATATCCACTCCATATTTCCAGTATCATACATCACACTTTTATAGAATACTTCCACTCGCAAACTCGCCGTCGTATCCCAGCCCCACCATGTCCATTTTACAATGGCTAGTTTAACGTCCTAACGTTTTTCTTGAAACTGGGCTCAATATCTGCATCATATGATATGCTACACTTCATTCACATGTCTTAAACAAATAAACCCTACTTACCCCCCTTTCTCCCCATCTACGCCTTCCAACCCCCCTTCCTGCATCAGTATCTCAATCTCCCCTAACCACTGCTCAAATCTTATTATCTCCGCCCAATCTAGAACTAGACCTACCTCCATCTTCTCTACCCATTCCCCCAAATGATTATGCTCAAACAGCCCCTCCAACCTCGGATTCCAAACACCAACGCCTTAAAATTCGCCAACTGGTAGCTCGCAGTATTATCTCCCATATTCTCCGCCACTTTCCCCGCCGGTATAGTGATGCCTTGGAGATTCTGAATCAATGCAATCATTCCCCTACTAGTCTAGCGATCCTGGAACGTTTCCCAGAGTTCGCGGACATCCGTGACGCTGAGGATGTGGGTATGGGCATGGGGGGGGGGGGTGCAAAATGTGTACAATGATACGCTCGATTTACAGGCCTTGTTGGTGCATGCTTAGAAACCTTGATGCGGTGTAGAACCCACATAACTCGTCGACTCGCATCAGAAGCACGACTTCAATCACATCGTCGTTAGCTGCATATGCTTGCTCAATCCATTCGAAATATTGGTAGGATGGATAGCCGTCATGAAGTAGTACGGAGTTTCCGTACGGCCCGCCCCCGAGGTAATAGAATTGTAGGGGGATTGTGAAGATGCCGCTGAGGGTGAGAAACCTGGGGGTGTTGAGGCAGAAGAGTTGTAGCATGGAATTGTTGATGCCGGAGATGGATTGGATGTTATTGAATTCCTCTACTGGGTAGTATAGGGCGGGGGTGGATGATAGGAAGCGTGGCGGAAGTCGCGACCTTGGTGGCGGGGTAGTTGGAGAGTTGGAGTAGCCATGGGGTTGGTTGAGGGGTTGGTGGATGAGCTGGGAGGAAGATGTTGGAATTGATGTGGGTGGTCGCTAAAAGGGCGTCGGGAGGAAGGTGGGGAAATGATCGCAGAAGCGACTAATTTGTATGGAGTGGCCGGCTAGCTAGTAGTCGGCTAGTCCCTTGGTTTTTCTATTGAGATTGATATACCAGAAAGTGATGCGTGAAGGTAAATGTATCGATCCTAGTAGCCTCCTAATCCTGAGCACTGATAGAATCACTGCCGGTTCCACAAGAAATAACTCTTACTATTCGCTCGAGACGTGGACAATACTGAAAAACCCGGCCTTCATCAATACTGCTTTCCTCTGCAGATATTTCTGCCCGCTAATCACTGCTAGGTAAAGGAGGAAATATCTCGAGGGAGAGCCTAAGGAGTTCGATGACTCGTACACCATCTGTCTTTCCCAGACTAGTATAAATTCCCCCACCGTTAAGCAATCAATCCTTCCGAAACGTGACCATGCCGTTTTCTAGCTTTTCTGGTCACCTACATGTCCAGAAACAACATGTACGTACTTTGGGTTTTGATAATCAAATAATGGCTACTCACGTACTTTATCAAACGTAGCATACATGACAGTTCTCCACAATAGAGTAGCTACCAATGCCTATGTGGGACTAGAATGGGGTTTGGCTAGCCAGACAGTGAATTAGAGAAGCTCGCTACTATGTTTGGACGAGTTAGACATGAGTGCATATAATCATTGTAGCTTCGCAAAACTCTAGTCTGGTCTGTAAAGATCTATCAGGTAAACCAGACTAACTTGCTTTAGCTATCTCGTCGGTACTCTCATGATGTACATCACTTCGAATCACCTAGATTCCTAGGGTGCAATGTAAATTCGCTCGTTTCATCTAAGACTGTGCCCTAAATGCTCCAGTACGTCAACTATGTTCTTGATCGGGATATCATCACATTCCTACGTACCAACCTACAGAGCAATCCATCCAATTCCAAAACGATGCACTTAGGCCATGATGACCTCCAACCCCAATTCAATCCCACCCAGATGGTTAACCAACACTCCTAAATCAATACCGGTCCTCCTCTCCTATCCTTAACTCCATCCAACGCCCTCTCACAATCTCCACAATACCCTTTAACCCACTCTTCTACTTCTCTGATCCCCCTCCCCTCCCTCTCCGGCTTCCCTCCATTCCCCCTCTCTTTCCCTCCGCCTCCATCTCCCACTCCCCCATCTGAGATCATCATCCCTACCCTCCCACACTTCTCTGTCTCATCGAGCAACCAATTCTCATACTCGGCTTCCAAGACTTCCTTTTCAATGCGATTAACAACACGCAGTGCGACAAGAAGATCGTGGCGGTGGGAGCCTAGGTGTTGGCGTGTGCGGTGGAGACGACGGGATGTGTGTGTTGAAGACGATAAAGGAGATTGAGGTTGAGTGGCAGAGGTTAAGAGTGAGGTGAAAGTTTGGTGGCTGTGCAGATGGTGGGTTAGTATAGAATAGTACGAGGAGGGAAAGGGATGAAGGGTTAAAGGGGCAAGGCAAGGAAATAAAGAAGAGTAAGGTCTTACCACTTATTTCCTCCCCTCAGCGCCTCCTCATCTAGCCCAGCCAAAAAAACAGCATCAACGAAGGCATCCGACCCATTCCCCCCCACAAACCCCACCTCCAAATCCTTCAACCACACCGCTCTCGCCATAGTCGTACTCGGCCCCACCCCCAATCCCTTCATAAACCTTCCCGCATTCCTCTCATTCCACCAATCCCACCCATCCCTCCCTCCATACCAAAAATTCGCACCGCTACTCATCATCAGTAACACCATAAGTAGCTTATGGGCAGAGACAAAATTCCCCACACTTGCAATCACCGCCAGTATCCAACTCATGCCAGTGCTCAGGACTGAGATGACAACATTGCCTACGAGCTGCACAATCACGCTGGTCAAGGACTGAGGGGTGAGTTTGAATTTCCTGGGACGATTTGGTGGTGGAATATCGGCGGCACTGAACTGCGCCGTCTGCGTTTGCAAGCCAATCTGCCCGAATATACTCGTAACTTTGCCTGTGGACCGGTTATATCCGAGACGCGCGACTTGGTCATTGATGACGTCGACAAGGTCCTGGGCTTCGAGGTCCAGATCCTGAAGGGCCTGACGTTCGATGAGGGATTTCGCGATGCGTGGGTTGCGGGACCAGTCGACTTTCGTGTGGATGGAGAGTCTACAGCGAGCTTTTGCGACGTGTGTTATTACGATTTTGCTGAGCAGCATAAAGCGGTCGGAGGAAGGGAGGTACCATGGGGTTTGACGGTTTGCCACGACGTAGCAGAGATGGTCGTTGAGCACTTCGATGACCTGGTAGTCATTTATGACGATAGCCGACGCGCTTCCAGGCGCCGCGATTTCGTACTCGAAGTCTCGTCGTTGGATGCCTTGGTCGGATGTTAGCCAGGGGCCCTGGACAACGCGTTGGGCCCAGCGCTCGCGGTATAGCATTTGGAAGACGGTGGATTTGTCACCGAAGAGGACGTGGAAGAGGGCTTTGGCGCTGATATCGAAGTCTTTGTCTATGACAACTTGGGTCATGTTGTGTGGGGTGTGGATGACGGGTTGAGTGGGTAGTTTGAATTTTGTGGCGTTTTTACTAATGTTAATGCCCGGGGGGCCGAAGAGGTTCCCGTCGATGCGCAGGCTCGCTTTGACATCTTTGCCGCCGTAGCCCGGGTCCATGGGGGTGGAGACGGATACATCTTCCCAGCTTTCGGCGCTGGGGGAGTGGTCGCCGTCAGTGACTTCCATTTTAATCAACCGCTTTACTAATTCTTCAAGACCATGTTCGCTAGAGGTGGCATTCCGGACGAGGAAGTTTAGACGGCGTTGGAGGAGTCTAAGAGGCTCAAGGAAGGTCTTGACCGTGAGACGTGTTGCGCCATCTTCGCGAGAACCCGTCTTGAAGTGCAGGAATAGGAAGTCACACTCCTTTCCGGGAGCCGCAGTAACTTCGTCAATAGAAGAGAGGCTGATGCCAGTGATAAGAACGAGGCCCATGTGGTTGCTGAAGAAGAAAATGTCTTTTGCAGTAATGTAAACTCTACCTGGAAATTCTTGCTGTTCGGTTGGGTTCCAGACAGCTCGGAAGACGAGGACAACCTTTTCTGCCCGCGGCACATTCGGGAATAATATCCGGAACTGTGCATCTTGTACTCTCAGTGCCAGCGGGTAGTAATTTGGAAAGTCGTCCGTGACGATAGTTGGTCTCTGCACCGGCGATTGGGTGGGGTCACCCATACTCATCGACTTGCGGTGGACTGCCACAGCAGACGTAGCAGTTGCGGGAGACGGATCGACCGAACCATCGCTCGGTTTATCGAGTGGTTCTATTGGGCTCGGTGGCTGAGAGGCACTCCTTTCTCGAGCGGTCGTCACCTCTCCTCGTTCTAGACGGTTAATATAGCCCCAATTCACAGACCCCCACAAGTTCGCCATGAGACCGCCTGGCATGCCTCCAGATCGACCTAGGCCAAGGCCTCGCTCACCACTGACAGCGACGGCAGCCTTGCTCAGGTTTGTAGGCGCAGGTGGATTCGCGAGGGTAGAAGGCGCAAGACTACTTGTGGGAAGAGTTTGGCCTATAATGAGACGAGTATCAGGCAAACCAGGAGCAGGTGCGGCAATCTGCCCCACCGGCATGATGTTATGGCTGGCAGAAGCAAGACTTGCGGAGATGAGACTAGCAATGCCACCGCCTGCTGAGGGTTGGTTGTTTCCGGAAACTTGAGGTCCTGCAGTAGATTTCCTAGTCAGATCAAGCTTCTCCATAATCCTAGCAGCATGGTCTCTACGGCTGCTCTCACCCTCTCTCTCATATGCAGTCCCTCGCCGGCTCACGTCAAAGCTTCCACGAGTCGCCAGCCCATCTCCTCCTGGGAAAGCTAATGTTTCCGATCGTTCTAGAGCAACGCCTTCGTCGCTTGGATGCGCGGCATGCCCTTCGGATGTTTTGGCAGCAAACTCGGGTGCGATAGGAGGGCTAATGGAGAAAGCTGCATCAATACTGCCGGGAGCTCCAGCATCCTTTGAAGTATCCTCCAGGGCTTTGCGCTTGGCCACTTCGAACGATGAAATCCATTCTGTGAGATCATTCTGTGTTTCGGCTTGGAGCAGAACGGTGGTGTCTTTAGTCTTAACCTCGAAGCAGAAGCGTCGTTCCTCCTGAAAGGCTGGACGAATACCACAGAGCAAGACACCAATCTTCTCAGACTCCTCGACGGCGCCAGATCGAGCTCCCTGTGATAGCCAACCGAAGATTCCATTCTTCACAAAGAACCACCTCCGAACCCAGTAGGTGCGAGCAGGCTTGCCTGTGATGGTGCGTTGGAATAGCCATCCCTGCTTCTCTGCTTTTTCTTTCCCAGGATCCGGTTTCGCCGGGGAGGGAAGGTTTGCGGTCGAAGGCGCCTGTGTCCCAAGATATGGCACTGTAGAAGCCGCATAGTCATCCAGGTCCCGTGACGGTCGGGTGCTGAGCTCGGCGCTGTTCTCAATTTGCTGTCTCGCGAGATGCAGCTCTCTCTTGAACACCCTCTCTCCATTCTCCATCTGTTTGCTCCAGCCTTTAACGCGATCCACATCAGTGCTCCACCTAGCAAAGCTAGTGGTGGACGAGTCCCTGGCAGTCCGCATGTCGCGCCATTGCTCGGCAATGACCTTGACCAGCAGCTTATCCAGCGTGGCTCTCACTTGCGGTGCCATAACACAGAAGTCCATGCTGGCTTTCAGATACGCCCGTCGCGCCTCGTGAAGCTGAAATGCATCTTCTCTTAATGATGATGGTTCCTTCGTCTTGGCCTGACCGGCATATCGCGCAATGGCGCCATCAAATGCGCGCTGCGTCTGGTCCAGATTCTTGCGCGCATCCTTCAGCATGCGCAAGTCATTATGTATGTACGCGCGGATGGGATCTACGACGGTAATCTCGGCACGCTTCATGCCCCTCAAGTTACTATTCCAGAAGTCGCGTGCGCCTTCCCCGAAGCGCTTCAATGCCAAGACAGTGTAATCGTGGTCGAGCACCGCCTCAGAAACCTGGAGCGGAGGCGTCGCAGCTTGTATGTAGCTGTCGAAGAGGGCCTGTAGGGCGTTCATCTCGGCGGCCAGCTTGGAGACGGCCTTGATGAAGGTTTCGAGCCATCTCTCGATCAGCTCGATTTGGTCGCTGAAGTGGACCGCGGTAGCACGGAAGGTGGGCGAGTCGAGGGCGGCTTCTTTAATGACAACGGGTCTAGATGCATCATCAGTACCATCTACATGATATACACGGGAGATATAGTTCATACATCAAGCTCAGCGGCTTACCCACCGGCTCCAGCGCTGGTTGCTGCTTTGCCTCCTCCGCCATATTATCGCGCGTTGGAGTTGTGATGTATGGAATATATTTGATACGTGCAAGACGGGTCAAAGAGTGTATACATTGAAGCTACTGTACATGCGCAGCAGGCGTGGGTACGTACGACTCTGGCTGCTGGTGGCCTTTCATCCTTCCCACTGACAGCGCGTCGAGCTGTGCTTGCCGACGTCAGGCCGCCGCAGGCTGGCGCCGCGTCTTCACCGCCCGACGCCTGGCAGAAAATCTTGGCTGCCCAGCGAAATTTTACACGAGCAGCCTCTACTGCACCAGTGCAATTCGCAACATCCAACACCATGGCGAAAGATCGAGTAGTTAAGCACGTGAAGGGCATCAAACATGAAATGGGTGATAGGCCCATTCCACCACGACCGGCCAAGAAAGCGAAATTGCTTGACGGCAGCGACGATGATTCGAGTGATGCTGAAGGCGGGGGTTCGTTAAAGGTGAATGAGGAGTTTGCACGACGATTCGAACACAACAAGAAACGGGAGGAGAAGCACAGATGTGAGAGTGCCCTCTCTGCATGCTGTTCCGCTAATCGTTAATTCATTCCAGTGGAAGACAAGTACGGCAAATCCGAAGCCTTGTCCAACCGCAATAGTGAAGTCCTCGATTCCGAAGAAGACTCCGAGGACGACGAGGATGAAGATGATGACGGTGAGCTTGCGACCGAAGCCCTCGATGCAGACATCATGGCCACGCTGCAGGCTATTCGCTCTAAAGATCCCCGTGTCTTTGACAAAGACGCCACATTCTACCGGCCGATAGACGACGACTATGTGCACGGTACCAATGCGACAAGGAGGGAGAAGCCAATGACTTTGAAGGAATACCACACGAAGAATCTACTAGAGGGAAAGTTCAATCCAGAAGATGAGGATGACACACTGCCGAAGACATATGCACAAGAGCAGGAAGAAGCCCGCCAGAATCTTGTCAAGGAGATGCACGCTGCCGGAGACTCCGATGGGGAAGGTGATGACTTCTTAGTGGCCAAATCCAAATCCAAGTCCTCGAAGAAGCAGCGCATGAAGATTACTGAGGAGGATGTGGAGAATGCTGACAAGGATCCGGAAACGTTCCTATCCAACTTCATGGCTGCCCGAGCCTGGGTCCCCACCGATGGATCCCACTTCAAGCCCCTGGAGTCCGACGATGACGACGAAGATGATCGTGCTGACGACTTTGAGAATGCATACAATCTGTACTTCGAGGACCCAAGCACAGCCAACGAGAAGCTCGTCACGTATGCTCGTGATGCAGTGGCTAGCACGTCGGTCCGCCGGGACAAGCCAAGCAACCGCCAAAAAGCCCGCGACGCCGCCAGGGCAAAGCGAGAAGCCGAAAGGAAGCAGAGAGAAGAGGAGTTGGCGCGTCTGCGAAAGCTGAGGATCGATGAGGTGGAAGAGAAGGTCAAACGGATACGGAAGACGGCTGGAGTGAGCGGCAAGCAATTCAAAATAGACGAGTGGAGAGATGTCCTTGAAGCGGATTGGTCAGATGACCAGTGGGATGACGAGATGCGGAATCGGTTCGGTGACGCCTATTACAATGCGGAAGATCGTGAGGCAGGGTCGGGCAGCGATGAAGAGATCAAAGGAAAGTATAAGAGGCTAAAGAAACCGAAATGGGATGACGATATCGATATCAAGGATCTAGTCCCCGATTTCGATGACGACAACGAACAGCCTGTTTTCACACTGTCTTCTGACGATGAGGATGACGCTGTTGCCGAAGCCGAAGAGGGTGACGAAGAAGAGCATCACCGCCCTACCAAGAGCTCGAAAAAGCGCAAACAAGAACGCGCCGACACAAAACGAGATACCCGCCGTGATCGTCGCATCATCGAATCACTCGTGGACTCTACCCTAAATTATGAGACTACCATCGCCTCCAGGCCAAAACCACCCACACAATTCCGCTACCGAGAAACATCTCCGACTACCTTCGGTCTAACTCCTCGCGACATCCTCCTTGCCAACGACACGCAGCTGAATGAATTCGCGGGGCTAAAGAAGTTAGCGGCGTTCCGGGACCCAGGGAAGAAGAAGAAAGACAAGAAGTATCTTAGCAAGAAGGCGAGGTTAAGGCAATGGAGGATGGAGACTTTTGGGGATGAGGAGGGACCGAAGGGTGGTTTTGAGCTGCTGCTTGGGGATGAGGGGGGACCTGTGAGTGGCAATGGCGGGCAGGGTGGTGCGGACGGCTGCGTCGATATTCGGGAAGGGGGTGATGGGAAGAAGAAGAAGCGGAGCAAGAAGAGGAAGGCCACATCCATGGACGCGTGATATCCTTGCTTGATATCGTTGACCGTACTCGTACTAGGTAGCTGCATTAAGCTAACTATATTCTTCGGCCTGTCTAAATTCACTCAAGCCTACCAATTTCAAGCTTTGTTGGTGTATATTTGCCTCGTATTTCACGTGCCGTCTTCTCTTTCCTTCTTAGGCTTATTCGCCAAAACTCGTGATGTGGCACCGTGTCGCGCTTGCCTAGAACACGACACCCCGCCTCAACACCTGTTTTAGCCTCACCTCTACCTCAATTCTTTATAATTCCCTCCCTCGAATCTTTTCAAATAACTCTCTCGTCTTTTAGCTGCATTGAATATTATGACGGCCGAGAGCCTCACGTGCAAGCTCGAAGGCGAGGATACTGTGTGCGTTGGCGGTGACCTTCATATCTCATTTCGTCGTACGATTCGAGTCCCAGACAATCATCAAGCATCTTTTCTACCACCAGATCTTGGGGCATTCCCTCTGAGCCCTGTCTCGCGTTATGCTGATAAGCTTGCCCCGAACATGGCGGTGAAAGGCGGGCTTTTCTTTCCAATGCATCGTAAGTCTTGCTTCCTTGAATTTATCCAGGTGGGCCGATGTAACATTGTGAAGAATCTGAGGCCATGTGGATCAATCTACATTGCACTGGGCAAGATTGGCATTGCCAGAAGTACATGATCAAAATCTACGTCGGCGGAATCAACGCCATCTCAGGCGAACCAGCCGTGGAGACGGCTGCGACGAGGCTGCGGCGTCTTGCAAAACTTGCGGCATCTAAGCCGTCGCGGAGCATTTACAGCTCGTCAGTCAATCCGTTGCAGGATTACGTGGTTGTTCCAGCCCAGTTGTGGTTGGATGGCATTGCGGATACTGATGGGACTGTCCGTCAATTTGTGGCCATGCCATTTGGTAGTGGATATTCAGTCGAGTCCCAAATCACTGGGTTGGACGCAACGGGCGGGATCCAGATTGAGGTTACTCCTTATAACCGCCCAATACCCACCCCTCCTCATCGGGCGCCTTTCTTCGGGAAAAGCGAATTTGAAATTATCATGAAGGGTTTGACTGGGAAAACATTAATCGTGCGGACAGGACACCATGACACTGTCGCTAAGCTGAAGGCGAAGTATGAAGACCGGTGGGGAATTCCCCGGGACCAACAGCGTCTCATATTCGCGGGAAGGCAACTTGAAGGTACTCATGATTCCTACAACTCTATAGTAGTCACTTGAATGTGTAACAAATTGTGAAGACTAACATGTAATAGATTCATGGCTGGTTGGTGAATCCGGTATTGGGGAAGAGGCTACCATCAACGTCGTTCTTCGGCTCCGAGGCGGAGGTGGCCCTGTTCACGAGATGAGCGTGGCAGCTGGTGGAAAGATCAAACAGGTGATTGCACAAGACCCGGACCCCAATGGATGGCTAGGCTCAAAGACAACCGTTTTCAATATCCAGATTGTCAATTCTGCTGTTTACCGCGCTGTGACTGGAGCCAGTCCACCAATGTTACCTCTCGACGCCCGTACATACACACAATATGGCTTCCCGTTCTTCGCTATATATGAGGAGCCAAGCGGCATATCAGGAGACTTCAGTCTAGTCCAATCGGTGGCCCAGATAGATAAGGAGGATGACGAGGAGGAGGCCCAGCCGAATGTGGTTCCAATTCTCAGCAGGAGTGATGGAAGTGGTAGGCTTTCTTCCATCCCTGATTATCTCTGTACTGACAGCTGGAAAGTTGCAATGAAATCTCCATCGGATAGTATTGTTAATCCGGCCGGTCCTCTACGTGAGTTCCGTACCGTGGCCGATCTTCAGAAGGAATTTGAGAATTACGAGATTGCCGATTTCTGAACACGAATCTGTTGGGCTCTTACTCTTTGGTTTTTCTTCCTTTCGTTGGTATCCGGATTCATCAACATGGTTTCCGAACGTCTCGGGATCTATTCCTTAGAGCAACATCTCGTGTGTTATTTGTGGCCTATAATTTTCTCTCAACCTTCTTTTCGGCTCATAGTAGCTCTGAGTCTATCATGGATTTAGTTCTCTAGATGTTCCGTCAATGAACTTCACCCTTCGTGCCTGCGCGGACCACGCGTGAGGATTTCATCTCAGTCACGCCGGTAACAGCTCGGTACATAAACTTCAATCTTGGATGATGATCTTGTTATGTTTTATGGTTCAGTGCATGTCTCGTCTCGTTTCCTTTCACTACACAATCCACATATATCTCCCATCCCTGTTTGCAGTTTCAAATTCATCCGTGAAATCGCCCTTGTGGGAATGAGGCTTGGTACCATTACTACCATAACTCATGATCTTTGCAACCAGCGGGATTTATCGATAGTTAATCTCCCAAGCTAATTCAGCCTAACGTCAGAATCAATATCAACCTCAGAAACCAAGTCAAGATCCTCAGCGTCACCTGCACTCAACATGACCACTTCATAAGATCTGGTTCTTATTGTCCGTTTACTAGGGCTGCCGGCAATCGTCCATTTGACATATTCACGATATGGGTTATTCCAGTGAAACCAGGAGACGAAACCAGGAGACTGGACTTGGTGTGAAGAATGCGAATTCATTTGTTTAGTTGGAAGGAAACTGATAATGGAAATACCGCACTTTTATTTTCGATCAATTCTAATGAAAAGTTGCCACGGTAACTTGAAAGCGGGGATATTAACATTCCGTGCCTATCGGAGAAAATTCATTAGGGAATTCACCATGGTTTTTATCTCAGATTGATTGAGATGAGGTTGTCCATCTAAGAGAGCAAGACAGGAGATATTCAAGTCCTTGATAGCTAATTATCGATTTGCAGTAGACCAGACTAACCACAGGGCCTCGCTTTTCACTGCTTTAGATTTCATTTCGCCGGGTTCCACAGTCTGGCGGAAGGAACACCATTGGAGAAATCGCCGATATTGTTGTTTGGTGCTAGTGAATGCTGCGAGAGTCGACCTATCAGCTAGTACTGCCCATGTTTCTTCCGGTAGACAGAGTTTTGGGAGGCGATAGTGGAGGAGGGAGAGGAAGTGTATCTATACATATCAGACTATGTCGCCTTCACCCCTTTAAGCTCTCCCCTAAAGCTGGTTTGCGTTTATAAAGCTAGGGCCATTAGGAGAGTGCAAAGTCGACCTCTACAGATCTTTATACACCCCCTTTAAGGGTTAGGCAGGGCCAACCTAGATCACACTTTTCATGAAGGCCTGGCAGGAACCTCGAAACTGTCTTGTTGACGTGGAGAAATTGATAGAGTAAGCAAGTCTCCGAAGATCTATTTGTACCAAACGGGGATGTCAGCGACGGTAAGAGTAATCTGTGGCAGCGAATAATACCTTTTTTTACCGTGACACCTCATTTCTCTTCCTCGCAAGAAACCTACAACACAGCCCCCCCAAGGCAAAGTTACGTGCATCTCAACTCCCTCTTTATGTATAACATCCGTATTATATCTCCCATTCCACACCCAGCTGTTCTAGATTTTTAGGGCATAATAACCACTGTGAGCGTAAAGTGACTCCAGTAGCAGCAACAATTCTTATAAGCATATTCATTCCCTTTTGACCGCTATTTGTTTCATCTGGTAGTAACGATAGTCAAATCCGCAGTCGCCGAGATGACTGAGGTCAACGACGCGTACAAGAATTTGTCTGATGCGATACCGCCTGGGGATGAATCTGGAACTATGGTTCGAGGAGAATGAGAAGTTCGTCTTCTAGCCAATCAAGAGGCTCAAGGTGAATGACATTCTTTCAACGTTGGGTCGAAGGTCGCCGACAGGATATCGAGCAAGCTGAAGCTATCCAGAAACTGTCTGTCACGGAAGCGCCATTATTAATCCCGTCTATATTCTAGGAGTAGTTGTCGGTAGAAGATAAGTATTCCATATCTGACAGTACAAAGGACTCCGATCAAGCTACGCGATCTGCCAAAGCTACACCCGAATCGATGTTGTCGGCAGTCGCAGAAGAGACTGTCAAGATAGCCAATGAAATTATAGTAGTTTCTCCAACCCCAGAGCAGATGAACCAGAACAGATGTAAACCACGGTTGAGATTACCCCACCATCTCCAACCCAACAAACTCACAATGAGTTCCCGGACAAAGCTTTATCCGACACCCCTACTCTTTCGAAGACTCCATCGACAATGGCTATCAAAGAACCCCTCAACACTGACCCCCAGAATGAGGTTTCGGCTACGGACTCCGCTATCAAGTACTACGGCCCGGTACACATATCTGGTTCATTCGACAAGCTTATTAATGCCCTCGAGCCGGACATTGTCATTGATCCTGAAATCCCAACTCACACGTGGTGCGTCGATGCTCAAACTGGAGTGCAACCCAACCGCCGAGTTGATGGTGTCGAGCGATGGCGCGCTCGGGTCGTCTCGGAGTCTATGGAGGATGGTAGCACGGTTAAGAGTTACACTACCCAAGACATACAATCTATATCAGTCAAAGAGGATCCCACCATCGCAGCTTTCAAGCCATATTCAGTGGAAGATGACATCGCTCCTGAAGAGGTCGTGAATGCCACGGCTTCGTCTCCCAGTATGGTGAACCGTACTTACCTAGAGGCTTTGTTTACGTCGATCAAAGAGAATATCGTCGGAGAGACTCTCGCATCACTCTATGCCTGTGTGAAAGGCGGTGTCGTTCCTAAGGAGGCCCTTATTGCCACCGTTTCATCGCTAGCTATCGAGGGCCGCACTGATCCGGAGGTTCTGCTTGCATCGCTGGAGAACGATCTCAAATTTATGCTGGAGTTACCACTACCAGAAGCCAAGGCTGCTCATGTGGAAGATGTCAACAGCCCATCCTTAGCTCTAGACGCGGAGAAAGTAGAGTCTGGAGGGTTCTTCCTAACACCATCTCCCGTAGGGTCCTCGTGCAAGAGCAAAGCCAACAATGCCGATAACACGCGGTCCCTGGAGAGTTCCTATCGCCATGATAGCGATGGTGAGGGGCATATGACCATCATGGAACGTGTCTATGCCTATGAGGCTAGACTGAAGGCCAGGAAAGACGTGCCTGACAGAAGCGAAGACCAGTACAAATCCGACAATCCGCCTTCGACTTCAGAGTTGAACGCGAAGTATGCTAAATGTGTTGACGAGTTTCCGAGGGTTGAATGCGAATCGAGCTCCTCATCGTTTCTCGCCGGCAGCGAGACGGGAGATGTAAAGAGCATTCTTGGTCGTACTCCAAAAAACCCATTGGCCGAGATTATACATGACGAATCTGGGAGCATTTCATTCAAGTTTGTAGCTAGATGTGCTACAAGTGAAGGTTGTGTCAATGGTAGTGTGATCGGGGATGAGAATGTTTCTTCACTCGCAGACAAAGCCACTATCGTGCCGGAACCGTCTGGGGAGGCTGAGGGTGAGAGTTTCGAGTCTCGTCCTATGGCAATGAATGCACCTACGGGGCACGCCGGTGACGGCAAGGAAAAGGCCATTATGGGTTCCATGGTGGCTAGGCATGAGAAGAAGACCATTAACGGAAATGGCGATGGCGAGACGCAATTATGGCTCAATCTTCTTGCACCATCAACGAGTACGAAATCTCCGGCGACTGCACCCGCGTCTACGTCCATAACCCCCGACAGCAGTAGAACCCGATCAATCAGTACTGTCTCCTTCGGCACCGGCCCTAACGACCAGGCCATCTTCGGCAACCTCGTCCCATCACAGATATGGGACGGCAGCAACGACGAAGACTGGGTTGATCTCAGCAACGGTCCAACACGTCAAAGTGGGCCTCGTGTCGGCGACCCCACAAATAAGAAGGCTCTGCCTATCGCCGCGGTTCCGGAGGCGAAGAATGGCGCGCCTGGATTCCATCTTCCTCGTAGCGAAAAATCGATGAGGGTCTTGGTGAAGAATTGGTGGACGGGGTCGAATCGGCCGCTGGAAGATGAAAAGAAATCGTAGCTGGACTAGTGGGATTTTATTGGGGCGTGATATTTGGGGTAAGCCTTGAGTTGAATGATTTGAACGGCTCTCTACGGCGTTCTATAGTTTACTGCAGACCATGGCTAGGATGGAATGGGTCTGTTTAGCGTTGGGTGGGATAAGGGAGGCTACTAATAGGAAGCTGGTTCCAACCCTCGATCTAGTTCTTGTCATGTCTTATAGGAGGTGCTAGCCTGTAGCGAACCACGACCGGACGGGTACATCTTATTGGTTCCTACACTATTAGATAGCAATGCCATTATAAATGCAAGCCTCGGACCATGGATTACAGAAACGGCTTTGGAGATAGAAATGGCTGCATGTTTTGTGGCTGATATGATTCTTAATCAATTCGCCCCATTGATTAAAAATCGATGCCTTGATGGGATGGAAAAAGATCTCATGTGGGCCAAAGGAAAAGTGAGGAGGATCAAAGCTCAGTGACAAGGGAGGAGGTGCGGAATTGACGTAAACCATGTAACCCTCAAATTTTAGGCTATTCCCTGAATAACGAGCTAGTAAATCAAGGAATTTGCTTGCACAAATCGCTTGTGATGTAATTTGAATAATGCTAGCAAACGGCCAAGTTCCGTTGCTCTGATATTTCCAGGGTGCTGACTAATGCCATGGGGACTAGAGAAGGTATTGGCTAGATTCATCCGGAACACGAAGCTTCTCGGGATATGACGGCAGTCTAGCGTTATTTCACTTGCAGAAGCTGGCCGCCTTGAAGATCTTTGGATGGAGTTTCGCACACCAAAGGCTAAGGCCAAGGCTCTTGACTCAAATAGGCAGCCAAGCTACATCAATTACGTCTGTCCCCTCTCGTGTATATCCTCCCCTGTGAAGATGCGACTCTGTCCTCGGTCGTTGAATGAACACGGCAACTAGACCGCAGCAAGTTGAAGCGCGATTTGTCACAGATCGCCGAATTTTTGGGGGGATATCTGTCGATCAGAAATGTCGCCTCTTAGATCTTTCAAGGGAATGCTCGACTCCAGGTGTAGTTGACCTTCTCGATGTCTCGCGAATTCCTCGAGTGCCATGTTGTCGCAAATGCCAGTGCATCACCCATGAACGTCTCAATTGAGAATGTCTCCGCATATCCAGCCTCCTGCAGCTCTTCAATCACTGCCTTGATCCACATCACCACATCAGTAATCGCACTTCCAGGGTCACAGGGCAGCGGTACCCTTTTCAGAATATTCGTGACATCGGTCACGCTCATTCCTTCCGGCAACTTCCCAATCATTATCCGCCCTAGCATCCGCGGTGGTGGTGATTTGTGGTCGTCGAAATGAAAGCGCCAGCCGAACGGGTTAGTGACTGATGAGTATGCGACGGAATCTTCGAGGTCGAAGGATGTACCGGCCCCGGTGCTGTTCTTAGGCTCTACCCAGATGCCCCAGCGGTAATTTTGGGGTTTCGGTTTAGAGCGCGTGGGGGATAAAGAATCGAGCTCGGATGAGCCGGGACGGGTGTAGACCGCAATGAAGACACGGTCTTTGTTGCTCATGATGGGAAAATAATGATACGAGTGTGGGCGTGAAAATGGAGTAGGCTGTTTAGTTAGCTACAGTGATGTCATTCAAGGGACATGTGTTCGCAACAGGAAGAGGCAAGAAGAAGAGTCAAAAGATTGGCTTGAAAAGAAACGCGCGACGGAAACTTTAAAGGAAATCGACCGCCAAAAAGCATGTATCAAAGCCATGGCTTGAGTCATGCCAGGGTTTGACAACCTGTCGGCCGGATTACTGCAGTGCGGAGCCAAACTTTACGTGATTGAGCTCGTGTTGATGCCGGTGAATAGCCGTCGTTCATCCCACGTCGGGTCTTCTGGGGTCTAGAGCCCAACGGACAGGGTAAAGTTTCCGGGACACGCATGGAGGCGCACGCTTGAAAGGTTCGTCCAAGTTGCTGGAAGAACCTTATTTTGATCGCTCAGCAGATGATGTTGGATAATGATAAAGTCTGTTAAGGAATGTGGGATGAGTGAGGTACGATGTCTGGAGCAGGATTTCGCCAATCGGGATCGGTGCAAACTTGAAACAACTATCAAAGATCTTTCAGAGATCTTTGGGATTATGGCCTGAGGTTAACCGAACTCTCTACCTAAAGGAACGGAGGGTATTGGCTGGTGTCAAGCCCGAAGAAAAGTTGATTAAACGAATCCGACGCCAGGAGATAAGGAATTGGTCACGTGGTCTAGCGCTTACGTTACGTGTCATGCAAAAAGGGGAAAATAACGCCACCAATCTCGAGCTTCACCACCTCAATCAGGCAATTATTTCTATTCTTGCAGCGGCTTGTACAGTACATAAGAGTGCAGCTTCACGTTCCTTCAAAATTAGAGCGATTTATCGTTAACCTTGAGCATTGGAAACCTGTAGCGAAGTCATGTTTTCTCAAGTATGAATGTCATCCGACCAACCACACAAGAAGCATCACACAAGCATCACCGGCCCCGAATTCTACTTTCCAGATAGAGAACTTTATGCTATTGGATATCTTTACCGGAGGTAGATCGCCTGTTAAATTGGAATAACCGGGAAACTTTCCCAAGAGTTGGGTGAACCCGCAATATCTCTCCTCTTCCTGCGATTCAACGGAGTCTTTCATATTGTGCTTACCTTACATGTTTTTCTCCCACCTTTCGCCTTCTTAGTTCCTTATGCTCCTCGCCATTCAGCAAGGGAAGGAGTTTCGCACCGCAGCTCTTCAATATGGATTGCGCAATCTGATTGGTGGATGAGCTGGACTTCCTGGATGCGGGGAGGGATGCTGACACCCAGGTCTGTGGACTCTTTTCCCTGCCGAAGGATGCGCTATCTCCATGCTTATCCTCGCCTTGGACCACCCCAAGAGCTTTGATATCGGAAGATAGGGATATTGGGACCTACTCCGGCCGGCCTCTAGCCCTCCGTCGCGTTTCTCTTTGTTTCGCTCGTCGTGCTCTCACCAAAGTGCTTGAGTGAGCGCTGTCTCTCGCTATGATGTCTTCATTGTTTTTGCCCGTTTATTTATTTCTACTTTTTGTTAATTTTTCCCCTGCATCTTCTACGCGAGAATTGTGTAAGTCAATGAGCCATGCCTACTCAAAACTCGTACTCGTATTTCTCAGCAGGATCGGATTCGCTAATCTTTCGAAAGCAATCCTTAATTCCACGACATCTGCAACCAAACTTGATGCTGGGACATCTTTAACCGGTTTTCCCTCGCCGGCGACGAATACCACGAATACGAACGCAGCAATTCAAACCAGCAGTAGGGCAAATTCGCACTTCAAGCTTCATGCTGAGAGCTCGGTTACAGGCTTTGAATCAGAGGGAACGGAACCACCTCGTAGTCTGAAAGAGAGTTCAGCCATTCAGAGCTCTACAAGTGAAGAGGACGTCGGAGCTGTCCTCACTCGCGTTTTCAACCCCTCGGGTTATGAAACATACCTAGTGCACGTGGAGTCAACAGAAAGCGGGTTTGGACCAACTCCCCACATTGGTGTGCAGAATCCAGAAACCACCATCGCGCCTGGAGTTGCCCAATCTGGCAAAGGGTCACATCTCGAAAGTACAGCAGCTGGCCTTGGTGAGAATAACCTCATTACCAGCCTTGCGTCAGGAACCACGCCTGCGCCATTAACACCACCGCCTGTCACTCTCGGAGATCAAATTTTAATCCCAGTCCTAATAACGACTATTGTAATATCAGGCACGACATTGCTACCAGGTGGTACGACAGCGACTCTCGGCTATGGCTCAAGCACAACGGCAATATATGTCGATCTAAGTGGCCATCCAGTAATAGCCATAGGATCATTGACGACGACCATGAATGGAACCCCATCAGGACAAATCACAGTCGATGGTCAAGTTCTCACGCTAGGTGGCTCTCCTGTAACCATTGGTTCTGGAGATGATCCAACAACTTTCTTTATCAGCCCTGGGGGCGAAACCATTGTTGCAGCTCATGGTGTCAGTTCGACACTCTTTCCACCTGCAACGCAATCATTCACAATAGGCACTTTCACTGTTACAGCTATTGCAGACTATCAATATACACTTGGTCCGGAAACCCTGCTTCTCGGTCACCCAATCACTATGGACGGCACTGTCATCTCCCTGGCCACCGACTCGGCAGGCTCAACCGTCCTCATCATCGGTGGCTCATCTACAACAACACTTCCAGTCGCGCCACAAACCATGTCCAGCAACGACCTGAGCATCTTCACAACGGTAGTCTCAGGAGCTACAGAATATATCATCGGCTCACAAACCCTGTATCCAGGCCACCCAATCACTATCCACGGCACAGCGATATCTATCATCACGTCTTCCAGTGCAACAATGCTTGTTATTGGTACCTTGACGACCACGATTAGCCCCAAGCCTACGATCTCGTCGCCAGTTGCTCTTACGTATGCGGGTAAGATGACATTAACAAATGTGGCTTCTATCGGAACGGGAAATATAGGCGGTTGGGAGGCAACGGCAACAAGTACGAGAGCAAAGTCGGGTGCCGGAAGAACGATGAAGATCCGCGACAACACCCGGTTTATTCTTTCAGGCATGCTGGTCATACTAGGTTATGGGTGAGGTGTTGGAAGTTCTATGTTCACAAAAAAATCCACATCTCATCTACTCTCAGTTACATAATCACGGCACATCAGCATTCAAATGTATCTATGCAAACGCCACTGCGTTGCATGTTTTCTAGGGAAATATTACAGCCTAACCTACCGTCATAATGTATTGGTGCCAGCAATATCATGTCATCCGGTCGCAGTCTCAGAGTATTCGACACTCTTCGTGTCTCAATCAGGTGCGATATTGCAGATTCAAGATTTGTAGCACAATATAAGGATCTGACTTGATGAAATCATGCAGCCCCACTACATAAAGATAATATCCATAGTTTGACACCATGCCCCTCTGCCTAAATCTATATGAAATAATGCTCTAGACCCCACTCTTACATTCTCCCCTCCTTCAAGTAGTACTATTCTTAGAGCCCACTTTCTTAAAAAAAAAAGTTCCTATGACCGCCTTGTCAGCATCCCCAGTGAGGAAACATCCTGGTAATCCCCCAGTGTCCACATTTCATACCACGTCTTGTTTTTTACCGTGGTCATTAATATTGTGGTCTTTAGCAAGGAGTTACATCCTATGTACTGCTGTTTGGTGGGTAAGAAAAGAATGTGCAAAGTGCTGTTGATTGGTTTATCCTACGAATTGAGGTTGAGGTCTCGCTAAGGATGCCGACGTAGATAGAAGGTAGCTTAGATATGTTTGTGACGGATGACATCTTCGTAGCTGTAGGGCTGTCTAAGACTTGGGCTCTGCATTCTTGTAGTGGATATATATAAGCCATCGGATTTATCGTAGGCATCTTAAGCGTCATCAGGAGCATGAATACATCGCGACATGGTTATTTCCCTAGATCCGTAACATCTCTATTTTACCACATATTGACTTTTGATTGACCACAATCACCATTCAGGAAGTATCCAAGAGCCTTACTACCTTTCTAGATTAACAACGAAAAGACTCCTAGCATCTTATGACTACGTCATCTGTTAGTTATCCCTCTCCTTAGCACACCCTTGTTAGTTTTGTGAACTGTAATCCCTTCTGGATAGTCTTAGAAGCACAACTCCTAACCTACATCTATACTACCTAGCTGTTACAAATCCAGAGGCTCTTCCAACAGGATATTCTTCTGAGAATCTTCGCAGAAGATCGACTTGAATTTAGTGCATTATTCCAAATGAAGCTGCATAAAGTAATAGGCCAGCAAACAGTAGAAAGGTTGTATATCTTTCTAAAATACCCTAAAAGTGTCCGGGTATGTTACGCCAAGATTTGCCTTATATTGATTTTTTTCTCTCTTCATTATATGATCGGAAGCTTCAGCATATGTGGAGACTTGTTCAACTAAACCTTGTTGGTTTAGCGCTTAGGACCTTGACCTAGCAAGTATCCTAGAGCTCAAGATACCTACTAAGCCGTGCCAACCAAACATTTAATATTACCATATCTAGCTAAAAAGCCGCGATCTAGTCCTAAGTGGGTTCTGGTCTGTAGCAAAAAAGTTGAAGTGTTGTAAAATGAGTCACCAATGCATGCAAAGGGGAACGGATTTTCTACTTCTTTAAATTTTTTCCCTTCTTTTTAAAATTATCTATAAACTAAAAACAAGTGATACTCTAGAACAAATCTCCAAAAACCAACTTAAATCCTAACCTTAATCGTAGCCGGCACCTAGCCTTCGGCAAACCAGTTCCTCTGGCTCCTTGGACCTAGGTTGGAATACCAGAGCTGGAGGATCTGCATTCAGGGCGGTCGAGAATAATTTCAACATCCTCATCGATATCCTCCTCCTCTGCCTCCTTCTCCTTATTAGTCTCTGATGCAACCTGAGGAGCCGGCGGGGTCCAGATATTGGCGCGATAAATTGCCTCCCCTAAACGCTCTCGACGCTCAACTTCCTCCGTTCCCAAGAACTGCCAGGTCTCGTCCGCCCACACAACCGCGTAGTTCTCGGCGGTGCCGATCCAGGTCGCAAGCTGGTTTTCGGCAGCAAACCACTTCAGGTGCGCCTCATCCAGCTTGTGGCCGAGATGGGCTTCCCCGGCGCGGGCCACCTTAAGCGCGCGCAAGAGATGAAACTGGCAGTTCTCGCACTCCGGATTGTTTGCACATTCCCAAGATTTCGCCTGACGATCTAGAACCACAGTGCGGTCAGTGGCTTTCTTGAGTTCATCGATTTTCGCGACGAGGTCGGCTTGTGCCGATTTGAGGGTCTTCTCGGCATCTGGTCGGCGGGTGGCGAGTTGAGTGACTTGCGCGCGAGACATTGCCATTGCGGCTTTATATCCCCTAACCTCTGAGTCTCTCTGGGAGAGCTCCTGATTTACGGTGGCAAGCTTAAGACGAATGGCGTCGATCTCAGATTGGAGCGCTAGGTTCTTATGCTGGAGGGTCTTGCTTCCTTTTCGGAAGGCTTGGTATTCGATGTTGGTGGCATCATCTTGGTGCTGGAGGTCTATGAGTTGCTGCTTGAGAAGTACGTTCTCGTAACTGGTGGCATTCATCTTCTCGGTAGCGTCTATGACGGCTGCTCGGAACGCTTGAAGCTCGTTCTGGAAAGTATCGCTCTCAGCTTTGGAGCCGACTATCTTCGTGATAGCGTCACGAATAGCAGAATGAGACTCTTCAAGTTGGCTCTTGAAGATATCGCTCTCAATTTTGGAGGTGTCCCTCTTGGTGGCATCTTGAATGGCTGCCCAGCAGTCTTGGAGCGAGCTCTTGAAGGTGTCCCTTTCGGCTTTAGAAGTGTTTATCTTGTTGATAGCGGTGCGGAGAGCAATATTAGACTCTTGCAGCTTGCACTTTGACCTGTCGCTCTCGGCATTTGAGGCGTTCACCCTGCGGGTAGCGTCGTGGACAGTAGCATAAGCGGCTTGAAGGGCATTGTCGAGGATACCTTTCTCTAAATTGAGGGTGTTTATCTTGGAGATGAAGCTACGGATAGCAGCCTGAGATGCGTTTATCTTCCCGGCAGCTAACTGGACAGCAGTACGAGACTTTTGAAGCCCGTTCTTGGGGGTACTAGTCTTGGTCTTGAAAGAACTCATCTTGGGGGTGACGTCTTACAGCGTACAGTTCACCTTCTCGGCAGCGTTGCGGGAAGCAGCATGGGGGCTTTGAAGCGCATTATCGTCGCAGATGAAGCTAGCACGACGATGTGCATGGGTGGATGAGGTTAAGAATCTGGCAAGAGGTAGTGACTGTGGTGTTATTGGTTGAGATTAGAGAGATCCTTCGCTGCTGTGAGTGAAATTTTCGAGTTGTTTGTGGATCTGGGAGCAAACAGTGGAAGAACAGGTGGCGCTCTGGAGGAAGAGAGGCGGTGACGCGAGTTGGTGGTAGAGATACCCCTTGATCAAGGCTAAATACGTGATTCTGGAAGATTTTCCTTGTTTTCCATCCTGATAAGGCGGGAAGCAGTGAAAGAAGAAGTTTATCTAGAGAGTGGAGGTGATGCAGGTCCGCCATTGATGGAAGAACAAAAACCTCTCTAGATTGACAAGATTGAGGTACAATCTCAAGAGCACTAGAAGGTTCACAGAAAAAAAGCCCCCAACTACATTATTACCTGCGGTTTTGTTGTAAGCACAGGGTTGGTATTGGTCATGGGTTGTTGTGTACGGGTCTCGTGACTAAGCCGAGAGACTGAGACTTGCTGCAGGAGGAATTAAGCTAGATTGCGCGGTTATTTTGTGTGTTCTAGATAGACTGATACGTAGGTGATAGTTGCATTGCATGCTGAGTTGTTTGAAATTGGCTTGGGAGTTCTCAGCATTATCATTGCTGTGTGACGGACCAACACTGTGAAGGACGTTTGGGATGTAGGTGGCTGCATTCCCTTTTGAGGGCGACTTCTTCCCATTTGCTCCCATGGGAGTATTTGGGGACCCAGCAACAACAATCTTGAAATTAATCGAAGTAGTCTATGAACATCCATCGCCTGTTCAACCTACTCAAGAACATAGCCTATTCGTCCTCTGGGAAGGCCCCCGGCCACCTCATACTCCCCTCTCTCTCTACCTCTACAATGACATCCTCCACATCCCCCCTCTCCACCTCCGAGAGTAGTTCTGCCGAAGCGACGAGTGTTGCAGGTTGCTCAGTGCCGCTACTATTGGCATTCACTTCCTCGATGGATTGAGGAAGAGAGCGGTCCATTATCACAGAACCGGAATCCATGGTTGTTGAGACTCTATTCGCGTCGTTGGTACCCTCAAGGACGTCGTTCCGGAACTCATTAACCTGTGACATGACTCCCGGCGCGTTTGACCCCACTGGTGTATCTTCCCTCACTGGGACATCTGGGTAGACAACCAGATTCGAATCTAATGGCGGATGTCCACCCGGCAGTGTGTTTGGGACCTCCGGCACAGTGCACTGCACTGGCGCGCTCGAAGAAACTGGTACACTGGAAGAAGCCGGCGCATTAGACGAACTTAGCGCATTGAAAACAGTTGGAATATTGGTACCCATCGGAGCCTGAGCGCTAAAAGGAGCAATCACTTCTACTGGAGCCCCTTTCACAGCATCTTTCGCGCTCGAATCCGGACAATTCGTATCCATATGCAGTACTTTCGCAAAGCGGCTCGCTGCCCAATCCTCCGCAAGCACACCATCTCTTTCCGCCGCCTCGACCGCCTTCTTCTGATTCTTTGTAATGGCCTCTCTCTCCATCCGATACTTCAGCTCCCTCTCATATCGTGGCCTATAGCACTCCGCTTCAGATCCATGCACATGATACTTGCAGCCCGATCCGTCGTTGGAGTCTCTATCCTCCTCAAACATCATCTCCATATCCTTTCGCCATGCCATGGCCAGGAAATTAGGTGGGAAAATGGCGGTTTGTTCCGTACGCAGGTCCGCTAGCCCAGCCTCCAGAGACCGGTCTATAACGAATCGCTTTAGCTGCTCGGAGACATCGGTGGAGGTGAATACGTGTTGGATAGTATTGTAACTGGGCATACGTCTGGGCAACAATTTTTTGCCTAGGTTGTCCATAATGAAATCCGCGAATGCAGAATCTTCGATTGTTGTCCCGAGGATGTGTGCATTGAGTAGCGGCACAACCTCCGTCCAAGAGCAGTTTCGATTTCCCCGACGCATCCATCGGTCTCGGGGGTCGCCACAGTACCGGGGAAATGTTATCTTGCCTTTGCTCAGCCACTCCAAGTAGATCTCAAAGGACTGGGGATCGAGATCCGGAAGAATGATGTTTGGCACGTGGTCCTTGTTTTCGCAACAGCGGTTTAGGTACTTGGACAGCACTTTGGAGTCGCGAAGGAGGAAGCCCCAGATGTGGAAGCAACATTGTGTTATGAAGCGAGAACCAGGGGTATTCTTTCCAACATAGACAGCAAGAAATGGCGGCTCCTGCCGGAGGTCTTGTTCTCGTGGCTCTGGAGGCGAGGGCGAAGGGATAATTCCGATTCTTGGTGTCGACGTAGCATGTATCTCCAGCGATTCATTTTCGAGCGCTTCGGTTCTTGTCTCTTCTGGAATCGAAGAAGGTCGCTCGGGAGGGTTGGGAGCGCTTCGTGTTGGAGGTTGAAAAATATCCATAGAGACTGTCTCCAGACTTTCCCTAGAGGTATCTGCGGCTGGTTCCACAGCTGGCGATGAAATGGCTTCCTTAATCAGGGTTCGACCCTTGGACTTCGGCTTCTTTCTGCTGGAGAAGAAACGGAAAGGCATTTCGGAGGGTTCGAACAATGACGGTTACAGGAAAGTGTTGCGGGGACTGTGAGCGTAGGGTGCGATATTTGGATAAGTTTATGCGTTTCAGTAGGTTGTTGTGAGGTAGAAAGACCGATGAAGTGGAAGTGCGCGCTTCGTTTGCAGACACATAATCCGCACCCATCACACTCTCGTGACGCCGTTTCCTCCAAAACCATCATCTGCATATTGCGTTGACGTAAAAAGCCCAGCCCTTCACAATGCAAACAAGCTCATGCAAACGACATGTATTAAAAAGTCTCGCAAACTGCTCCCCAACACCAAACACTGCACGATCCTCAAACAACCAACATCTCACTCGGTCCCGTGCTACAAACCTCTCGGCCTGCACTCCAAAACACATTCTCCGCTGCTCGCCAAACAAAATGACCCCACGGCTCCGTCCTACCTCCCGGCCATAAGCGCCCTCAGAACCTAATATGCGGTGCACATCATCGCCAGCCCCTTCACCCCTGCGTTATCAATCCCGCATCACTCGTTTTTCCTCCCATCATAAATCGTTAACCGGCCTCCCTATCTTCGTTCATAAATCCATCATCGACCATACGACCTCGGCCCTTACGGACTCGAACTCGCTCAATCAACTGCAGCGCTTTTGAGCTATACATGTAGTGGTTAACTTGGGTTCACGTACTACAACATTCCTGGCAGTGGCCCTGGAGAGACGGAGAGATCCCTTCGTTAGATAGACGCGAGGGGTTGATACATGCAGCCATTCACGAACTTGGCATTCAAGGACTATATTATTGATGAAATATGCCTCCGGCTACTATCCGCTCAAGGCGTTGACCCAGAAGTCTTGACTAGAAGCCTCTCCTAATCATTCAACTCAAACCCAAATCAACCGTGTAGTTGCATTCGAAAGCGGAGGTCATTCCCGCTTTCAGGTGCAGTGAATGCAAACCGGAGTTGAGCTAATGAATAAGGGAATGTTAGGAGTATGGCTAGGAGGAGAATAGGCGGGAATGGGTGTGGGAATGAGGCCAGGGATGAGTTTGGGGGGTTCGTGGTGAATAGAAAGCCTGCCCCAAATTCAGGGGTTGAGTGTGTTAAGAATGGGGGATGGCGGATTGGTCGGATATTCATTTGGGGATGGAAGATAAACCACATCTGAAGATAAAAAACTGCAAATTTTATCGTAAACCACGCCTGGCAAACTATACTTGGTGAGGTGGTGCGGTAGTGAGATTGAGATGCCACTTCCTGTTAAGTAGCACGTGACTAGCCCATCAGGACCTTAGAAATTGTTACTCGAAGAATGAGGTTCAAGAAATGATTGAATCCGTTCCGCTAACGTATTTACATACTCACTACCACCAGGACCATCCCACCATCCCAATCCCATCTATCATAGTGTATCGAACCTTGCACATGAAGGCGAAAGTTTCAACACGCCCTCAACCCATTGACTTACGGACTAGCTTCCGCCTGACCAATATTAGCACTGACACAACTCGGCAAGGAAGGACTCAGTAGATGACTTACGATTGACTTCCCCAGCCCCTAGACTTCGGACGCCGAGAGTCCGGAGCGCCAGCATTCTCCTTTTGCGCAGCGGTCGACGTTTTCGGTCCCACCGCTTCTTGCCGACTTGCATCATTGAGTACTACTGCAGTCTTTGCTTCATCACCCCCCTTCTTCGAGAGCACGTCTATTGCAGTCTTTGGTCTCATCTGGGCGTTCTTATCCTTTGTTTCCAACGCCGTCTTCGGTCTCAACGCCGCGTTCTTATCTTTCGGTCCTAACGCCAATGCTGTTTTTGGTCGATCTCTACGCTCCACCTCCTTCTCAGTCGCCTCATCATGTTCCTTCCTGCCCATCTTCCGCATTAGGCCCTTTAGTGTAAGGCTCTTGCGGCGGCTAGAGCGTAATTCTAGTGGTGGGGTATCATTCGATATCATCGAGAAGCCATTCGCCCGAGGACTATCTACCAAGCTATTTGTTTTCGGAGTATCAGCTGCAGATACAACCATGCCGCTCTCTCCTACAACAGTCGCGGGGCGATCTGGAAGCGGGACTTCAGATTGCATAACCAAGTGTACCGGCTCCGTAATCAACGTCGCGCCACTCGATCTCGCGGACATGTGATCGGCACTGGAGCTCGAATTCGAATTCCTATCTCGAGCTCTATATTTCGCTAGACGTTCATGATCCATCATCAGCTGGGTTTTGGTAGCTTCTAGCTCAGTGATGGATTTCTTGAGATTCTCATTTTCGGCTTGGAGTTGGAATTGTGTGGTTTCTGCAGCTTCCTTGGTCTTCTTGATGGCACTAA
Source organism: Lindgomyces ingoldianus (assembly GCF_010093535.1). Classification (NCBI taxonomy): domain Eukaryota; kingdom Fungi; phylum Ascomycota; class Dothideomycetes; order Pleosporales; family Lindgomycetaceae; genus Lindgomyces; species Lindgomyces ingoldianus. The sequence goes on from NW_022985205.1 coordinate 333,767, forward strand.
TCTCTGCATCTTTTGCAGAAGCGCTTTTCTGCAGTTGCTGAATTTCGTCGTTTTTGGCTGTGAGAAGGTCCCTTGATTCTTTTAGCTGGCCTTCCATTCGTTGGAAGTGCACACGGTGGACGATGCTGGGTCGAGCCGTTTCCATATCAGCGCTGATTGACTGTTCAAGTTTAAGCTGTTCACGTAGTGCATCGAGCTCTTGCTCAGCAGTAGATAACCGGGTAGTAATTTCGCGGAGCTCCTTGTCCGCGGCATCGAGATTGGAGTATAGTCGAAGGTTGTCCTGTTGGGCGGCATTAAACATGGCCTCTAGCTCCTTTCGATCTTGTTCGTCGATGGTAGGTAATCTGGTTGGGGAGCTCTTTTGGCTGCTCCTCTTAAGCTCATCCTCAAATCGGTTCGCAGTCTCTTGGAGTTCGGCTCGGGTTTGCGCATGATGCCGCCGTTCCTCATTCAAAGCACGTTCTGCTTCCAAGGTTGCATCCCAAGCCCTGCGTAATTCTGCTTGGGCATGTGCCAAAGTTTCCGAAGCCTTCTCTGCTCCCGCTAGACAATCTCTAAGTCTAGCAATCTCGGCATCTTTCTCTTCGCTCGGGCGCTCAATCTCTTCAGAGCTTCGCCCATTTACCTTAAGAAGCTTGACTCGGAGCGCTGCTTGGTGTTGGCCTTCACTCTTGGATCGATTGTGGATAGCTTGTTTCTCGTGACTTTCGAATATTGCAACCCGGTCTTTAAGACTCCGGATTTGCGCATCCTTGAGCTCTAAAGTAGCCTTGTGTTGCCTCTTGATCTCATCCACTTTCACGTCCTTCTCCTTAATATATGACTCCTTTTGTTCGATCGATTTTCGCAGCGCGAACAGCTCAATGTCTTTGCGATAGATAACAGACTGTTGGTCACGCCCAATATTGGCCTTCATCGTCTTCATCTCATCTCGCAAGCTAGTGTACTCAGCAAAAGTCTCCGTAAGAGTCTCCCGCGCATTCCGTAGATCCACTTGAGTTCGCTTGAGGTCGGTTTCCTTGTTCTTTTCCGCTGTTTTCACCTCAATCAAGGTGTTCTGGAGGTGCATAATCTCTTTGTCCTTAGGATCTGCAGTGGCGAAGGTGCGCGCTGCTACACTTCCCTGTGCGTTATTTGCTTTGTTGCCTGGGCAGACTGCGATATCCGACTCGGCAACAGTGGAATGAGTGGAAGAGAGTAGTGTTTTAACCGCTAAAGTTGAAGGCGCATCAGGGTCTCTGCCTTCAATCGTACTGTGCGTGATTGTCCGCCACGCCTCGAACGACGTCATAACCAAAGCCGCCACTAATATGTCCTGCACCGAAATCCTCTGACCGGCGACTGTAACAAGAGCTAGCACATGCAACGCATTTACAACCTGAGTCCGCCGCTTCGCCGCCCAAGAGTCCGGATTGTTTTGAATGAAGAGAAGGAATGCACCTGGGAGTGCGGTTGTGATGGAGACGAGGACAAAGCGATGGAGTGGATATTGAGTTTCCCAGCGGCTTTTCAGAATCCGTGAAAGGTCTGCGCCCAGATCATTGAAGGTAGGTGCCATCTGGCCTGAGGTAGTAGCTAGGAGGGACCGGATGTTTTGGATGTTTTTGCGGGTGCCTTCGACCCAATGGAGAAGGAAGGTTGACGCTGGCTTGTCTTTCCACCTTGAGACTGGCAGGTGAAGCCGGATATCCAGTGGAGAACCGGCATACACAGATAGATCACTCGTTATTCCAACCGCGGGGGAGTAAGAGGGCACAGGTGCGTCGTTGCAGAGTCCCACTTTCTTCGCAATCGTCTCCGCTCCAGGTGCTGCGCAAGCTTTTCCGGCCAAAAGTAGGTATGTCCCGGGCAGCGCAATGATTAATCCGGCAGCTAGAGACATCGGATGACTCTGTGCATAGTCTCGGACAGAGTCAAGAACACCTGCCATGGTCGCAGTTTCCCAGAATAGTACTTCCGATGATAATTGGCTGTGAGCAGGAATTGACCAGTCGAGGCTAAGGAACAAAGAAATGGTAGATGGCCTGAAACCCCCTTTTGTGGACGTTATTGGCCGTGGCTTTCATGTAGTTAGATGCAGTGCGCGTGGTCCCCAGAAGGTTGTGATAACCGTTTCCATTAGAGGCCAGCTAGACTTTGATACATGTTTAAGTCAGGATATACAAGGCGACAGTAGGATAACCCAAATGAGACATGCCCAACCTAACGCCCGAGGAAGTGCAAGATGGGAATTTGGGTCGAGAAAGGTTCAACAAGAAGAGGGCAGATTAATCGTCATAAGTGACGTGTCGAGAAGTATGGCCTAGGAACGCCAGGATTAAATGCACAGGTAGGGGGATGGTTGAAAAGGAAAAGGAAAAAAAAGGAGTCAGCATTGACCCAAACCCTTGGGCGAGCAGGATTGATTATACCTTGAAACGTTTCGATCCTTCGACCAAGCCATCTCCAAGTTTCGTCGCGATTGACCACACAGGCATATAATGCAGCACTTCATCGTATGCCGGAATCGCGCCCGTATTCGCATCTGACCACAGACAGACGACTCTTCCAGAAAGTGTCGAGTTCGCGTCGCCATCCCATTTGACGCTAATGTTCCAGGGCTGAGACCAGTTGCGATGCCAAAGGCGCAGTTCGCGGGAGCCGGTGTCACCAGTTGCATTGAAGCGGGGGTCTGAAACACCACCTTCGACCACTAAATCCACGATTGGCGAGTCGAAAAAGACACGACACGCGCGTGTGTTCAGCCCAACAACGCGAATTGTCGCCTCATTGGGATTCTTGCCCTTGACAATAGAATAATCGAGCCAGGTATCATGATAAGTCTTGTTACTGAATGGTGCATCCTGTCGCGGCACTACCTGAGCCGGCAGCCCATTCCACGCGCATTTCTTTAATTCCTTGCGAGTCGCAATGTCTGGTGTCGTGCAGTTCATGGGTTGTCCCTGCGCGCTGGGGATTTCCCTGACAATACTCTGCACATACTCATCGAGCCCAGTCAAAGAAACCGTATTTACCCCGCTGTCGCAGTCGACCTGCTGCACGAAGTAGACCTTGAGGCGATGATCCCTGGAGAATGGGAAGGCGACGAGGTTGTAGATGAGCGTTCCGACACATACGAGAAACAAGAAAGTTGGGATGTGGTAAGTGAAACGGTGGATGAAGGGTCCGTTTGGTGCAACGAGGAGTGTGGCGAGAGCGGCGAAGCCAATATAGATGAAGAGCGTGGAGCTTCCATCTGCAGGAGTCTGGTACAACGCCGACGTCATAAGTAAAGACACCTGTCCTACTAGGATGATGACGAAGGGAATCAAGAGGAGGAACTGTATGATCCAAAGCCAGCTTGGCAGCTTACCGCTCCACTCTTGCTCTCCTGGGAACGGCTTCCCCAGATCCAGCAGACCACGTCGTTCCTCATGATCAGTGCCCTCACTGGTCGACTGCCGCCTGCTACCGTATCTTGCGAAGCTCTGACGATCGCCACGGAGGAGAGAGGTAGTCTCGGTGGCATCATCATCTAGAATTGGGCGGTCCTCGGACCGAGCGCCACCAGTCGTGCCTGTTAAGGGCCTACTACCGACGGATTCCGAATTGCGGCGAGTGTTGCCATCGCTGTCAAAACGTCCTACGTACGTGGTCTTACTCGGGACGAAGAAGAGCTCGATGTAAGAGATTAGAAGTGCGAAGAAGATTCCCGCAAAGTAAAACATGATAAAATATCCGCCCGCAACCTGATAATTCTGCGCCATGATAGTGACCAAGATGAGTAGCGCAAATGCTCCGATGAACAGCCAGATCAGGCTGTACATCCGTTGCAGGGCGGATGGTCGCATAACACTCGCCCCTCGTAGAAAGAACCAAGCAAAGACAACCCACGCGGAGAGCATCATGCTATGTCGAAGTTAGGAGCGAGCAGTAGGGGCGATAGCGAAACATACCTCCATACGGAAAACGGGCTGCTGTAGACGACATATGGATTGACTCTGGCAACCAGATATGCCAAAGCAACGACGACCGCAGTAGCCACGACGAAGACAATTGGAAAGCGGAAGAAACCACGCCATCCATTGAGCTCAATGGCCTGGTCATCATCGGAAGAGTGAATATACTTTTTCCTAGCGAACAGATAGTTCTTATCGGCTTTGGACAGAGCCACAGTGAGCAGTATCAAGGTTACGGGAGCAACGACGAGGAGCGTAACGGAGAACGCAAACATCGTATGAAGACGGAAAATAACGAAAGCCTTGCCGAAGAGGTCAAACCACACTGCATCGGTCCCAGATCCCGCATCGACTTTCCCATCATCGCGCGGCTTCCCACTGCCACTAAAAGTAGAGCTCATATCGGATGCAAGCCCAGATACAGTTGCTATGGAAGCAGATAACATGTGCCAGAGCGAGTTCATCGACGTCTCGCGGGCGGAATCCTGGAAGGTGTGATATCGCGCTCGAGGTTCCATGAAAGCCACATCAAGTCCGCGTAACCCTAGCTCTCCGTTGAATACAACATAATCGGTCTCACTTCGGATGAGTTTTTTCTTGAATCCGTCGCTGCTTATAACTGTTCCGAAGGGGTGACTCGACTTTTGATAGAATCTCGTGACTTCAGTATCGGTGCTTCGAAAAAGAGTTGCTCGTCCACCAGCTCCAGCCCCTTCGAGATTAAGAAAGGTATGCGGAACTTGGGAGATTGGATGTCTCATGAATGCTTTTGCACCGTTTAAGAAATCTTCCTCCCCATTGTTCATTAGGAGGACGACCGTTCTCTTGGGCCAGTTGTGTGAGTCTGTGAAGTAGGAAAGAAGTTGGAGTACAGACACAACTCCAACCCCATCATCTGTAGCGCCGAAGCCTGTGCTCACGGAGTCGTAGTGTGCATTAACAAGGACTCCCCCATTGTTTATCGTCCTGGGAGAGTTTAGGGGTAGTTGAGAACTGGGCCAAGATGATTCTTTGTCTTCTGATCCTCGGATAGCAACGATCAAGTTAGTACCCTCGAAGTAGACAGTGGTACTGGACGAGGAAAAGGTGACGTTGGAAACATTGTCGTCGATGATGTAGACACGGTCGCTGCCAAGGTTTTTAGAAGCTACAATGTCCTGGACGCGCGATAAGAGGTATTTCCGGACATCATCATTGGCGTGGCTGTTGTATGGATGGTAGCGTTGTGTTATGGTTTCCAGATCCAGCCATCCTTGGGTCAGGTTTATTCCTGCTGGGGTGGACGCGGGATAGTGAGGCACGGAAAGGTGAACCACGAGCAGGGCAGCAAAGAGAGCAATGTAGGTAACGCACGTTACAACAATGACGGGAAGCGGCATAAAAGCCAAGGGATTGCTGAGACGAGCCATATGCAGCTCACGATGCGTTTATCTAGACATGAAGAAACGACAAGGAGTGGCTTTTGTACTGCATCCGGGACGGATGATGGTTGGAGGCAGAAGCTTTGGAGGCTGCGGGGAAGACGAATGATGTCGAGAAGCAGCAAAGCTACTAAGCAATTACTAAGCATTATTTCCCATCCATCGCCACAATTCACTCATTCATCTTCTATCGTCTATCGTCTGTAATTAATTTACTCGTTCTAACTTCGATCACAGTCCATAACAATTTGTGATGGCATTCTCGAACATGTTTTGTCCGACCAACAACGATCGATGACTCAGGATGCCATAAACAGCCATTGTGAGGGATCCACGCGCCTTCGAAGGCAACGCCGTGCCCATGGCCCCAGCCCTCGATGAAGCCGATCCAGAGCTTCAAGCCCAGTCTTGTGCTTCGGAAGACGTGCTCAGCTTCCAGTCCCTGCTCCCAATGCCCGTCCTCACCTCCTCTGCCACCGTCCACTCCGGCTGCTGTCTCGCGCTCAGTGCACCGTTCCTCTCGCACATCCACTCTCTCCTTCCGCCGCCTCCGGACCTCATTCTATCTATAGGTAGTGGATTTGGTCTGCTCGAAGCGCTCCTCCTCGCCGCCGATCCACCTCCCAGCCTCGTGGGCATTGAAGTCCAGCCGAGCCCAAATCGCTATCTCGCTCGAGACCACCACCGAGAAGTCTATGGAACACGGGGTATACATGAGCTTGCATCCGAGGCTTCTGCATGGATGTTCATATATCCAAGGAGAGTAGGTCTAGTGGAGGAATACCTGGAGAAATTTGGGAATGGTGTCGTTAAGATAGTGATCTGGATTGGCCCGAGGGCTGATTGGGAGGACTACAAAGGTTGCTTTGCCGGTGCATGGGAGCTGCATGTCAAATGTGCCGACCAGATTGGTGGGAGGGCTTGGGAAGTAGTTGCGGTTGCTACCAAATCCAGGCATAGGAGCAAGTCCTAGAGCCGTGCCACCGCCTGCCTAGCTTGGCAATGCAACGTCTTGCACATGGTACTAATGTATGCTTCATTGCGCACGGCTTTCGTGCCCCCAATAAAGTGGCTCGTCCTCAATGACAAAGTTCTAACATCAATAAACCTCCCCCTACCTTCCTCTCCCCTCAAAATGGTGTCTCTATCAGTCTCAATGAACAATCACTTCCTCACATGGAGGACATCGAATGGGTCCCTCAATTCCCGCTTGGCCCAGTCACCTGACAAAGGCCAATGCGCCAAGCATTCATCGCACGTCACACATCCTACACTGAAACATAGCCCACCAATCACATCCAATGCGCAGATATGATAGCCTCAATATCTGCTTTTGGCATTGTTACTTCAACTCTACATTGACGCTTCGGTATGGCAGCAGCGGGCTTTGTCCTCTATCAACTGTACCACGTTGAGAACCCATAACTATCTCGCAGCAGCTTGGGACCATATCTGCATCATTCCAAAACATATCTTTCGGTACAGTGAAGGGTCCATGACTCCCAATAATACCGCCTGAAAATTAACTAACCGGCACGGGCAGGTAGCTGCCTGCTACAGCTATTATTCTAGAAGAGATTACTGTGGGGACGTGCCAGCCAAACCGCTCTGATAAAAGTCGTCAAATACAACAAGAGCCCAAATCCTCAGCATTGCAGTTCGGGGGCTCTGCTAAAATGGAATTGACATCGTCAGATGGGTGCTAGAAGGGGCTTCTGTGCTTCGCGTGGAGACTCATTGGTTTCTTAATTGCTGTTATGCTCCTTTGCCTCAATTATTTCACTTACTTCGCTAATCGAAAGGTCCTCTCACTTCTAACCCTAACCCCCTGCAGCCACTCGGGTCTAGAATTCGAGATCGTAAGTGACAAGTCTATGATTTTCATTTTGCGATTTGGTTGGGCTTAGCGTCCCTCTTCTAGCCTTAGATGCAGATGACGAGCTCGCTCGGTTTCATTTCTTCCACTTATTTTTAACATATCGTCTAGCTTAGTCTTCACTGTTGAATCAGCTTCAACTCCCTGAACCTCATGTCAATGAGGCTTAGCTTCGCGCTTAGCCATCATAGTCTAGGCTTAGAAAAGGAATGTCATGTTACTTGGTACTGGTTTTTTGTGTTTTGTTGATAGCTTTCTTGTTCGGTCAATGCAAAAAGTCCACTTGCTACTACCAATTAATTCTCAAAGCCATAGGCCAGAACTCAAATCCAAAGAAGATATCCAGAACAAAATGCCAGAACAGAAAGAAAAAACAAAAATAGGGAAGTTGTCGCCGTCACCGCTCTCGTTCACAAACTCCTCAGTCATTCCCGCCTTCGCCTCCTCCTCCTCCAGAACTCTCTGCAGCACCGCTAGTCGCGCGGTCAGAAGCCACAGGGATACCCGGGGCAAGACTCCCCTCCCCCATCTCCCGCAAACCAGTCTGCAGCTGTAGGAAACTGCTTAACCCACTCGGGGATAGCAAGCGGAGCCACAGAACACTTCACCCCGTTCAACCCCACTTTCCCAGCACTCCCAGCCACCAAGTCCCCCTCCCTCTCACAGACTGTTCCGCCAGCGGGCCCAGAAGCTTGCGGAGAGGTTGGCAGAGACACAGGATGCTCGATCGACCCTTTCCTCAAACCCAAAGGGGAGAAAAGGGGATCAAACCTCCTACGCTCCAACAACCTCTCTAGTTGCTCCACACGATCCATAGCGCAGTTCTCATAGCCTATACCGCCAGTGCAGGGAGGAGGGATGATTGCTGATGCTAAGATTTCGAGGTCGGCAATAGTGAGTGCGATTTCAGCGGCAGTGAGGAGGTCGAAGGTATCGTCCTCGCTGTCGTCCTCGCCGGAGCAGGGTTTCAAGACGGAGATTGCGAAGGCAATGATCGCCAAGTAGAAAGCGACGCAGACAATAAGCTGGAATGCCCAGGGTCCCCATATCCGACACACTGTCGCCAGGAGGCCGAAAGCCGCGCCCAAATGTGCACTGGCTTGCCCAATACATTCAAATACAGGATAAGGGAGTCGAGCGACTGGAGCCCAGTAAACAGATCCCGTGTACGCAAACCAGGCGGCGTTCTCATCCAGGATCCAGAGAATGGAAGCGATATCAAGAGCGATAACCGCGTAGCAAAAGGCGGCTAGGCCGATAGAGCGGCACAAGACGCGAAGGTGGTAGGTATGGTACGTGACAACTAAGAGACACACGACTGTGTACAAAAGGGCGTTTGTGAAGGTCATATCCGCGTCCGAGAGGGCTAAAAGGGAACTGTATGCTCTGGCAAAGAAATCCTCAAATAGCGCAATGAAGTAGTTGATTAATGACAAATCGTTGGCCATAGTCGTCGGATTGCTCACTGTAGTCGTTCCAGATAAAATAGTTGGTGTTATTGCAGCTGAGAAAACCCGCCAGGTGAATTTTGAAAATAGCTTGCGGCGGAGCTTTCGTTTGCGTTTCTCGTTGAGGTGATGTGCAAAGGTGAGCTGGCAGTGAAAATTATGCTTGTGGTCAAACAGTCACCGCGCTCTCCATTGCTAGTCATTTTTGGAATTCCAAACTCTAGGCTTGAAGTGAACACACTTCATTCACTCACTGTGATCCGCATTCCCTCCCTAGGGTTCCCATATCTCACGCAATTCCTCCTGTCGTTCTTTCCTACCTTTTTCTAGTCAAAATCAAAGGAGCTCCCTTTCACAGTGTCCCGAAATGCAGAACCCACCACCCAATTAAATCGCGCGTGCCGAATGATCATTTGGATGCATCCATCCCGGAAATTATATCAAGGCGTTGTTGCTCTCAGGCCATGATCCGGACGGTCTTGGATGCTTCCAAGCGATATCTACCTTCAACACCAGTGCAGTATTGGCTGCGTTAGGCTGGAAGGATAAACGGCGCGCAAAGTGAATGTTGCGACCTCACGATGGTACGACGGCTCTCTAGTTTTAACAACCTGAAGAGCTTTTATGAAATGGGCCATGTAGACTTGGAGTTTATTTCCTCTTGTTCAGTCAGGTGTCGTCGTGGACTATTACGTCTTCAATAAGCCAGCATCCATCCATCATTACAATATTGCCTTGATCGGAGGAAGATATCGGCTCTTAGGCAAGCGATATCAGGCAGATTCTTCTGTCAAAACACAAATTCTGCTGAGCCAATGCTTCTTGTGAAGAATTAGATCACAGATTGCGCAGCAAAGCATAGACAATGAAGAGCTTCCACAGGTGAAAAGCTTTGGATTCCAACTTGCCTCCTCGATCGCAGGCCCTTAATGGATTCAGATACATATTTGCTATCTCATTAAGATAAAAACCACAATTCTCAAGGCCATACATTTCACTCAGATATTGCTGAGGGTTTGCTGAATGCGTAACGCTACCGATAGAGAACCACGTCCAACTACTCCATAATATTCTCTTGCCAATTTCGGCTTAGCAAGCAGTCAGCAGTACGGATAGTATGCTGCTGTTTTTACTCCCTGTATTCTCAATACAGCCGTAAGATATCAGATAGCCGTACCTCACACTATACCGTATACAGTAATACGTGATAGACTCTAGGTAGGAGGAAGGCTAATTAGCAGCCGTTTTCTATCGCACGATTAGAGCCGACGGATGATAGAGGGTATATGAAAAGGTGCGAGTTATCAATCAGGTGGTGAGAACCAAACTAGTCGATGAGCAAAGGTGTAAGGTCTAGCCTCAGGAGCTTGGAGGGGCTCCGAGCTAACTATATAGTGAGGACCAAAAGACGCTAGTCTCAATAAAGGAAGGCGTTAGTATTCAAAGGGCGAGTACTGCTGCGCTGACTCACATTGAGGTGAAGCACTACGTCATGTGACCTAGTTTCACTCGCTCCAATTGTCACGTGCGACATTTTCTAATGCCATGTAATCTTATTGTAATATCGTTTGCAGTTACGGAGTTCTCCGAGCTCCACTACCTGCTTGTATTCGCCAATCACTAATGCCTACCCTGGTTATATGCTGCCTAACTGAGCACCACTCTGCCAAGCTGACTTCTTTGCATATATAGACCTTTATGTACACCTTTCAGCAATTGGCTTAGTTCTTCATGGCTTTGGCACTGCCAAAAGCTTCACAGATTCTCTTTTCATCGTCCAGTGAGGAAAAGAGTACGCAGATTGGTAACTTTCGGCATCACTTATGGCTATAGTCTACCCAAACTTGATTTGCAATATCTGTGCCGCGGATGCATCAGATAGCCCTCACTTTATGTTCTTACCCCAAAATTCGGAGGGCCTTTATCCACAGTTTGTAAATCCCTCCCTTGATAGTCATGTTGCTCTATGCTTTGCCTTTGTTTACTGATTCTAGGGTGAAGGCTCTAGCGCTCTAATTAACACCTGCTGTGGGGTTCTTTAAAAGTGGCTTCTATATCCTCGCACTGTATACTTCAAGGAGCGGTAGGTGCTCTGGAAGTGCCGGGAGAAAGATGTCGCCAAAATCTATCTAGATGACCTTCCCCTTGACATGTTGTCCTTCTTCACACGGATCAGGTACGGTACTTCAGATGAAAATATCGCGAACAACAAAGATTATACGAATTTTGCGGCACACTTCGTTCGGTCTAAAGTGGCAATGACCTATACAACTTGCCACATTTGTTAGTGACAGACCCATCGCTATTTCCTCCATTTTGAAGGTCATTGTGAATATTTTACAAGGCGAATATGTCGTTGGTATGTGGCACCATCCTTTGGAGTGTGGGCTGCTTTGGTCGGTTCATGGAAACCGGATAGGGAACCCACCGCAACCGCAATCTCACGCTCAAGCTCGACGCTTTCCATCAAGATTTTCAAAAGTAGAACCCGAGGGTAGTCCTGGATTGCTTGCCAGCGATAGCACATACAGGTGTTTACAGATACATCTATATATTACTATTGGAGCTGGAAGATAAGGAAGAGCCATCTTTCGTCAAATTGGGCATGCCCATCGACGATGATCATGGGTTGAACACGTGAAGGAGACATTTTCGACTATATTGTGGGAGAAGACAAATTTCATTGCGAAGTGTATTGGGACGACTGTCACTTGATACTCATCGTCTAATTGGACCTCGTGGCCATGCATATCCTCTTGTTGGATGAAGTAGTATCAAGGTTAGAAATCTACAAACATGTCCAGTTTCCACGTGATTCAATTTATTCGTTCATCGTGAACATCTAAGATATCCTAATTGTAAGCTGGGTGGGTATAAATAAATAGATGTAGAGAAGTTTAGCACTTCAATCCGTGCAATTTGGCCCATTAAATGCTTGAAAATACAATCGACACGCAACAATGGGGTTGTGTGTCTAAACAAGGAAACCTCGGCTTCCAGGAAAAAGTTTGGCTGGGCGAGAAATCGATTCGAAGTCTGGCATCAGCGAGCCAATTAGAGACTAGAGATCTAAGGCTCGACTGACTCTCGAAACCTCAACACCGGCCGTGCTTTCTGTGCATCTCTGCAGCATCACATATTTACACAAGTCAAACTAATCAAGCCTCGGGAATCTGGCTTAATTGTTACCAACTCTGCTCCACACCTCAGTTCAATGACGACCGTATATGTTCTCATGCTAGTTAGCTGTCGAGCCTGTCGACTGCAAGTCCGTAAGTCTCCTCGCACAAGAGGGGCCTTGAACCTGTCTAGATATCTGCCTTCGACGGATTTGTAGCTGAATACCCACATCTGCCCTCACTACGCCTGCCTCCCTCATACGCCTCCCTAGTGCGTCGCCACACTATTTGTCATCACATACTTCTGCTCGATTAATGCCTTGAGAAACGTTAGAGACGAAAGGAACTTAGAGTCCCACGAGGACTCCCATGCGGGACGTCAGATCAGCGTAGGGTTCGATCATTATGTACAACAATCCTTTCAAGTCTCAATCGACTTCTTCACGATCTCGGAATGGCCAGCCCGTCCGAAACGCTTGGATATCCTCCTCATCCCCTTCACACTGTAATCGAATCTCTTCCTCTAAGTCTCCAAGCTTCTTCTTTGCTTCCTCATAATCCTCATTTCGGACCCACCCTTCCTCAGTAATATTACAAACTCTCTTCCGCCACTGCTCCACTGCTACACTCATCTTCAGCCAGTCGTCCTCATTCTCCGAGAACTGGTCTAGTTCCATTTGATCAAACTGTACCGGGCACTTAACACTCTTAACATCGGGCAAGTGCTCCCAGAACTGGGCTGTGCGCATGATAGCTCCTTTAAGTGTTATGAGATTTCCTTCCCACTGACGGCCGGCCCTATCTACAAGCATTTGACGACCGAGAAGAAGGGGGTCACGTAGGGCCGCGATGTGGTGCCGGTTGAAATGGCCGTTGAGCACACGGTAACTGAAGAAGAGGAGGCGTCGACGATAGAGCTCGCACACCGCCGCTTTCTCTTCCACTTGCAAGGATTCCAAGTCCTCCGGAAGCTTAGGTTCCACTAACTCGGGGGAAAGCTCGTCGTCTGGATTCTCGAATGCGCGAGGATAGCCAGCGGCGAGGAGCTGTGGCTGGATGATGGCGTGCTGCCAATCGATAAGACATGAAATCCGACCGGTCTCAGGCGTTATGAATATGTTACTAGGAGTGAGGTCAGGGTGACGAAGAGTAGGCTGGTTGAAGGGATGTGCGGGATCTTTTGGTAGCAGGTGTGGTGTCAACAACTGGTAGCACTCCAAAAGCCTAAGATGGTCCCCTGGACGTTGAATTCCTAGTCCTAAATCGTTGTGGGGGAAGTCGGGCTTCATCGGTTTGCCGTAACGCTGTGTCCAATCTATCTCTTTTTTTGCTATCGATTGAAGATATTCAACGTGGTTTTTCCATGGCCCACGGTTCAACTTTAGGCTAGCTCTTCTACCGTACCAGAACATATAGTCGGCAATAGGCCCGATGCAAAATTGATTTGCTTCTGTAGCATGTTCTTCTGTGTCTAGTGGAGCCTGTAGACTAGATGGAATATCCTTCTTAAAGTACAAACTACCTGTGGCACTGAATGGAATCTGGAAAAATTTTGTCTCAAGTTCAACGAAGCTATGCGCGAGTCTTCGTATCTCAAGGTCTTGGAGATTTACCCATTTAGATGCGAGGCAAACTCCAGGAGCTTTCTCCATGAGGATATATTCAGTACCGACAGGATTCTCCGCCGTTGCAGAGTAGCTATATACTTCTGGGACAGGTATACCTCTCAGCCGAAGAAACGCAAGAGTGGCGGCCTCGCTGGCGGTGGCGAAGTATTCCGGTCGGGCTATGTGGTATGGGATCTTGGCGATCAGCTCGAAACCGTTCTGCAGCACAAGGACAAAGACTCGATTGAAGCCTCCCTCGGCTAGCTTTTTCATGCTGATGACCTTGCCATGTTTGTTGTTAACAGAGGCTTCGGCTGCACGTTGGAGAGCTTCGACGTTGAACTCAACATGACGTTCCTTCAACCTCACGTTCTCGTTGAACAGATATCGACCGGAGGTGTACGAGAATAAGGATGCATTATCAGTGGTATCTAGGTAGGCAAGTTCATGTAAACAGTTGTCAGTGAGTTATAGTAAAGCGTTACTCACCCATTCCGGATGCTAAGGTCTGATGTGCTTTTCGTGGTATGGAGGTTGACAATAATCTTCGGACTACAGAGTGAGCGGAGGGTTTGATAAAAGGATGTATACTAAATTTAATCAGCTGACGCACGGTCTCGCCTAACGCACGCACACACTAGATTTTGCTAATTTTTAACATTATTACAACTCTACTAATATAGACTGTATTAAGGACGCGCTAGCATATTTAAAATTGCTAAAACTAAAAAAATTAATTAATATTACTATAATAGCTAAAAAGTATAGTGTTAAAAGAACTAGGCTATTAAAGCGTTAGCAAGGCGTCTAGGGCTCTTGTGCAGAGCAGTATAAAAACTAACAACTACTTAATAAGTAATAAAAGAAGAAGCTTATAAAGTATATTAAGCAGCTTTATAAGCGTAGCCTACTACTTATAAGGTAATAGCTACGCAATTTTGCTTTAAAACTTTATAGTAAAGAAGTAGAAAAAGTTTAGCTTAATTACTTTCTTTAATAGCATTAAATCTCTCTAGTTACTTACTAGACTTTTAGCCTAAATTAAGATAAAAAGTAAGCTAATTTAGCCTTTAAATATAAGCTCTATTTTAAGCTACTACAGTAAAAGATTTAGAAGTACAAGATAGAGCCACAGCATATGTATAATATAAATAAGAAAGGCTTTTTTATTAGTATACTATTAAGAATAAAGCAGATCTTCTCTAGGCAGAGATATAAAAAAGGTAGCCTTAAGTAAGCTATATAGGACAGTAATTATAAGTAGATAACTTGTATAGCTTATATCTATACTAACAGCTCTATGCTCTTTTTAGGCCTTATCTACTAAGCTAGCACTAGTAACATCTAAGATAGCTAGTTATAAAATTTTAACTTAGCAGTACATAAGTGCTTCTTTACTTTATCTTTTAGTAGCTAAATAAATAATAATTTAGGCCTACACTAGCTTAAACAGCTGTTTAATAAATAGATAAAAAAAAAGCTTATTAGGTGTATAAGCTATTAATTTTAGATAGCTATAAATTTTATGTCTTTATAAAGTTTATTAACTACTATAACTAGAATAGGATTTTGCTAGCTATTTATCTACCTTATTTAACTTATACACTACAGCCTTTTAATATTAGCTTGTTTAAGCTACTAGTAATAGCTTATTTAAATAAACTAGCTAGTTTTATGTATAAATTAATAAAGTTTATAGCTATTATAAAGTAAGACTTTTTTTACCTATTTAATAAAGCCTAGTAGACTTTATTTACTAAAAAGAATATACTTTCTAGCTTTAAGGCCTGTAGCCTAGCGCTATTTAACTCTAAAAAAGTCTTTACTTAATTTAGTACTACTAGTACTAGTAGACCTTTTTCTAGTAAGAGCTTTTAGTTAGCTCTTACTACTTAAGATTAGAGACATATAAACAAGCTTTTATATAATGTAGTTAGTAATATCTCTAACTAGTAAGCTAAGTAGCTTAGTAATACTATATATAGTCTTTTAATGCAGGTTATAACTCTCTAGATAAAGAATTAGGGCCTTATAAAAGCTTTAGTTAATAAAAAGAAAAAGTAAAAGCATAGTAAACTTTTTTTACTTATAGCTTCTAAGCAGTACTATAGTAGAGCTATATTCTATAGTCTTAGAAAGGTTTAATAAGCATATAATTAATAAGTTAAGAAGAAAGCTGCTACAAAGCTTTTATGTTAATAAAAAAATAAAAAGACTAGGCGTAAGAAGGCTAAAAAGCGTAAGAAAGCTTATATAGCTAAGAAAAAAAAGTATATAAAGGCAGCTACTAAGAACGCTTAACTATAAAAGGCTAAAGAAAAAAAGCTTTAAAAAGAAAAAAAGTAACTAGCTAAAAAGGCTAACTGCTAACTTTAAAGCAACATTAAAACTTTTAAAAAGGCTAAAAAGACTACACAGCCTATAGCTAGTAGGCTAGAGTAAGTAGTTAAGGATTAATTAATTGTTAAAGTAGTAGGGCTGCTATGTAAGCAAAATTGCAGAGGCAGAGCTATTAAGCTTCCTGCACACTTCTGCAACTAGCTAGTAGCCTTAAATTAATTGCTGTAATTAGCTTCTTAATCTACTAAAAAACTAGGCCTATATTCTATTTATATGTTGCCCTAGAGCTTTAAGTCGCGGTGCCGCTGTACGGCAAATTCCGTGCGTCAGGCGAGACTGTGCGTCGGCTGATAAAATTTAGTAAGCGGGACGTTGACCGGGCAATGCATTTTGTTGGCATTATCGACGATGATTGCGAGCGGCAAAGACGAGGGCAAACACACACTGATTGACGCCGCGAGAAAGCTTGGGCCTCAATGACTCAGCAATAGCGCCTTCAACCTTGTCACCGTCATCTCTATTATTCACTGTACATCTTGCCAAGCCTTTTCTCTTATTGGTTTAAAAAAGCGCCGGATTAATGTCTTATTGGCCTATAAAACTTTCCACCACTTTTGCAAATATTCTAGATTTTTAAGGCAAATAAATATATTTTACTAGGTCTATTACTATATTTTAGATATTTTAATGCAATATTATAATGCTGTGTTCTGTTGTTAGTGGGCTAAAGTTTGCCCCTTTCTTACTGTTCACAGTTTTAAGGTGTCGCCAAGCCGGAATCGGTGTGTCGGCGTCTGTATTCCGGTACTACAGCATGTCTTCCCAGCCTTACTGTAAGGAGAGCGAAGCTGTTAGTTTTATCTAACTGTAATTAGAACAAAATACCGTATTTGATATTACCACGAAAAAGAATGGCGGCTATTGACATGCGCTAGTGCGAACCTTTATCAGCTCGTAGATTCTGGAGGTGAAAAGCTAAGAATGTAATAGAGTGTGACACTGTGTTTAGTGTTGGAAATTTCTAACCCCTCGTAAGGTTTTCGCTTTAATTTGCGCCGAAAATGGAAAGATCTATGATATCGTAGAACTATATCTCAGGCTTACCATACTGTTCTGATGATTCTTCGATGTCTTCCTCTTTATCGATACCATACTTTTTTTTCAATACCCTTCGCCTCTCACGTCGGCCTTCCTCCCAGTCATATACAAGGCTCCTCATCTTAATCTCATCATCAGGGAAGTCCACTCCAAGGGCCCACTCAAAACGAGCATGGAGAACAACCTTCTTTACGCATCCAGCTTCCTGCAACTGTTCCTCAAACAATGTTGAAAGTCGCTTCAGCGGACTAGGATTGTCGTTATTGATGGGAATTAATTCTTCAGGTCCTCTCACTTCTTCTTCACGGACCGGCGTTATCCAATAGTCAAGAAAGACATAGACTCTAGCAGGAGCGCTTGATGACGGGATGACGGAATCGATGTCATGGAGAAGGAAGCCGCGTGCCGGTGGGCCGTACACGGCAAAATCGCCGAGAATTCGCCGCGACGGCCACATTCCTCGAATACCACGAATTCGTGAAAGTTCTTCTTCTTCTGATTGCTCATTTACCGAGGGAGAGGTTCGAAAGTAGGCTATTGTGATGCTCGGCCAGCAATGGTGAAGATAAAGTTGAGGGTAGGTAAAATCGTCGTCGAATTGCAAAAGGGAGGTGACCGGAGGCGTGAGCGACAGTATGGAAAGCTTCTTCCGCAGGGATCGATAAATTTCAGTCTCTCTTTGCTGATCGTAGGCTTTCTTAGTGCCCCATGCTAGAATCATAATCCATTAGTACAATCGGCAATTTATACTTTCGTCCGCTTTCTGCATCGAACGAAAGAGAGGATGAACTGTACATGTCCAAATCCACAATTTACTCTCTTCCTCTAACACTCGGCCCCAATGAGTATCCTCATATCCCTCGAAGTCATGCCTTGCCCACAAAGCACGCAACACCTCCACCCATGCTATGCTAGGTAGTGTTCCAGGGCTATGGATGTCGTGGACTACGGTAAGAGTAATCCACTCGCAGATGCGGTTTGCCATGAGGACTTGTCTTTGAGGAAAGAGTAAGGCAATAAATTTGGGATATCAAGTGAGATTCTTCGCCACATACGCCACAGGGAACAAAATCACGTGAGAACCCGAGCCCCGCACGGCGAGGTAGGTCCACCTTTTGCGATGTAGGATTCACCAATCATAAAGTCACAGAACAAGTCAAATTGCATTCACTCTTTGAACCTTGACCTACACTGCAGGAATGTAACAGTATAAGTTACTTACTTCCAACCCATTTCATCCTTAGCATATTTCTCCATCATAGCGCTCTGCTTCCTCACTTCTGGAAATTCCTAAATATGTCGTATGCTGCTTGCTCTTCCGTAGTTTGCCTCTCACTTATGCCTTCCTAGCTGTTCCATCAGACCAATCGTAAAGCTGCTCATATCCACCGTTGGGGTTGTTGTCGTCTATGAGGACCCTCGCAGTGCTCAGCCAGAGTGCATAAGCGAAGTATGCGTATGCTTCTGGTAAGTGACTATTGTCGTTTTTGAGTCTTATTGACTTGAGAACATTTTCTACGCCATCTGAAAAAAAAATTAGAGCCAAACTTTCTCTGACTCCCTTCTCCCCGAGTTCACGTACAGCAATCCTGGATTCCGGCCACATGATCGGGAGAAAGAGAAGTTCCCTGGACCAGGTGGACGAACTCATGGAGCATCGTTAATGACCGCGGTTGTCGTTTTATAATTCTGTCACGGACCCTCCTGTCGCCACTCGATTCGTCGGAGGTGTGGAAGCATTGTGCGTTTTGACTCGGATGACAATCACCGACGAAAGAAATCTCACAAAAGCTGACTGTGACAGTTCCCGGAAGACTACCATCATCAGTTACCGCAAGCGTACCATGGTTGCAATAATGCCGCGGGTCTGGCCCCGGGGGGCGATCACTGGCAGACAAGAAGAAATATCTTCTAAGATCGTGAACCCAGTACGCATAAGTTGCCCCTACACCAAAGAAACTTCAGTTGCGACTAACCAAGGGTTAAGATTGTGAGGCCCTTACATCCGCTACCAGATTTCTGGGATAATCCTGGATCTTGGCTGAAGTCGTTTGGATCATGAACGTTCTTCTTCACCGTCTGACCATTCACGACTTTCTCTTGCTCGACCCCGTTTACGTCAAAAACGGATTCTGTTTCTGCTGCCCAGTCCGTGTTGCAATAGAGACGTCTTGAAAAGCCCACAGGCATCCGGTTGTTTACCACCCGATTGAGATTACCGAAAGTTGCTAACCAGTTAATTACACTTTGAAGGATGGAGCTACCACATGGAATACATGCCTACTATTTCGCCCAGCCTAGCCTTATTGTCACCGGCCAGTGGACGGTTATTCGCGTCAAATTCGATTCCGAAATATCCCCTCAGATTGCGCCGCACTTGGAGTCCATCAAAATCGTTGTCGCTCACTTTCTTGAGCCCATCATATGCGTGCATAACGAGCTTCGTGGTATCTTCCCACCATTTTTCCAATGTGTCAAGGTAAGGTATCGCCTTGCCTAAGTTAGGGTCGTTATACGTTCTTGTGCAGTCGCCGCTGTGGTCACCCCCACTTTGTAAGCCCTTGACAATGAATACATCGCTGAGTTTGGCACCCTGAGGGCCAGCTGCAGATGCCATATTGACCAAGCATATTGTTAAGGAGAAAAAAGTTAGGCACCCGTATTTGGGGAGAGCTGTGAGCATTATGCCAGATTTTAGATTGAATGAAAAATAAAGGTCAAATGAGAAGATAGCCTGGAAGGAAATATCTTCAAGCAACGACTTTCGTACTGCTATTTATACACGAGTGCACATGAAGGTGGAATCCGGACCAGCACCGGACTTACAGAAGTGTACAGACAGGCCACGTAGACGAATCATTCTTCTATTCAGTCTAAAATACACTCAGAGTGTTTCGATTCTACATGCGTGATTTGTTTGGAAAGGATGCATCAAATGGTGAGGTGTTGGGGGTGCTGTGCCATACTTTGCCTCACCCACTTCGCGAATGCGGCGTACGACACCATATTTTATCAGATAATTCGACATACCAGGCGAATTCGGACTTCACATTTGACCCCCAACCCATGAATGGTATCACCGTGCCGCATTTAGCGTAGAGAAATATCTTGTGGATTTTCATGTGGCGTAGATATTCTCAACTTGAGGCCTTTTTGAGGGTCCGTTCATGTAAAAGATTACCGAAGGGATATATAGAAACTCCAAAGGAAACGGGGTGTGATGTACGGAGTCAGGCTAAAGCGGGTACACTCTATGAGCGACTAGACCATTGCAGAGTAGGCTGAGAAACCGAAATCTGGGAGTTCAGTAGGCGACGCGGCATAGCTCTTGAGAGCCCGGGGCCAAATGTGGGGAACCTTGGAGCAAATGATTCACGGAGCTGTGAGGAATATAGCGTCGGATGTTACTTCCTCAATCCTGTTCTTTGCAGCGGTCCTCGGAGTCTTCAGTGGGATGATCATGAGCCATCAAATTTCCACATGAAACGGGGGCTTATCCTTCAGAACGACAATGACACGTTGTCTAGCATCACGAAAGATAGTGGGAAGCTTTATTTGTGTCAACTGCAGAATATTGACTCTGGGCATTGTTGGGTCGTAGTTATAATCGACACCTCCAGGGTTCATCTCTTCGAAATGACTTCTCAGCTCATTCTCCTTCTCTTTAGAAACTGCTCCCCTTCTTTCGATTTCATGGCACGTTATTTTTTGTTTCTTCTTTTTAGTGTGGCTTTGATAGGCTCTTCATTTGCCTCACCAGTACACCTTTTTCATCTTCAAGCAATCAAGAAATCTGTCCTTCCGCTAGAATGTACATCGACGTCAGTCCTTGTAAACACGAACGAGGTTCAAGCATCAATCATTCGACAACAGGAATGGAATCTTTGCTCATACAAAAGTTCACTTGCTTTGCCGACTGGATCTTGTTCTTCCTTTGGCAGAGATTTCATGACACCCTTCCTTACGACGAGCGAATTCACGAACTCCGGGTCGGCAGGACTTGCAACCTTTATTGCAACTTACATCACCGATTACATAACCTTGACTGCTCCTGCTTTGGTTACTAGCTCGGGTTGTAATGGAGCAGTGGAAATATTTACTGTTGGTGAATTAGGCCAAGGCAAGTACCTAGAGTGGATATGTCAGCAACTTCTATTGATTCCTTAAAGTGTGGTCGGCCTGGGGGACTTCGTTCAGTCATCTGCCGCTCCCAAATGAGCCTCCAGGACCTCCAGTATGCACCCATTGCGGTGGAGGCGGTGCCTTGCCCACTTCAACACCTCTGTATGGTCAGCCCCCTCAATCCGTACAATGCACAGACACCGTGCAGAGCACAACTAGCATTTCTGGATTCAGATCACCAGTACGGCCATCCGATTTTTCGACGGGTAAAGCTTCGCCTACCGCCCCAGGTGGCCCGGGCCCGGCTCCAGGGTCGATATCCTTACCAGGAATTCCAGAGTCCTCTCCCGGCTTGGAGACCACTCTGCCCGTTTCATCTACGGCAGTTGGGGCTCCAATTCAATCCACCTCAATCCAAGCTCCTGCAACAGTGATTGTTCGATCATCCAACTCTCCTATAGCGTCCAGTACAGCCCCCCCCTCACCTTCTTTATCCACCACGTTTGCTATTGGACCATCATCTAGAACTATTCCAGCATCAACGCTTCAAACATCGGATTTAGTTTCCACTAGTCTTACGGTTGTGGAATCTCCAGCACCAGGCACAACGAATAGCATAAGCCCGCCTTCTTCGTCTACCGAAAACTTGCCTCCATCTTCTCCTGGTCCTGAGACCTCTCAATTAGGTAGTTCTACTAGGTCTGCTTCAGATCTACCGAGATCTTCTTCATTAATCAGCCTTAGCTCACAGCATTTATCAAGTGGAACACTACCAATTTCACTAGAGAGTTCAAGAGCAATTTCGACCGTTGTTACTGTAACCAGTGCTCTTCCCCCATCTTGGTGTGGAAGTGCATCTCAGCTATCTACCACTGGTATATCCAACGTAGTGTCTACAATTATGGACTCGTCTTCAGGGCCGGCGGCTCCAACTTCGATATCCTCGATAGATTCTTCTTCTTCCTCCGTGGGATTTTCTTCAATCTCGGCGATTGACTCTCTTTCGGTATCCTCAATATTCGGTAGTTCCCCAGCATCGATCATCAGCTCGCTTCCGAACCTTCCCAGCCAGTCGGATAGCTTCCTACTCACAAGCCATTCCGAAACCCAGACCACCATAGATGCAGGCACTGTGACACATATTCTCTCAGAAAGCGTTACTCTGACTTATTCGAATTCTGGGATCTCGTCATCACCCATGAGTGGGATACAGGGGGTTTCAGACACCATATTACCATCACCCTCCGACACCTTGGTCTTGACACCCTCAAGTCTTAGTGGTCTTCGTACTTCGGATGTCCTAAGTGGTTCTGGTGGTTCCTCGAATGTTACGTCCTCCTCAAGTTCGCTTAGAAGTTCGGGCACGCTATCACCGCCTGTTTCGGGTACGCTAACTCCTGAACCAAGCTCCCAAGCAACTCTGCCGCCAACCATGCCGACCGTTGGCCCAGTTATTACTGAGCCTATTACTCTCTCAGACGGACAAGTGACAACTAGCGAGATTATTGATATTGGAACATGGGTTACCCCTCTTCCCTCTGGGACACTTGACCCATCAGGAACAGAAGCTTCCTCTAGTGCATCCGCTCTGCAAACCCAAATCAATAACATCCTCCCCCGAATCGAAGAATGGATCAAACATCCCGAAGATCAAAATCTTGATGGCGAAATCGAGAAGGTCCTCGAAGATACCGGGTTCTGGGCACTATTTTTCTGGGGAAGACTGATCAAGCGCGGTGGGGATGACGAGGATGATGGAGGCGGGAGTAAATGCAAAGATACCAATATCTTCAAAGCGCTCATCAAGGCAGTCAAATGTGTTGTCAACAAAATGGAGGAGATTAAGATGAAGATTAGAGCGAAGAACATAGATATTAAAGTCGAACTTAAAGCCCTCCAGCTTCTCATCGGCGGTAGCGGTGGTGGTGGGGGAGATCCTACTGATCCAGACCCTTCAGGATCAACCGTAAAATCGACGACGACGACATCATCAAGCAGCTGCTCTGCTATAACTACATCAGCCTGTAGCACACAATGTATTGAAGGGGGGGGCGCGTGTCAGACAACATGCACGTCAACTTATACGGGTTGTACGGTCACTGCTACTGGATCAGTGTCGACCATCACTCTCGCTCCTGGCCTCTACGTCGACCACATGGTTGACAAACAGTACAAATTTGAAGAGGGTCTTCCAGAAACGGACGCTAGCAAGCTCTATGATGACATATACAGCTTCATCAACAGCAACTTGCCCACATTTATACCGTCCAACGTAGTCTTTACAAATCTTCCAACTCTACCGACCCCGACTCCGACTCCGACTCCGACAACTCCACCAGCACCTACGCCGAAGCCTGTGGACGGCGGAGATTTAACATGCGAAATTGAAAGAACCGATCAAGGGAACACCGAATTCTGGATGACGTTAGGAAGCATGCAGTTAGCCCGAAACAATTTCTGCGACTGGATGGCGGAGAAAAAATACATCATTAACGGATCAAGGCCCGGACCCGAACATGCGGTGTACAATTGGGGTGATCACATGTATGATCCGGTATTTATCGGAGTGTACATGAACCCAGCATGTTCGACCTTGATTGATTTCTCAAGGGACCCGAAGGAGAGTATAGAGAAGTGCAAGAAATTTTTGAACCAAGCCATTGACGGATGTAAGAATATACTTAAGCAATTTCTCTAGCTCTGGCACTAACGGTAGTCCCAGGTAACGTTGCTTCGAATGGATTTAAGCATTGGAAGCTTGGTGGTAAGTATAAGCACGAATGTATCCAATGGGAGATAAGGCGCGACACATGGCGCACTGCCGAGTACACGCAGCATGAGGATAGCTACGAACCCCCTCCAATCTGTGAACAAACAAAAGATTGTAATTGCCCAGCTGACAAACCGGATGTCGTATGCTCGGGTGGTGGGGTTGGGCCTAAACGGTGCACTTGTCTTATGTCAGGAGGAAATTTGATCTAAATTGATGCCTGGTTTGATGCTTGTACGGCGAATGAGGTATTCGGCAGCACTAAGAATGGAGTTAACATGGGTGGAAGGAATGGTTCTGAATACTGTTCTTTTGCACCGGTAGTCCACCCGTAGATGCCGTTCACCGCTGAAATTATTTCTTAAAGAAAAATGCGAAGGTTATGAAAGACGGGAATCTACAAGAACCCAAAGCTCTCTAGGTACTTAATAATGCTGTCATATGTAAGAATCCTAGGCGAAGGAGCCCTAATTGACTACTAGTAATTCCATGCCCCCATCATCCGTCAGCTATCTAACTAGCCCTGCGATAGTACCCGCAGTGGTAACTAGCATCTCCGCCCAACAGAAGAAGCCAGTTATCTATCTACTCGGCTGCATGGTCTTCTGTCTGTTTTCCCTCCTATTTGTTGCTCATGCACTCAAACGTTCTCAACTTTGCAGGTAGTGCCTTGAGTTTTCTAGTCTCGTCTTCATCGCATAAGGGACAAAAGCTATTGTATATATGCTTTGCACTATTTCTCTAATAGATACCTTCACCCTTCTACTGCTCTTTCTTTCGAGTCCACTGTACTGAACGATGATCAACTAGCGGGCATCTTATTGTCTCTAAACGGCTCTCCAAGCCGACCACCTAATTTCACGCCACAGGGAGCTGATGTACCCATACATTGAGCGATATTCCTGTACAACTGCTCTAAATCTTTGTAGGCTCCCGGAGCTCTTCTATGGGGGTTGCACAAATTCTACTAAAATATAGAAGCTAGGCAGCCTACCATACCATAGAGCGAGTAGAGAGAGGGCGCACACGTGAAGGAGCCCATCCTAGCCGGCTGCCATTCAATGAGATTGGCGAACTTGGTACAGTCGCTTTCGACTTTGTCTTAAAGTTCAGGATAGGAACACGAAACTTCTACGCCTTAAAGAAAATCTACCTCGACTCCTTCTGGGAGTGTGCACACATACGTTGTATATGAATATGCGAGGTAATGGTCAAGAAGGAACTTCAACACTTGTATTTAATTAAGACGGGGATATCGTATGAGATCAGACATGGAAAGATAAGAATTTGTGATAACCACAAACCTGTACGAGATGAAACCTGCAAGATTTCGTACGGAGCTACAAGTCTTTGCCAACACCAAGAGACCCTAATATTCACAGGAAAGCATTTGCGTATTGAGTATGTATCCTGACTTTCACTCGTGGAAAAAGAGCGAGGCATTATGATATTAAGCAAGCAAACATTCACTGAATCAAGGAACAGTCGCCGCTGATGACTTTGGCCTTGAAATTGACTTGACTGCCTAGGGACAAGCTATTACTATTGATACCGCACAAGGTACAGAAAAATAATTTGCACCGGGGCATAGAGCGAGCGCCACCCACAAAGAAGACCAATGTTTGGTCATGGTATGTGTTTTTTGTCAAGATAAATGCAAGCCTGATGCTAGCTATTGAGTGGCGGTTTCCGGACAATGAGTTTCTATCGCTAGAATATGGGGCCAGCTTGGGGCAGCCGCATTACATCTGTTGTTGTGAGGCTTCAAGTCAAAATCTCATTGCTGATCTTTACGGCGGAATGTTTACACTAGATGAGATGAAAGCGTGTCTGCTCTAGACCTTGTGAAAATATTTGTCGCTAGGGTTGAACGGGCAGTAGATATGTTCTTCTACCTAGGTTTCTTTTGCTGGAAATGATCCAAGATGTGATAAAGTCGGGTGCAGAAATGGTGGTTGAATCGCACTGCATCTCTCTTCAAGTATTCTAAGACTAGGTCCTTTTTAACTTCTCGCGTGTTATTTGGTATGAGCCTCCGGCTCCAATGCTCAGGAGATAGCGGCCTATGAGCACGGCAGGGATACCCATTTTTCATGTCAGATTCAAAATATACAACAATAAGGGGTATTATACGTCTTTAGCCTGAACCTTTTTCTTCTTTAGGATTGTAATCCTAGTGAATATCCACGCAATATTCGCGAATTAAAGTACTTTTCATGCTTCTGGCAAGAAATAGCATGACGAGCGTAAAGTGACCCAGAGAGAAGTGGCTGTGGCCGGGACATCTAAAGTACACTTGTTCTCTCTTATCAACACAAGTGAAGTACTAATTTTAGGGGAACGAGTTCCCAATATAGCAATTCAAATTGTGCCACTAAAGGCTGTAATATCGTGTGATGTTACAGTGCATTTAAACAACCTTGGACTGTCTGACTGAGTTTTATTAGCGAAGCATACTAAACCAAACCCTACAAGATCGCGTTTCCGTTAATGTGAGAACTGACACCACCTGACGATATATTAGATGGCCGAGCTTTGATCCTAGAGGTAAGGGCCATACCTGGACAGTTCGCAGGTGCAGACGAGAAGAAGAAGAACCACCGATTCTTCTCTCGACACTTCGCGGCAAGTTTCTCGAGATCTAACATCTCCCCGAGTGGCATACCCCACAATGCTAGAATATACTCGTGCAGGTGATAACCTATTGTGCCATCTTAGTTTGCACCAGTGAAGGTGGGCTGCGGTGGCGGTTCACTTACTCTCGTGGGTGGGCCACGCCTCGAATGCGGGTGCATCACCCGCAACAGCAGCGAAATAGCAGTCATGAAGCCAATCTAAAATCTTCTGCTCTTGGCTTAATCCTGCATATCGCTGTCCGTCTTCACCGTCCTTTCCGCTTCCATGCCTCAACGCTGCCTTTGTTCGATCATCAGGAGACTTCGCATCATATGCTTCCTTCCACCCGCTGCGTACGAAGAGCATGTCTCCAATCTTGATGTCCCCACCCTGAGCCGCAGGCCGAATGTCAATGCCTTGATCCTTCCCACATTGATATAACTCTTCCCACGAAATGGGGTAGTAGTCATATGGGTCGTAATTGATACCTTTCTTGTGAGCGTAACCTCTGTAGTCTAGAAGAACGCCTCGACCTGCGATACCGTGTTCGGCCCAGTGGTGCATGGAGCATTTGTGATTTGCACTTGGACCTAGAATGTCAGAGCCCTTGGTCTACGACTGTGTCAGCATGTACAGTAATGGTGGCTGGTATCCGTTTACTCCATTGTAAAAAGTTCCTGTAGACAGGTGTGCAAACTAAAATAACTATTAGCAAAGGTTACGGCACCAGAATCTGGAACTTATTCCCGTACGTGTCTGAAGCCATCCCATTGCGTGCCGCTCTGGGTGTTCATGTGGTAAATGTCATCATAAGCTAAGTTCTCTGCAAGAACCTTAATCTCGTGCTTGAATATCTCACGCCCAAAGGCAGGCTGATTTGGGGTGTCGAGGGGAAGACTAATTATTGTTGGAGCGAAAACAAACAAGCTTCTAGATACACCACTTACTTCACAGGAATGATCTCGCCTGTCCTAATCTCTTTCGACGCAGCGGCGACTCGAGTCGGAGTGAGAAGGTTTATCCGGCCGATCTAAAGTTCACTTAGAATGCTGTCTATCGGACGAAAGCCGCAACACGCACGTAGTCATTATCTCCCCACACCCAGGCAGCCTCGGGTGGAGCTCCGGGGATCTCAGGAAGCTCCTTTCGCGTTGGAAACTTGGTGCAATCCGGGTCCCAGGGGATAGTAGTAGCGGTCTTGTTCATTGTTAAAAAGTCCTTAATTTGCGTTAACCTCTGGTTCGCAGTGCTCTTTTGATCCGCCATGATGTTAGTCTTGAAGTCTCTTATATTTAGTCCGGATGAATGGTATGGGATAGCAGTGGGAATGACGTTCAAGCTTTAATAGGGTTATAAACATTCGCGAGTACCCCGCGAAATGTTTTACGCACTATGATGCCCACCCCGCATTTCTAGCAGTGGGTGAATTGCGCTCAATTCGCCGAGGCATGATGGTTGCTTGCGACGCGGCGCTCTTCTGACAGTCGTCCGATGACTCGTTCAGCCAATCGTGACCGTCAGCACCTGCAGGCACCAAATGATAAACGCTGCGCTCCATAACGAAGATGTGGACGCGATGCTAGGCCTGGTGAGCGATGCTGTTTGAGAGGGGAGTGGTGGTGCAAACCCCGCGGCTTTGGGATCGCGGTGCTGAGCTAATCTTAACTTAGTCCCTTTATCGCTCGAGAATTTCAGCACATCCTTTATTCACCTATATTCTCTTGTATCTTTATAATTCTCAAGAGAGGGTTCTCGAGCAAGCCGAGACAAATCTATTGCAAGCATTTGGACACTTATTAAGCTGGACATGGAAAAGCTATGCTACAGGGAGATATCCCCAGGGCCTAAGTGTCCGCTCAGCAGGAAGTCACACCTCTTTCCAACTTCAATAATGACCGCACTTACATATCAGCTCAGATGGCTTCTTGTTTCTGATTCGGGCTAAATACTCCAAATTCTGACACTGATCAAGCAGAGGTTACGTTCTTCGCGTGCCATAGCCTCTCTCTCTTCCAAGATTACCTGTTGAGGTCCCTTCTTCAGATCTATGCATAAGTGCTTGATCTGGTAGACTTCTATCAACAAATGAATAATATTTTGCTTCATCTTGATATTCATACAAACAGAGCATTTGCTCTCCCCAACCCGCCAAGCCAACAGTTCGCCCCACCCACTTCTGCAAAAGCTATTTATAACCCCGCTTTGCTAGGAGGATGACTCATATACCTCGTTGCCACACTAACCACCACTCCTACCCTTCTTCCCACTTACCACTTGTCGGGTTTGAAAAAACTTTTTGTTGCGTAAGCACAACTTTACGCTATAACTATTTAGAGGCAACAATTTTAAAATTCGACATATTACAGCCCGCTTGGCTTAGTGGTACAGCGTCTCACTCGTACGGATCATGTGTGTGTGATGAGAAGATCCTCGGTTCGATTCCGAGAGTGGGCATTTTTTATTTTTGCACTTGGAAGTGATTGCGACCCTTACATTTTGGCTTGCACTGAATATTTTATTGGTTTTGGGGGTTGGTGTTGAGTTCGGGTGCTGGGAAGTCGAGGTGCAAGTTGTGGCTTGCGGGGCTGGGGCTGGGCACGTGATGCACTTCTTTTTCATGTATCTATTAAAGGGAGATTTAGGATCATAGAACAAGGCGCATTCCTTGATTTATACGGAAGCTATATGCATTTTCAATGTCCTGTCATGTCCAATCGAGGTGGCTTGCAGAGCCCATTACTTGCTGTCATATGCATACTCATCCAAACCATTCTCCTCTAGAAAAGTATCCAACAATGCCCCCACTTTGGCATTACCTAAATCTGCAAACGGGATATGCGTATTCCCCTTCAGCCCTGCATCATCCCTCAACTTCAAAACTGTCGCATTGCCTCCATACTGATTGATCAGCTTAGCCGCAAGCCTCGACTGCCGAACATAGTCCCACGACTCATCACGGTGATCGCCCCACACAAATTGGATCGCGGATAGCTTTGCTAGTTTCTTAAATTGCTCGAGCGGGACGACATAAGGGCCGAAGCCACCGCGCCTGGCTGTGATGTTGACGTTGTCGGGGAAAACGTAACCGATGCTTTCGTAGGCGACGATACCTTTGATGTTGGTGTTGTTGGCTTTCACAGCCGTCATCTGGGCGCGGAGACCACCGGCTGAGTTGGTGAGATAAACGATGTTGTCGCCAATCTTGCCTGAGTCGGCTGCGATGGAGGCAGCGTCCGAGTGCAGCTCTACGTTTTCGGTGGTGTCGATTTCGACGTAGCGAGCGCTAGTTGCTTGCTGCCAGGCGTAATTATCTTGGGTCGGGAACTGTACGTCGGGCCACCAGTTCATGTAGGAGGGGCCAAAGTTCCAGGAAATGAAATTGAGACGGTCTCCGTAGTAAGGGGTGTAGTTCATAGGCACGCAGGGCCAGTTTGCGCGTCCCACTCGAGGACCATCCCATAAGTACACGGGGTAGTTTCGACGAAGAAACATGTCTTTGTAGCCTTCGCCACCATCCCATCGGTTCTGCCATACTTGAGAGCTGGAGCTGTGCCACATGACCAGGCTGGTCTTTCGTGGTCGCCAAGGAATGAAATACTCCATGTATCCATGATCGCAGGACAGTGTTCTATTAGGGGAGGCGGGACTGCTCACAGTCTTTCCACCAATTTCGAATCCTCCAGACTTTGCTAGCATTATTGGGCTTTGGGGTCTTGCATCCTCTGAGTGAACACCATGGCTAAGAACATGGAGAAGAAGAATGGCGAAGAAAGCCCACATGATGCGTGATTGAATGAGAGCGAGAGAAAGGAATCGAAGTGTGAATGATAAAGGTAAATGAAGGTTTCCACTTTGGTCCTACCAGTGCATCCGAGGCGTTGCAAGAAATAAAAAATCGGACAAGTGGATCCAAAGCATACACATACCATTGTTAAACGTGAGTACGCTAGAAGCTGTGCGGTCAGCGAGATAATTGCCGGGAGTCGATGTGCCGAGCAGAGCTTACCAATGCTGGGCAAGTGGAGTAGACAATCCTAAGAGTCGATCTTTTGACTCGGATGAAGGAAGTCGGTATTCCCGTCGATATACAGAGATGGTCAATATAGGTGCTGAAATAGTCGAGGCGTGCCTGTTCTGCCATCTTTGTGGACTCGGAACCAAAATTGCTTCTTTCCTGGAGCTTTCTTAACAATATCTTATACGTGGCCACCAACCCAGCTAACCAATGCTTCAGACAAGAGGTCTCTTCCTACAAGAACCATTCCTCCGCTCTATCTCAGTGGTGGTGCAGAGGAGGCCCTTAATGTCGAAGAATGTGCCAGTAGCCCACCCCACTGTAAGATGCTTCTAGTATTCAAGCGCTGGAACAGCTGTCAACTTGTGGGGCTGGTATAAAAGCGGCCAAGAACAGTTGGTGTGAGATGGTCGCATCTTGAAAAGGAAATGACAGGGGATCCCAAATTTCTCTGAAGTGCCAGTAAGACGCTACACTTGAACTGGAGCCATGATTCGCTGTCCTGGCTCGCTAGGCAACGATAGAGGCGTCGTAAGTGGTGGATCGATCCTTAGAAGCTGGCATTCATGGTGGAGTGTGTGTGGAAGTAGTTCGTATTTTTGCCATATTAGTAGGCGTCATTATTCCCCCATCCAAATTCAGCCGCCGGATAACTTCCGAATTCAAGTATCGCAAACGTATGTCCGGCGAATCCTTGTGTCATTTAGCGTTCTTCTCGAAGTAAACACTCGCTAAAGCAACGGCTGTCGGCGAATTTCTTTCTGGGACTCGGAAGAGCGGGTCACATGGGTCGATGAAGGTGGGTGTTGGAGTTTTAGGAATCCATTCGGGTGTTAACGACTTTGCTCTCCTTTCTACCGTAGAAGACCCACTGGGCCACCTTGATTAGATCGTCGTTTCTCTCCCATTTTTCTGGTTTCAACGTAGCTGGACATTGTTGGGTGGAGTGGACGCAGTTGTTAAGAGGCTTTGGAATGTGGTTGAGGGCGTTATGCACTCTGGTTACGGCTCTGGTTAATTTCCTGTGACCCTGTTTAGGATTTCTTGTCCTTAGTAGATTTCTCGTTGAAGGCAATGCGTGGACCGGTATTGTATTCTGAAACACCGCGCTTCAAGGAACTCGTAGGCCAAGTGGAAAACTTCATTGATTGTGCTATGGGGACTAGAATTAACCGAAGCGAAAAGCCGAAACAACTCGCTCAGTAACTTCCGCTCTTGATTTCATATGTTCAGTAGGCGAAGCGAACCCTGCAACACAGACAAGGCAGTTCCAATTATAAAGGAAGCCATCGGGCTGAAAACCCACGGCGCATGGAAACTGAAGGCTGTCCACAACATAGGATGTTTGAAGCATATAGCTCTTTCAAATGTTGGTGGTCTAACTCAGTATTGCGCTGCGCGATCACCGATCTATATATTATCTTCTTACTGAGCGCCAGCCATTAAAGATTCGTAGTCTGGGTTTCGACGCCGTCTGGAATTCCTTCAGTCTCGGTCGAGCATCATCAAGCACTCGCCTTTCTACTAAGAGGTGGCGTCTCTGCACCTGAGTGCAAAATAACAGAAAGTCACGGTACTGAATGATCATAAGCATCAAATATCCCCTCAATCAAGAGCATCTATCTAAGAGTCGTACAACATATTATAAAGATCTCGCCAGGGCAGGTGATCTGGGATGTGGAGGCGAAGCTTGGAGCAAGTAGTCAAGAGAAGTCAGCCCGGTCAAATTCCGATGAAATGGATTAGCGCTTCTTTCACTCAGGATGGCCTTTCCTTGGCATACAAGAAGATGATGGATTAGACTGAGCGGGGTTCGGCTCAAGAACCGTTGTTGTGCACCGTCCAAACCGGACCAGCTTTCGTGAAATTCCCACATGTTATCATACTCACGTAGTTCTTCAGCGAGGCAGCCATCGTGATAGCAGTGTGTTAGGAGGAGGATAACTCGCTTTCGTTTGTGGGCGCGCTAACTGATTTGAGCATCCCCGCAGCACCAACCACATCTGGCCTAGCCATGGTCGGCCTTGGCGCAACCATGGCTGAGTGACCTGTTGCATGAATTCCCACACAGTCCGCCCAAGTAACTGGGGAGGTCCTCTATTCGCCATAGACTGCCATTCCAGTCCCTCTAGTGTAGCCTCACTACTTTTTGGTACTGGAAAGATTTGCGAAGTTAATTCCAACGCCGATTTTTTAGTCGATTTTTTAGTCGATTTAGGAACGAATATTGGGGTTCTACGGAGCATCTTGGTCACTACCGTATCCATGATTTTCTCATGGCCGAAGTGTAGGCGGCAATGGATATATTGATGGAGCGGTGATGAAGCGGAGGTGGAGTGAAGGTGAGTGTGTTGAGATTGCAAAAATCTCGTGAGACGCACTTCGGCGTCGAGCATGGGCATTGGCCTGAGCTCCTCGCTGTCATCCAGAGATTCCATTTTCAAGGCCTCCACACTCAATTTGTTGAATGGAAACCACTGAAACGGTAAAGGCGCGGAACACGATGATACCAGAGGCAGCTTCTAAAGAAAGTCATTCTATCCACGAGTGTGTCCGCTCGGACCTCGAAACCCACGACACAGAAATTGCACTCGCACTCGCACTCGGTGCAAACTACTCCTGGATGCGACATATGATCTACAAAAATCTGAACAATTGTTCCGCGACGAAACCAGCGGAAATAATCCGATTCGTTCGAATCGCCAGTCATCTTCATGTCATAAATTACCCTTCAGATTATTCCTCAGCATTCCCCGGATCTCCATTTAACCATATCCCAAACACTTTCCGACACGACGGGAAGAACAGCGAAGCGTGGAATAAATGTACCGGCCAACGGTACAATTATCTTTCCCTTCAAAGCCTCGAAGTAGGGACCATATAAGCATGTAGATCGAAGAGACCCATATTAGACGTTTGTCGCCTCGATGCATCATCAGTATCGCCGAATATGCAAGTCCGTTGTCTCTCGTTACTAGCGCTCGCTGCATCTCTTGTCAATTCGACCCCATCAAACGAAAGGAAAACATGCACCATCCAAGCAAGCGGTACGAATGTGACCGATGACGCCCCAGCTATTCGAGCTGCCTTTAAAGAATGTGATCGCGGAGGAAGGGTCGTGTTCAACCCAGTAACTTACTACATCAACTCAATTCTGAACATTACAGGCCTTCAAGATGTGGAAATTGATATCCAGGGAAAGCTGCTGGTATTTCTCCAGCGATGAAATCCTTCTAGCACGAGACTGATATCGACTGTAGTGGAGCACCGACATTCAATACTGGCTAAATCACTCCATGTCCGTCGGGTACCAGAACCAATCCACAGCTTTCATTCTCGGAGGCGACAACCTCGAAATTGACGGCCATGGAATTGGGACTCTTGACGGTAACGGCGACTATTGGTATGAATGGATACGAAAACAGCCAAACACGTCGAATTATCCCGGTCGACCCCATCAGATAACATTCAACGGCCTCACAAATTCAGTCGTCAAAGGCGTAAACTTTCTTCGAAGCCAGATGTGGACGATGTCGATAATCCACTCACATTATAGCCAGTTTCAGGACATCTTGGTCAATAATACTGGAAATCGTTTCCAAAGCTGTATGGTTCTCGAACAAGGAGGTTAAAGAAACAATACTAACAGGGCGAGTAGCAAATACCGACGGAGCCGATACAATATTCTCTTCCCATATTCTCTTCCAAAACTGGACTGTTTATAACGGTGATGACAGCATAGCTTTTAAAGCAAACAGCACGAGCATCGTTCTTAAAGACTCAAGGTTTTATGGTGGTCTCGGCATCGCTATCGGTTCGATCGGTCAACTCAAGGGCGTCAGCGAAACAGTCGAGAATATTAGCGCTGAAAACATTTACTTTGAGAATACGTTGCACTCATTTTATGTCAAGACATGGACGGACGATCAAAACGGATACCCTCCCAACGGTGGCGGTGGAGGCCTCGGGTATGCCCAGAACCTTAGACTCAAGAACCTAGAAACGAAAGGGATGCGCGGAGCCGCATTTTCCATAAGTCAATGCACGAGGTTTAAAGGCGCACCTGGCCAGGGAAATTGCACCAATTCGCAATTTCAATTGAGGAATATTAGTATCGACGGTTTGAAAGGGACGACTAAGTCCGGAAGAGTGGCAAGTCTACAGTGTAGTGCAGTTGCGCCATGCACTGATATTGAACTATCTCATGTCGACCTGAAATTTGAGAATGGGACCAGTGCCAAGAGCTATCTTTGTGGGAATGTTAAGGAGAATAAAGGATGGGAATGCACGGGGAAAGTCTGCGAGGGTGGAAGTGCTACAGGGGAATGCTGAGGGAACGTAGCCTAACAACCGCTGTGTTCTTTCCCCCCAGCTTCGGTGGTGTTTCATCGAAAGCCGCTCCATGCAGTAAGGGCCATGGGTCAAGTGTCTTGTGCCCGGCAAATTTAGATAAAAGAATTCTAAGCAACTTCCCTACCAAGTAGTTCATCATTATCAATGCTTCTAGCTATCAAAAAGAATAGATTGACGCCAATATAACGCCCACTCGCACAATTTCCGTTTCCGGCGAAGCAAAGTTTGAAAGCGGGCCCTACGTGGGATATTCCTTACTCAGGCAGTCCCGACCTTTCATTACGAATCCAGATTATACAAGGGGTTTGTATTGATTGTGCTGGTATTCGTTTGGATGCTGTGAGCGTTAGAACTGTTTGCGATGAAATTCCAGAGGTCCGATCAGGCGTATGTAATATCTTTGTAGGAAAAAAGGCTGAGGTGAGTTGCTGTTAATTCGCTGCTGCCATTTCAGCGTTAAATAAAACCAATGAAACGCTTTCAATCCAATCAATGGGCCATTTTGGTATTCTAGCATTTCTCTAGGCCTGTAACTTCTCTCTGGCTAGAAGATCTGAGAAGCACGAACTCGATTCATATTCATCTGCTAGCTAAGTCGTTGCAGAATTTCTCATAGAATGGTCTCCTCTATCATGTAAAATATTCTCCCCTTATTCACGTTCACCTTTCTCGTACCGGTGCCGCCGTCCCTGGCGAATTCGAGGCATCCAATTGAATCCCTATAACACCATGGTTTAAAAGCGGCGAGGAGTCATAACAGCCTAGTTATAAAAAGGGATGATATCTCGCTAACTAAGATGTTCTCCCTCCTATCTGCGGAACGTTTGAGTAATCTAACTCAAACTCACACGAAGTCTGCTTACCATCGTTTTATAGACACCCCGATTAGTTATGACGGCCTAATGTTACCTTTCAACTTCAGGATTAAGTCTACAAACCAACCCTCTTTCTCGAAGAGCTTGACCACCTCTTAGACACATTCGAATGTACCAAGTCTACAGTGACCATAACCATTCAAAATATCGAGTCCTACGACAAATTTAGGAGCGTACATGTGTCTTTAGCAAACGGATTGGTTGCGTCATCGCATTTAATTTGCAGTGTCGATGGAGCAGATTTGGGTTTCAGGTAAGTTTAGTAGAGTCTTAGCCTCAATATTCATGAACTAAGTAAATCTTCCCCGGATTTCAGGACTTCATTTTGACATAAAAACCTTGTGGATCGCCCTTAAGTTCGAAATCAATACCTTATAAAAGGCATTGTTTCTCAAAACATTCGATTTTAGACATTGTAGCAAAACCTACATCATACATAAACACGATGGTTATCAGGACCATGTCTTGTAGTCTCAATCCCAGTCGAACGTTCACCAGCTACACCAACTGCAACGGTAAACCAAATGATACCATACACACCATATCGTTGAATTTCTAGGAGATTGATATCGTCTTCAAATTACCTGGAAATGCATATCTCCCCTCCAACCTCAGGTGCAACACTTGCAGCGGTAAAGGCCCCCTAACTCTTAGTGCAGCTCATTTCGAGTTAAATAATCTAGAAACTCTTATCAGTGGGATAAATGATGGTCTTGTCAAAAGTGGTTTTATTGAGAAAGACCTTACAGGCCTCGAGATTTCTATTGGTTTGAGGGCTACCCTGTCGATAAAGGTGGACTAATCCGTCGCTATATTTAGATGCAGTTTCATTGAGGCTGC
Source organism: Lindgomyces ingoldianus (assembly GCF_010093535.1). Taxonomy (NCBI): domain Eukaryota; kingdom Fungi; phylum Ascomycota; class Dothideomycetes; order Pleosporales; family Lindgomycetaceae; genus Lindgomyces; species Lindgomyces ingoldianus. Next base: position 370,208 of record NW_022985205.1, read on the forward strand.
AGCATTTGTGTTCTACTAAACTTGAAGAAGTGAGCTAATGTATTTATTAAGATTCCGAGAGTTGGATCCAGTAGTTTCGCGTTTGGACTTGGTCTACCATTCCAATCCACCGTCAAAGGAGGTGTAAAGTTGGGACTTAGATTCGATATTGTAGTCAGTGGAGGCATAGCCGATCCCTAACTCACCAATCCGTGGAATTGGCTCATCTCTAGGTCCCGATTCCAAGAATCTAGCAAATAAGTTTTCCAGGGGGTTAAAAATGCCTCTTCGCGAAGTCTGAAGAAGGAATCAAACGGTTCCGAGCTCTATATGTAGTCGTCTGAACGCTAGCATATCGTTCTAAACTGCGCGGTACTGCTAGCTTCACCTAAGGGTAAGCGAAAAGAGTTGGTACAGTATTCGAAAACATTGCGAGCTATTTCCCAGACGCTGAAAGGTAAATATTTCCTTTTCTTCATGAAGAACATTCCGCCAGCCAAAAACGGCATAGTCATTCGTCACCCTCGGTTTTCAGGTCTACCATTCCATTTGTTCTAATAGAAGCCTTTCCAACAGTGTTTTTAGACCAGAGTGGATTGATACTGAGAATTTTTGCGTATTTGAAAGAAGGAAGGCGGCGCAGAACTGGAACAACTACTATAGTCGCATAAAGTGTAGAGTGAGGGTAGGACTGTAATTGAGATGTAAAGCAGAGCCGTAAGCATAAGTAGCTAGAATACATCGGTGATGCCTTAGGTGCCCAAGGTGAAAAAGAGCAAGTCGAGGGGAATACGCTTGCTTACTTAGTACTAGCACTGAGTACATTATCTGGTGTATCTGCGATAATGGCTAAAACAAATCTCGAATAGAACAATAAATCTAATCTACAAGCAATTCATCCCGCCCAAATCCCCATTGCCGCCCTTTATTTTCTTTCCCTTCGTTCTTCTCTAGACATAGCTAACCCCTTACTTCAAGATCTCTCTACACCCTCTAACCAAAGACTTAGCACGTCTAGCGACGAACCTAGTGAGTTAGTCGACCTTTCTTCCGGGAATATCAAAGACGACGAGCTAGATTCTGTTGTTTTGGACAAATCTTCTAAATCCGATGATTCGATGGCCACACTTGGCAGGAAACGGATATCTTCAGCGCTGCATCTACTGCCGCCCCGGCTTCTTGATTTAAAATGCTTTGGAGACCTTGTGGAGCAGATCATGGATTTTTGACTGTTTCTCGCCGCCGCAACCAAACCTTGCTCCTTTGATCACTAATTCAATGGACAGGCAATAAAATATAATGCTATAAAAGGAGCGTTGCATAATTATGTCTGCATAAGCTTAGGATCAGTAATATCAATATCTAAAGGGGCACAGACAAAGAAGATTAGCCTGAGAGGAGCAGGGTCATAATATTGATCACTTCTCAAATACAATGTCATTACCAGGATCCATTGCTTACCTCAAACAACTGGATAATATTTTCAACCTCATTCAAGCTTAGGATCATTAAAAGGAGTTCTTATATCCAGATTAACCTCGTGACCTACAAAGGTGAAGATCATTTCCACGTGACATATACTTGCTAGATCTATTTAGGCCTAGCACAGAATAGCTTGCCTCAACCACGTTTCCTTGCACGTGCGACCATGACACCACCACCAGAAAACCCCTGTATAAACACACCACGGAATTAGCCTAGAACCAAGCCCTCGCTGTCCAAGATGAACGTCTCAGAATATAACTTACGATATCGGAACAACTTCCAAAATGCCCAGTCTAATCAATCCAATCCATCCAGTCCTCCACTCCCAAACTCCGCCAAACGAAAGCCCCTCCCATCAATCCCACACTCAACTCCTCCAGACCACCAGCATCACAAAGCCCTACCTCCAAAACCCCTTCCAGATGTTCCAGACGAGGATTCCCAAACCCAGAAGCTGGATTATCGTATTCTAGGCCTTTGGATAGGAGGGTTTGGGATCTGGTTCCTAGCTATTGTGGTTTTGTTGCCGGTTGTTACGGAAAGAGACGCCATGCCGGGGCTGAATAGGTTGTTGAAGGCGTGGTTTTATCGGGCAAAAGTGTGGATTTTGGGGTGATGGTGGAATGATGCTGCATCTTTTAATTCTTGGCGGATAGTCTTGTCCCTACATTGCAAACGCTGCTAAGGGGTCCAGTAAAGTTCACATCTCGATCTTAAAACACAGCTGAACTAATTTGTAAAAGGGTTAGCCTTTGCGTTGTTAGGGCACTGTTCTACATCCATCCAACCATTCTGTCGGCAATGTTCAGGTAGTTCTCGGCTCGATCCCCGCAACATTATCACCACCGAACTCCCGGAGGCCATCAATTCAATATATTTACAAGCAGACCACCACTCCCTCGCTCACTCAGAGTTTAGCCTCCCCAGCCCTTGCATCCTTCAAGGTCTTCCTCCCACCAAAACCAAACAAATACGCGGCCACCTTCCTCATCTGAATCTCCTCACTCCCTTCCGTAATGCGGTAACGTCTATGATGTCTCCAAATATGCTCGAACGGAAAATGTCTCGAATACCCATTTCCACCATGAACCTGAATCGCTCTATCCGCAGCCTCACAGCATAGCCTGTTCGCCCAGTAATTACACATGGAGACTTTATCGCCAATTTTCTTCTCGACTTCCACATGCGGCATTGAATCCATTTCTAGAGCGGTTTTGCGGATGAGTTGCCGTAGCATTTCGCATTGGGTGTGCAGTTCTACAAGTGGGAATTGAATGCCTTGGTTGTGGGAAAGGGGTGTGCCGAAGGGCGCGCGGTCGTTGGCGTATTGTACGGATTGTTGGACGCAGTACACGGCAGCACCGAGAGAAGAAGCAGCTTGTCGAATGCGGTTTTCGTGTACGAAGGCTTGGGCGACGCCGAGGCCATGGTCGAGAGCACCAAGAATAGAGGTCGCAGGGACCCAGACGTCGTTTATGGAGACGGTGGCGTGGTCAGTGGGCATGTTGAGGGTCCTGCTCCTCATATCAGTATCCGGATCCGCACAATGACGAAGATGAGGATAAGAAGAGTGACTTCGTACCATTCATAGCTATCAGCATTGAGCCCAGGGCTGTTCCTAGGAACAATAAAACAAGTAATCCCCGTAGCTTCTCCACTCATTCCACTTGTTCTCGCAAAAATAAAGCAATGGGTCGCCGCATGCATACCCGTCTGCCACTTCTTATACCCATTCAACACGTATCCATCCACACCATTCCGCTTCTCGGGCCGCGCTTTCGCCGCCATATGCGTAGCATCACTCCCGTGGCCCGGCTCCGTTAACCCAAATGTAATCCGCACATTTCCATCCAACTGCCCGCCAATATACTCCTCTTTCTGCGCCGTATTGCCAAAATGCAAGAGCATGATTATCGTGGGAAAGTTCCCCACCATGCTATGTTCATTCTGCAAATCATTAAATAACCCCAACCCCTTGCTCGCAAGATGTTCCCTTATCACTGCCATCCACAGATTACTTCCCCTGCCATCACTCGAGTTTTGGCCACCGTACTCCTTCGGCAGGGATAGTCGGTAGAATCCAGCTTCATCGGCAAGCTTCTTAGATTCTCTGAGAAGTGCTTCCCATTCTGGCCGCGGGAGTCCGCCGTTGTCCCAGTCGGTGCGAGCGTGCTCACGACGATGGTCGAAGAAGCGGTTGTTGTCGTCGCGGTTTTGGAGAGGGTTGATTTTTTTCTCAATGAAGGCATCAAGGTCTATGAGGTATTGCTGGAGATCGGGTGGGATGGAGAAATTCATGCTTGACATGTTTGATGTTGGAGAGGATCAACTGACTATTCAGTTCTTTAGAGGGAAGTATCTTGAAGAGTGAGATTGGGCAGCATTCAACGATGAAGATATAATAATTGGCTATAATTGTTTAATTGAAATGCTATATAGACATTCTTCGGTTGTAGCGGTAGAGACATGCTGATGACTCGCAGGGACTCAGTCGTGGTGGTGGGAATAGAGATGTGCGGAGGTTTGCGGGGAAACGCAAGGTCCGGGGTGCCAAGACATTTCAGCCTCGGCCACATTATTCACCAATCTTCCCTGCGCCACCTACTTGCCACTGAAACCCTCAGGAACACTTCAAGTCATCAATTAGGGACGCACCAACAACGTAGCACTTATGGCGCTTTCCCCCGTTGTAGGCAAACATGAAGCAATGAATAAGGTTGTCACTTTACTGACCAGCACCTGCATGTCTTTCTTGCTTTTCGTTCTGCTTCTGATTCAAGGAGTTCTGTATCCTTCGAGCCAATTGTGTCTTATTTACCCCTGTGTCACAGCTCCTCGTTCTCCTCTGAATCCTGTCCTGGGCCATTCGCTATCATTTGAAGCTGTCATTTTTGTTTCAGATACTGCTTGTGGCTTAATCTTAGCTTGAACATTGCATTCTAGGAACGTTATTTGGCCTTTACTCAGCTCTTGGCGAACTCTAGGACTTAGCTTGCCTAGGTACAGTCAGGTTTCCATTGCCGCCTAGTAGGCTATCCCCGTTGCGCGGCCAATCATGGCTCTGAGCCAAAAATACTCGAAGCGTTACCAAATTTGCTTTTCACGCCCTCAGAAACCCCAAGGCGAACGTTTATTGCCTTGTGTGAATCTCAACCCTCCTGCGGTGCGCCGGCAAGGCGGTGTGTATTGTACGGATAGGCTGCGTTTTGTGTTGTGGATTTTGCTTCGTCTTCCACGACCACCATGGATCTCTCCAGTGAGCCCCATTTTATACCTTGACCCAGAATCACATTGGTTCCATTTTCCTCTTGTTTCTCACAATCGTCATGGATCTTGTTGATGTGGTGTTCAGCTTTCCACTTACATAATGGGCAGAACCGCACCTCTCTAAACGTTTCCACTCGACATGTTCACATCTTGTCCAACTATCGCGTCTGTGCAGAGCATTGCTTTTAAAACTATGGAGGCTACGGACGAGCAACTTCGCCTTGAATAATGATCTATGCCGAATCCGCAACCGGGTCAAAGGGCACCTTGGAGGAGTCGTGAATTTTCAAGTTCTAGAATTCCTCGAGTCCTAGGGATGAACTAGGAAGTAAACTCCTAGCGGCGAAGGTGTAAGTCCAGGACAAGCAAGCACGTTGGTGTAAAAGGTTGGAGTTACGCACACTGGACTCTTACCCAAAAACAAAGGGGGCTATTGCTCAGCGATCTTCTGCATAGCACTCTCAGGGAAGTTAAATCAAAAGGTTAAGCTAGTCAAGCAGCCCTCATATCGACTCAATTAGGAGGAAGCTCCGCAAAAGGAAGACAAGCTCCAAAAGGAAGGGGTGTTCTAAAACGAAGAAGAAGGAAAGAAAGAAGCGTTACAAGAGGAGGAGAAACGACGGTAAGGGGCATATGTTTAAATGTCGCGCTTACTCTTCTCTGCGATGCTGCTGGAAAGACTTCTTGAACCCCTTCTTTTCTTCAGCAACTTCTCGGAAACCCCAGGTAAGAACCGTCCGCCCTGTACAATTATGCCATGGAATATTTTGGCCAGCGTTAGTCGTTCTATGAGATGTGTGTTGGATGTTCTACTCCAGCACAACTAGTCAGCAGGGTGAGGCGGCTATCCTGAGAGTGGAGCTCTCGAGTATAACGTTCTCCTCAGTATATGATTCGGTGCGTATTGTTTCTCATTCAGCATGTCCACCAGGATGTTGCGAGTTCGTGCTATGCTTAACACAATCATCAGTGAAATCTGTGGTAAAACTCTAACTTCCAAACAAACTAACCTCGCTCGCAAAATGGTGTTTAGAGCTCGACGTCTTAGAGAGTTGAGCTCCCTATACTCCATTCGCCTAGCCGAACTAGTCTATGTGACCGCCGGCACCGATCCTATCTTCCCCGCCACAGTCATCTCCGCTTCCACTGCAACGGCGACCCCTTATATTCCACTCCCTCTCAGCGCTCAACCACTTTAGCATGCGCCGATAGTATTCAAATCCGCCACCCCAAATCTAAAACCATTTGACACACGCGATACCAAAACCTCCTGCAATTAGGAGATCCGGAGTGACAGAATCCTCGAGTCGACTCTAGCCTACACATGATCGACGTGTCCTATTGCGCGTCCGAATACTTTGGATCCGGAATCTTTACTTGTCACCGCTAGACTTCAAACAATAGAAGCTAGAAATTCACAAGATGTTCAATACAAGGCTTGCGTTGTTTCAATTCCATATCCTAGGCGTAGCACAGGGTCTGGGTCATGACTTGCTAAGGGCTAGGAATTTGTTGTTGTTAGTTCTGGTTTTGAGAGGTATCACGAGGATTTTTTAGGCCCATAAGAAGTTGCTTGAAGGAAGGCCTTTGTATGGGTTGTGAGAAGGTGGGAACATTGATTTTTCGATCTTAGTGGAGGTAATGATCTTATGGAGCAGAAAGGTCTTTTGCTCCCACGATCATGTTAACTACTAGGTTCTCGTTCTCATTATTCCAAGACATTTGAATCATGCACTAAAAAGAACCAGAATGCGATCCATCTTGGAGGAGTTCCACGGCGGCTGCTGATGAGTAACATGTTTCAGCCCCCAACTCAACCCTGTATGGTATGGGTGGCTGAGGAAATCCTACCTCATCCTATCTTACTCCATTGCTATAACTCTAGCAAAATCATGGCTCATTTACTTTCGATTCAAGAAGATTTCCTGCTGGCATCTGATAACTGCCCATAATATTTGCAAACCGTACATGCATAGAATGACACCGTCGGCACGGAAATGGCCGATCCACTCAGCGTCACAGCATCCGTGGTAGGCATCACAGCCGCCGGAGTCAAAGTCTCGATCGCATTATTCGCGCTCGCAGAAACCGTTGCTACCGCGCATGAACGGATTGAGAGTATTGCAAACGATATTTCAAGTACCTGTGGGATTCTGTACGATGACCACAACCACCCCGATATTAATAATCACCCACGTGCCCCTACTGATATTAGGGATTTTAGAAACCAACTCAAAGACCTAGCCTCCCCCAAACTCGGTCCCGATAGGACACACCGCTCTATCTTCAGCACCACTAGCCTCCGCGACATCCAAGTCGCGCTCCACCACTGTTCCAGGATCTTCACACAAGTTGCCGAGTCCCTGGCCCGTGCAAGCAACTCACTAACCTAAAACCAGTGACAGGTGGAGGGTATAAAATCAAATTGTCGAAATCAGAGCGCGCGAAATGGCCTTTTTTGCAGCCCAAATTTGATGAGCTGAGGATGGATCTTAGGGATTCAAAAGGTAATTTGTTGTTGATGGTAGCGGTGGCGAGTTTGGCGTTGGCGGAGAAGGGGGTTGAGGGGAGGGTGGTGGGGGAGGAGGAGAGGAGGGGGATGAGAGAGGTTATTGTGAGGTTGGAGAGGGGTGGGGCGGGGGCGGCGAGGAGGGAGGCTGGAGCTTTATATGTGGGGGATGAGAAAATGGGAAGGGGGATGAGGTTGTTCAAGAAGTTTGCGGGAAAGGGTGGAGAGGACGGGAAGAAAGGCGATAGGTTAAGAGGGATTGACGAGGATGAAGTTGCTGATTTGTCAAATGAAAAGAGCGGGGAGTCTTTGAAAGATAATAACAATATAGGAAAACAGACTAAGGAACAAGACAAAGAGCCTTCAATAGAAGAGAAGGACCCCGAAAAAGAAGGCGAATCTCAAAAACCTGCTGGCAAAGATGAAGATAGATGCGAATTTGAAACAAAAAACTTCCCTACTACTCGAATAGACCCCCTCGTCTTCCAAACACCCTAGAAACCATCGAAAAGAAGGAGGAACTCTTGGATATCGAAGTCACTGGAACAACGGAAATGCACTCAGAGACTCAGGTGGCCAAAATTACAGACCGTAAAATGATTGACAGCATTCCCAAGCCTACCACTACGCACGAACCGAATTCAGGGTTTCCAACACTCGAACCTAGGAGTGTTAAAGCCGCTGCGAACTTTCCACACAAAAATACCATCGATACAGCCGCCCAAACTCTATCTACATTTCCCCTCCCCTCTATTCCACCAGAAACCCCCCGATCCGCATCACCTAGAGGAGGCCCTTCCAAAACCCCTGCTTCGCGCTCAACACACCGACCCCAAGACTCGGATCAAATATCCGAATTAGACTCTTCCGAATTCGGCAAAATCATGCAAGAAGACGGCAGTCAAGATCCCTCTTTCCCCTCCCTACCCCCATCACCGTCCCCCTCCCTCTACGCCTGGACAACCAGCCCCCTCCCCGGCCTAACCACCGGCCTGGATCCTTCCCTCTCCATCCACCGCCTAACTCTATCAGTCGCCGACCTGCATGCCCATCTCGAACAACACATATCCACACCCAGCCAACCCCTCGATCTCCTGAAACAATTGAATGCCTACCAACGGCGATTAGTGCTGGATCACGTTAGTGAGGTTGGCGCAGATTTGTTGCATATTGAAATGTGGGAAAGGGAGAAGTTGTTGACTGTTTGGGGGAGTTGGAAGTGCAGGGGATTATGTGGGTTACTACGGCACCAAGGGCGAGAGGGAGAGGATGGGGAGGGGATGACGCAGTGGGCGAAAGTGAATTTACACTGCTAGTAAGAGGGAAAGGCAAAGGCAAGGCCGAGGAGAAAGAACTGGTCAGGATAGTAACGGAAAGAATCGACCATCTCGTAAACGTGCAAGGCAAAAAAGCAGTGCAGGCCCGAAGATCGTCTCTCGAAGCTGCTCTCCTAGTGAAAAAGAGGGCTAGGAAAACAGCTGAGGTTGCAAACAAGGCGACTGCGAAGGAACTTGCTGCAAGGATGCAGCCTAAAGACGGTAGTGAGAAGAAAGAGAGCATTGATTTTAAAGACGCTGTAGGCAGGAAGTTTCAGTTCCCGCTTCATTTGGTTAGCACATGGAAGGTGAGTATCCTACATATACCATGTTTCACAGATGAAGAATCCATTGATACTGACACAAAGAACCAGGGCATCGAAACCCTAATCTCTTGTGCCTTCCTCCCCATCCCTACCCTCGCCTATGCCGTACAAGAAGGCCACTACGACCTCGTCGGCCCCGACAACACCATTATCCTCCCACAAGTCTGGGAATCAGTAATCGAACCCGGATGGTCCGTTACGATGATGATGTGGCCCCCGAACAGTGATCATATATCCCACTCATTGAAACAAATGCGGAAATACGTTGAAGGGCGGGATGGAAAGCCGCCGTCACTAGGAGCGGTAGGCGTGGATGTGGATGCAGATGCAGATGCGAGACCGATGATAACTCCTGGTTATGATGTTGAAAAAAATGGGAAAGGGAAGATGAAAGCCGGCGGAGTTATCCCTCCCGCTCTACCTCCCCCACCGCCTCCGGGAGGCTTCGCGGTCCTTGACGACGACCTCATCTTCCCAGAACCGCGACCCTCATCGCCATACGTCAATTTGCGTGAAGAGCCAGCCTGGAAACGCCGTCTCAGGGCTCTGTCATTCGTGCTTCTACCTAGTACAGTCACATATGATAAGATGGATGACTCAGACGGGGAAGTATGCACGGAAACAAGTAGTAGCTTGTGGAGAAGGAAGAGACCTAAAATGTTTCTGGGGTTATTTGGTAGGGGCGACGCAGGATTTGATTCGTCGTCGGGAAGGAGTAGGAGCTCGAAGGGAAGAAAGAAGGCGAATATATTTGGAGGTTTGATTGGTGGGAAGGGGGGAAAGAGAGAGAAGAAGGAGAAGAAAGAGGAGAAGAAGGAAGAGAAAGGGGAAGATGAGGAGGGAATGCGGAAGGTAGACTAGCCTGGCGATAAGATCGTTGAGGAGTTGCTGTTGAAGTGGACGGTTGAAGGGGCAGGGAATGAAGCTGGTACTGAAAAAAAGCTAAACTAAGGAGAACAGCGGTAGGAAATGAGAGTGGAGTTTTTATAGTAGAAAAGACGAAGAACAAGAAGAAGTAGAAGGTAGCTAAAGCTGAAAGACATGACCTGAGTATGTATTGTGACTACCACCGTATTCGGAATTCGAGTCTCAACAAGTAATTACCTGGTGGCAGCCATACTAGCGCTAAATATATCCTACCAACAGTACCATACCCCTTCATGAAAGCTTTAAACTAGGACCTGTGATAAGGCCGATCCTTGGACCAGAAGTGAGTCCCCGTAAATGCACAACCATACCACCTCAGTTGTGCAAATCTTGTCCCGAAACTGAACAAAGATCCCATACCCTCCATCCGCTCATCCATCCATACGACATTTGAATGAGATCTGGGAAGATTTGAAAAATCCGCGCCGAGCTTTTACCCATCTCAGATGATATCTGTCGCCAGAGGGGAAGACCAACAAAGCAACAAATAACGCCATGCTGTGATGTGATGTAATGTGAGAGGTGTTCCAACGCCGCCAATGCATCCATTCCAATGTAGTCCGAGCCGAAGCGAAGAAAAGCCCACTGCCCACCCACTCACCATTCACTCCATCTCAATATCTCCGTCTGCATCTGCATCTGCGTCTGCGTCTGCATCTGCATCCTCATCTTCACCCATATCTCCTTTCAATGGTCCGGGTAACATCTCTCTCACAGCCTCAAACGCCTGCTGACTCTGCGCCGCATCTTGGTACAGTCCATTATTCTGAAATGTCCTCATACAAAGACCATACGCAACAGCCTGCCAAAGCAAGCTCTTACTCTGTTTCGCCATACTCCTCGCGGCCCTCACACTCTTGATCGCCTGGTCGCCGATCGTATCTGCAAAGAATCTGCTGGTCATATAATTCAGACACATCGTGATGAACTGTCCGTTTTGTAGCTTCTGCGAGTGGCTGAGTGCGTTGTGGATGAGGGTTTTTTGGCGGTTGATAGAGGAGTCTTCGGTTGTGAGGGCGCGGATGATACGGAAGGCGCCTTCAATGAATTTGTTTGAGTGATTAACGCAGAGGGGCTCAAGTTGGCTGAACAGTGTGTTGGTGAGGAAGTGTTTGGGATGGCTGGAGTTTCGGATGATAAGGATGCGGTTCATGGTTGCGAGGATGGCAATGTCGGTGGCGAAGTCTGTGTGGGCGCCACCTGCATCTGGTAGGGCGAAGAGAGGGGATTGGTAGGTTGATAGAGCGGAGTCGAGGGAGCCTTTGCTTTGGTCGAGAAGGCCAGAGAGATACGTGGTGAGCCGATTGTAGGTTTCTGTGAAATTGAAGTGTGCCTGGATTTCTTGTTTGCGGAGATAAGACAAGGCTGTTTGGGCGGTAGCTCTATCGTCCTGATAGCATGCAACGAGAGCCAGGGCGAACTTGACTTGCCAGTCGAGGCTCATAATCCATTTTCTGTTGCTGAGTGCATGTGGAATAGACATTGCATATGAAGGCTGTCGTTGAAGGGCGTCTAGACCGGATCAGCCTCGGGAAAGAGCGATTCTCTCAAATGACATACCTTGAGTTAACTTGAAGCCTTCCTGTAGATAGCTTACACCTTTATCATGCGGTAGCGACGTCATCCCACTAAGATAATACGCCAACATCTTCAGGTCGTTCTTGGGCAACCATGACAGCGTCAGCTCATCTCTTCCATCTTGAGCCTTTCGTAAGATACCACCAGTAAACAGAGTTGTGTTACCCCCAAAGCTCTTTTCAATTAAGACCGAGAAGACTCCATTAGCAGGACCAGGTTCAGAGTCTACCTTCTTTTGTAGCGCGGACATTTTGGTAAGATCCGGCATGCCTTGCTGCAAACTACACGCAATGTCTATGCTATCTACCAAGGCTGCAATCTGGCCGAGCTGCTTCGTCGTAGTCTGGAGCTGGAGGCTCCGTGCAGCAGCAATGGCTCGTTGGGCATGCTCTAGGTGATCTGGTGCTGAGGTTCGGAGGTGAATCATGGCTTCCATGGCAGAGCACGTGACGTAGATAGCGCGGTCACCACGTCTCTCGGCATGGTTTGCTACGGCGTGTAATTGCTGTAGAGCGGATGCTGTTTCTGGACGACCAGGGACTTGCAGCGCTAGAGAGACTTTCAGGAAGCGGAAAGCATACACCCAGGGGATATGTTGGAACCTGAAAGACGTTAATTGCGTCATTTTTAGTTTAGGGGGCCAGCTTACGTCTCTGTCTCTGAAATAGGCTGATCTAGAGACTTCAGCGCAGCGCGATGATTGCTCTTGAACTGATATCGTGCCTGCAGATGCTGCATACTATACTTTAGATCGATCAGACGACTCCTTTGACACAAAGCAATCCCTTTGATCAGGACATCCTCAATCTCGACCTCGTTGTCCGTCTCTTCCACAAGCAAACTCGCATATCGAAGTCTCAGCTTTGCTTCATCACGCGGCGCTTGGTTGTACTTCTTCAAGACAGCCTCCATGCACCCAAGGCCGGTCGCCATTAGTTTATAGTATTGCTCCAGATCCGCCTCCCTCTGAACCATGGCTGCAATCGGACCCATACCCCGCGCTGCATTGATATATTCATCTGCCATGGAAAGCAGCAGGACTGAGAAGTCGGTCGGAAGAGGATTCGGTGGCGGCGCATGCTGCGTCCTCGACGGGGTAGGTGTCGATTGCGGCGTCTGCTTCTTAATCACGACCTGTGGATGCGATCGCTGTTGAGACGACGTATGCGGCAGCGAAGAGGTCCGATGCTGGCTGGACGAAGATTGAGACGGGGCGCGCTTCTGGGGTGTCGCATGCGGTTGCAGCGGGGCGCGATGCTGGCTCGAGGACGACATACTCTGCGTTCTCTGCTGATACTTCGGCGGATTCTCCTGGTGCGATTGCGATCTGTGTACTGATTTCGATACCGGAGCCTGGGCCGGGCGAACATTGATCAAGTCTCTGTTGCCCACGCCTCCACTGCCTGCCCTCTGGACCGGCCTCTGTACTGGTACTTGAACTTGCCTAATCTTTGGGTTCTGCATGTGAGGAATTCCAGCGTGGGGTTTAGCAGGTATCACAACCTGCGGTTTCAAAGTCCGTGGTTGGACTCTCATTTCATCCTGCATGGTCTCATAGTGGCTCGCTCTGGGCGCAATAACCATGCGAGGATTGCTCAAAGCCGGTTGCGACTGTGAATAAGCTTGCTGCAGAGGTTGTTGAGGGTACTGAGGCCCGTAGCCGTTTGCTTGATAGCCATTTTGCGGCGGCGCAGGAGGTGCATATTGGCTGTTCGGGGGCGCCTGTGGAGGCCACTGGTACCGGGGATCCATTGTGTAGGGTGTAGAGGAGAGCGAGGATCACCGGTGGTGGTTGGGCGTTCAGCGCATCGTGAAGGGTGCTTACTGGGGGATGAATGCGGAGAGCGAGGATTGCGACGATGTCACGATGTCTGGGCGGCGTGAACGCGTCCGCGGATGGGCGGCTAGCGCGTTTGAGAGGCCAATCGTCATAGTGGGGGCGGACCGAGGCTTTGACAGAGCAGGTGCTCAGAGAGATCGTGGGAAAACCCTACTGCAACTTTTCTTCTCCGCTTTTTAACAACTGCGTGGTTTGGTAATTCAGCATTTAGAACGGCGTCTTCACTTCTCAGGCCTGGAGCCACCACACCAAGACTCAGCAATCCAACATGTCTTGGCTAATCGGCCATGCCAAGACAACATACACCCATCACAACTCCTCCATAACCCTCACCACAAAATCCGGTTCCAAAACCTCTCTTTCATCCCTCTCTAAAGCAGTGATCCCTCCCTGTAGATTAAATCCCCTACTCTTCAACGGCCACCTCCAGACAGTCTGGACTGCCGTCAAAGACGCCGGGCCCACGATCTACTATAAACGCCATATCTTCCAATCCACGCACTCTGTCTATCCCGGACAATTCGGCATCGACATTGTTGTCCGCGAATCTAGCCCTGAGGATCCGGAGCTTCCGGAACGGACTACGTATTTTGAAGATGGGGAGTTAGAAATGATTCGTTCTGAGGATGAGAAGCCGATGGTTATTTGCTTGCACGGGCTAACCGGAGGATCTCATGAAGTTTATTTAAGACAGGTTGTAGCGCCCCTTCAAGATGCGGGTTGGGAGGCTTGCGTGGTGAATTCAAGGGGGTGTGCTGGGGTCAAGATCACGAGTCCCCAGCTGTACAACGCGAGATCAACGTGGGATATTCGGCAGGCGGTGGGCTGGCTGAGAGAGACATTTCCGAATCGCCCGTTGTATGCTGTTGGCTTTTCGCTAGGGGCGAATGTGCTGACGAATTATGTTGGTGAAGAGGGCGCAAGCTGCGAGCTCAAAGCTGCAGTTGTGTGTTCGAATCCCTGGAATTTAGAGGTATGCCATCATGCACTGAGTAGGACGTATTTAGGGCGGGAGGTTTATTCGAGGACATTGTGCAAAAACTTGCAGAAGCTATACGACATGCACAAGGAGGAGATATTGAAGAATCCGAAAATCGACCGGGAGAAGGTTAGAGCATGCAGGTATCTGTATGAATTCGACAGGTGGGTTAACGACTCCTACTGATAGAGTCCTTGCTGATATCTTGGGCGTTAGGCATGTACAGGCTCCCACATGGGGTTATCCTACTGAAGGAGCATATTATCGGGATGCTCAGTCCTGCGATGCAGTGACCGCCATTAAGATTCCTTTCCTCGGGATCAATGCTGAAGATGACCCAGTACGCTGCTTCCACCAATTCAAACGATTTGTCCTAATATACATAGGTCTCTTCCATTGAGGCAATCCCGTACGAAGAGTTCAAGCAGAACCCTTACACCGTACTCTGCACCACCAACTGGGGCGGGCATTTGAGTTGGTTCCAATTGGGTGGAGAGAGGTGGTTCGCGAGTGCGGTAGCAGAATTTTTGAAGAAGATGCAGGACATCGACCTGGCCGCACCAAGAGAAAGTAGAGAGACCAATGGAAGTGTTGTACCGGCCAACAAGTATCCGATTTTCGACCCGTCCCATAGGCGGCTAATTCTTCCGTTATGATCAAAGGTGGAGGAGTTCTGGAGTCTGGAATGTATAGACCATGGAAATCCCAACGTAGGCCTAGACCTGCAGCAATGGCACTATATTCTTATCATCCAAAAGACACCCTCTTCTTCTTTGGCTTCGTAGTTTCAGGTGGCGCGTTCTCGACATTTTCCACGCTCACAGGATCCGACTGCCTCCCCTTCCGCTTCTTCTTCAAACTCTGCTTAGTCACCTCCTGCTAACAATTAGCACACACCCACGGATACGTTCAGCAAGTACCTTCAGCAAACTAAAGCTATACTCACAAATTGCGCCTTCTTAACTTCACTTCGCTTCTCCATCTCCTTCCTCTTCGCTTCCCGCACCTCCTCCCACTGCCTAGCCTTCATAATTTTACTCTCAATATGCCCCTCCTTCTCCGCATTCACCATACTCATAATCGCCATCATACTCTCCGCATCATCCACAAACTTCTTGCCTTTCTTCTGACCTTTCGGCTTTGCGATTCCGGCGGGAACAATCCCATTCAGTTTTGGGATATCGAGCTCGGCCTCGGAGTATACACGCTTCTTTCTCTTGCCGTCGGTGAGTTTAGATTTGGACTTTGTCTTTTGCGCTCCGCCAGGCTTGGCGAGCGAGAGATTTTTAGACTTGCGCTTTGAGATGCCGGTGGGCGCTGCGCCGGGTTTGGTGGGCTTTGAGGACCTTGAGGACTTTTTTAAGGGGCTGGGTGATTTCCCTTTGCCTTTTGCGCTATTTGAGGGGCGCGTGGGCGCCATTACAAAATCCTAAACCCAGTGGTGAAGAGATGCAGGTTTCCTCCTCAGTGTCTGAACTTTTCTCTAAGCGCAGACAGCGATCGGGATGTCGAAACGCCGCGGTCTTGGCACGCGTTGACGACACCCCAGCCCCCAGCCTCGCATAGCCGTAGCCAGCAACGACAGCTCTACAGAACAGAACACTACGAGTCCACAGCTCGACAACTTCATTCCCACGACCTCTTACTGTCTGCTCTTACATAGCAAAGCAACACCAACATGTCCTCCCACCGCCTCTTCCGCTTCCCCAGGCCAGCCTGGCTGAACAGCGCGAACACCAGGACCTTCGGCGTCTATACAGCTGGAGCGTTGGTAGGCTAACCTCTCCCCCGTCGCCTCTTCCCCTCTACTCCCAAATATTGGAGTGAGAGAAGAGTGGCTGATCGTGTATCCCTAGTTCTCCCTAGGGTTCTATCTCTTAATCGACTGCGCCGTCTTCTCCAAATCCGCCATGAACCCGTCCGACCCCCCCGTGCACATCACCTTCGTAGACTGGATCCCGGGGATCTGCTCCGCACTCGGCATGCTCGTCATCAACTCGATCGACAAATCACGGCTGTCCGCCGACAGCTTTAGTTACTCCGGGAACGGGGTTGCGTGGAAGGCGCGCCTGGTGCTGTTTCTGGGGTTTGCGTTGCTGGCAGGCGGGCTGGCGGGGAGCGTTGTGATTCTCGTATTGAAGTATGTGGTGCCGGAGTACACGTGGCCGACGATCTGGATGGGAGTGGGGAATGTGGTTGCGAATGGGCTGGTTATGCTTAGGTGAGTCGAACGGGCAAGGCTGTGTTGGGCTGGGAATTTGATTGCTAACTCAAGAGTAGTTCTGCTGTGCTCTGGGTTGCGCAGAATATGGAGGATGAGTATACTTACAACCTTGCTCTTTGAGCACACAGGAGATATCTTGGAGAAGAGTGGACAACGGCTGAAGTGTGGCGCAGCACGTCGAGATGTGTGATATCAATAGTATATCCACGGTTTCACCATATCACGTTTGAGCATTTTCTCTTATATGTACAATTAACTGGAAGGCGTAGTGGACAGTTTTTTGTGTCAAATCATCCATTTACAGCACCAACGATCGCAGTTGGACAAGTTGGATATGCCGTGCTATATCTTCAATAGAACAAATGCAACATAAGCCCTATATTCATACACAAGTATCCCACTCCAAAAGAAACCCTTCCGTACTCCATACTTCAGGACCAAAGTCATTAATTCTCACACAAACCCGTGCCTAAACGAGGCCGAGCGTGCCACTCCAGCGCAACACGGCGTCCGAGACGAAGGTGGTCTTTCTAACGGGAGTTCCACATCTTCGTACCCTTTCCCCTCATTCCTCCCCTTCCTGGCCTAGTCAGAATTCTTGCTCTTCCTGGAAGAACAGCGTGAAGCTAATGATGGTTCCGTAAATCAGTAAACCACCAATAATCGACATGACCATGGCGCCGCCTAGAATCTGCGCTGAGTGGTACAGTAACGCTGGAAGAGCTGCGATTTCATATTAGCAGGCATGCACACATCCCATCAACAAAAATCCCTTCTCCCTATCCCATCTACTATTTCCAAGCGTAGAGCTGAGAGCGGGGCTGTGTAGGGCTAGTCTTACCGATCCCCATAACGACAAGGAAGCCTGTCAAGAATCGCCCAAAATCAATGACCCCCGAGCCAGACGACTCCATGAAGTCGTCGGGGTTTGCGGCGCGTCCGCAGATCCAATTTGGTAGCGGCGCGATCACATAAGTGGCCACGACTAGCAGGGTTAGGTAGTTGTGGTAGAGGGCGGCCGAGAGGATAACAAGCAGGAAACCGATTGCTAGGACCTGGGGGACAAGTTAGAATGGCAGGGAGGGGAGGGGAGGGGTGTAGAGGACGCAGACATACGAATGAAAGCGCAATGATGGTCTTTAGCCCTGCCATAGCTGGTGGTGGGAGCCTAGGGCTGGAGGGATTGCTGATGGGGGAGGACGGGCGCCGGAGCTCAGAGAGACACTAGTATATGAGAAGACGAGTAGTTACAGGCTGCAAAGCGGTGCTAGAGGGGTTGCCGGGAGTGAATGTGGTGAGGTTGAGGTTGCGTAGCGCCGATGAGGCTGGGGTTGCGGATCCCTGCTCGTTCCGCGCTCGGGCCGTTTGGAGCTCGCGAAGCTTCGTAACTTCAGAGGTGCCTTGGACACCCACAAACACACCAACTGAAGCTGTTTACCCGCAATCCACGTCTCTCTCTTCTACTCTTTCACCTTCCTCAAGGCCGCCCAATCTCCTTGAGCTACATCAACCCCTCTCCTACTTGATTCCACCGCTCCCCCCGCCGTCAAATCACAGCTTCGGCATTCACCATGTTCAGAAACAACTATGACAACGATTCGGTGACCTTGTATGTGTTCACAACCAACCGTGTTTGCGCTTATTGACACTTTCAGCTCACCACAAGGTCGCATCTTCCAAGTCGAATATGCATCAGAAGCTGTGAAGCAAGGTTCCGTCGTCGTAGGCATTGTGAGCAAGACCCACGCCGTGCTAGCCGCGATCAAGGTCCGCCTCCCCAATCCCAATCAGCCACCCCAAATCTAACATCTTAATCCAGCGCAATGCAGAAGAGCTCTCTTCGTACCAAAAGAAAATCATCCCAATAGACAGCCACTACGGCATCGCACTCGCCGGCCTCGCCTCCGACGCCCGCGTCCTCTCCAACTTCATGAAACAGCAATCACTCGCCTCACGTCTGACGTACGACCGCGCAATCCCGCTCTCCGAAATCACCCTGCGCATCGCCGACCGCGCGCAGACGAACACGCAGCAGTACGGCAAGCGACCCTATGGTGTAGGCCTGCTGATTGCGGGCGTGGATAGCAAGGGTCCACATCTGTTCGAATTCCAGCCGAGCGGGGTTACGCAGGAGATGGTTGCGTGTGGGATCGGTGCCAGGAGTCAGATGGCAAGGACGTATCTTGAGAGGCATCTGGATAGCTTTGGGGGCTGTGGACGGGAGGAGTTGATCAAGCATGCGTTGAGGGCGTTGAAGGAGAGTCTGAGCCAGGACAAGGAGCTTACGGTAGATAACACGAGTGTCGGCATTGGTGGCATTGGAGAGAACTTCGCCCTATATGAGGGTCAGGACATCGCTGAGTGGCTGGATGCGACGTTCGAGAATCGGGAAGGTGGAGATGACGAGGGCGGTGATGCAATGGAGACGGATTCGTGAGGATGATCTCGGATAGCGGACTGCTGTCGATTCACTTCCTACGGGTAGCTACTAAGGCTAGATGCTTGGTGTCACGATAGAGTTGGGTTTCTGGTATGAAATCTGAAATGCAATGCCATGCAGTTATAAGAAACCTAAATCCAAATCATGCATTATGAAAATAAATCATCCTTGTACAAAATCCCCGTTCAACTTGCTCAATCGCATCCGCCTGTCGATATGTCCGATCAGGTCACGTGCCCGGAAATCTCCAGCTCTGCCCGAAATCTCTCGGCAACCCTCAAGCTCGACACCATCACCCACCCACCTACCCAACCACAACCTACCAAACCCCTCAACCACACCTCCAGTCATCGCAATGGCATTCGCCTGGAAAGCCGCCGGCCTCACGTAGTCCTCTCCTCCCCCTGTCCCGCCGACGCATCTCAATTGACTCGGTTCCTAGATACAACCGCTATGTCGCAGTCGCATCTCGCGTCGTGCGCCGTTCCCTCAAGGAGGATCAGCGAGTTGCTGTTGAGCGGAGGGGAGAGATGGATCTGAGGTTTGCTAAGTGGGAGGTGAGTTGCAATACTATGAGAGTCTGATGGCCGTTGGCGCAGAGGCTGATGGAAAACAGAACGGAAAGCAGGGCGAGACTAAGAACCTTGCGAGTGCGAATGAGGCGGCGATGGCAGAGCAGGCGAGCTCATCTTCTAGCTCGTAGACACACATACACCGAAAACCAGCAGTGGAAGGAAGGAAATGGGATGGAGTGGGGCGGGAAAGCTATTCGGGTTGATGGATAGACGGATCTGTATATTCTGTACTCTATCGAAAACCCCGCGAAAGGGCTGCGAAAAATAGCCAATGCACAAAAACTTTTGAGCTTCAATGTATTGCCATATATGATTGTATGTAATTGTGCAAGTCGTGATGCTGTGGCCGTTCCTTGTCTGGGAATTGCACTGCAGTGAGCTCTTTGCGGACTTGTCGCAGCTGCATGGAACTCGGCTGTCTTAAATCCTTTGCCGCATTGGCAACCACTCCTTCCACACAACATGGCAGAGAACCATGGCACAACATCCGGAGAATCTACAGCTGTTGTCAAGTCTCTTAATATATCAGGTCTATTACCCTATTCATTATTCTCACGTTGCGGGAAATACTGACACTACTCTGGTTCTGCAAAAGATGGCGCGAGCTCCGACCTGCGATCTCCTCCGGCCGACCTACCTTTGAGGCAGGCCTTCCATCCTGCCCCCCAGCCAACATTTCGTGATATTACCGAAAAGTTTATTAGGGCCTGTAGCGGTTCGTGGGTTTTTTTTTTACTTTCCTCTCATTGAGTTTTATGGATCCGGGGATTTTACTTGAGCTAGTCAACAGTCACGTGCTCTGCCAAATTATCAAATTCGTCTCCCCGACCAAGATTGGCTGTATGGGTCGCTAATTGATGTTATAGCTCTAGATACTGGCCAGCTAGTCAAAGATGAGTACTTCACGCTCTTCGAGTCCATCGGGGCTCTTGAAGTGAGTATTTCTACCCCCAGATTTGCTACTAATCCTGACCTCACATTTAAGATCATGGACCCTAAAATGGACAGTGGTTTCCTCCAGCCGGGGGAGACCCTTGAAGACGCCTACGATACTCTTGCTCCTCTCCTTCCAGAAGAAGTAATCGGCATCATGGACCAACTCCTCTCTTACGAAATGGCTTGGCATAGAGGATACCCACTATCCCAAACGCTCTTCACCTCGGTGTATATTGACAAACTGCTTTGGCCTGAACCGAAGACTTTTGAGCAAGCGCAGTTCTACCGAGATGGGCCGCCCGATAATAAGAGGCCGGGTGTGCTGCTAGAAGTACTGAGAGCATACTGTCTTGCACTAATCAAGTGCTGTGATTTTGTCAATGCAAAGGTCACGAGTAGGGATTACTATGAAGAAGAGGATTTCTGTACACATACGTATAATCGGGTGCTTTTTGTTGGCACGCCGGTGGATGTATTTTCGAGGGAGCTAGATGCTGCGGTGGAGCGGATGGAAGAGTGAGTGCTCTTCCGGTTTTACATGTCTGTTCTATTGATAAGAAGCTTACTAACCTTCATAGCACGGATTTAGAAATGAATTTAGCGCTCCAAGAAGCTTTAATAGCCCGCCTTAACTTTCGGAAGGATTTCCTCGTAGCCTTAGACTTCCACAGCCCAATCGAGCGCCTCGACAAATCCTGGCCACCAATCTTCTCAAACCTCATCAGCCTCAACGCTACCCACCAGCTCGGAAAATCTGTTCCAGGAGCTTTCAGTACAAAACTCCAACGTCGGCTCGCTAGCACCGTCCCTCCCCGTCCAATCGTAGAACTCGATTTCGCAGATGCCTTCCAGACCCTCAAACAACTCTGTCTCGACTGCGAAGAAGCCACGCACTTCACAAGGCTGGAACCGGATCCCCTCGAATACCAATCCTTCCTATGGGCCTACGCATCTCGAAACCCCACACCTCTTCCATACTCTAGATCCTACCTCGCAACTCTCCTCTTCCATCCCACAACCCTAAACGCAACAACCTCGATCCCTCTAGCCGACCTCCGCACACTCGTGCTTCCAGCATCTCCCCTCCTCGACCCCACAAACTGGACTCTGTCACCCCCGCGAAATTTAATGCTTCCAAAACCCCCCCGTCTCCAACTTGCGCTGTATATTGACGAATTCATCGAACGCTCCGGACAACCCTATCTCGAATTCTGGACGGCCCTTGGCCAAAACCGCTGTCGCCTACGTCGCATGCTCGGACACGTTATTATTAGTTGGGACCAGCTTCAAAACGACGCCGGGATTGTGGACGAAGACATCCACGCCACGCTGGAAGAAATGGGAACCCAGGTTCAGGACCAAGTGTTAGCGTATCCGCTAACAAGCTGGACATATGCTAAGAAACTAACGATGCTTGAGAAAATGATCCTTTTGGGATTCGAACAGGACATTTACCTCCCGGACGAGTACGCTGGACAATACTTCTTTTTATCTACCGTCTCATCGAGAAGACGAGACCTGTTATCCAACATCCTCGCGCACCTACAATACCGACATCGATGCCTGCTCTCGTGCGTCGAACCAGACCTCCCCAAAGCAGCCGAGGTGGAGGAAAGTATTGGATATTTGCAAACGCTTCACGCAGGAGCCACCGGTATATGGTCTCTTAGCACCGCACTTTTTCACTTCTATACCCTGCTGATGTATCTCCGTCTCCTTCCTATCCCGAACCGGCCATTCAGCTCCGAAACTCTAAGGTATGAACTTCGTATGAAACCGTTTCTTACACTGCAGCCGCCGGAGGTTTTGCCGTTTGAGGAGTTTAGAGAAAGGGTAAGGCCGTTTGGTGACTATGTAGCCCCGGATGCGGGGTTTTGGAAAGAGGTTGCGGATGGGGGGAGTGGGGGCAGGCTGTGGAAAGAGATAGATGCGTGTGTGAGGGATGCCAAGGAGGCGTTTGCGAGTGTTAAGAAGGCGGGTGCGAAGAAGGCGAGAGCGGGGGGTGTGGAGCGGGATTGGGGGAGGGAGGTGCAGGGTGTGCTGGCGAGTTGTGTGGCGCTTGGGGTGGGGGCTGCTGGGGTGAAAGGTGCATTGAAAGAGGTAGGGGGTGGGAAAGCGGGCGGAAAGAGGAAAGCGGAAGGGGGAATGAGGTTGGGGTTGGAGTTGGGGGTTAAGGTGGAGATCCCGGGAATTGGGACGGGAAAGAGGTATGCAGAGGGGTGGGTTGTTGGGAAGGTTGTTAAGGGGTAGGTGGGGAGGGGACTTTCTGAGAGTTTCGGTTCTAGCAAAGGGATGCGGTTTAAAGTGGGATGTGTATAAGGTTGTAGAAACTAGAGGTAATTCTGATGTGATATCAAATCTGGACGATGCTCATGGTTTGGTGGATTTAAGAGTCTCCTGGGGTTGCATACGTATGAAGCGATTAATTAAGTAGCATAACCTGCATTTTGGGTATCTGTCTGTCGAATCGGTGTGGGTATGGGTATATCCACCTGTCCGTCCCTTACAATCCGTCCATAACCACCCGTCCATTCATTCCGCACGCCAAAACGCCAAAACACCATCTTCCATCCTCTAGCAGTCATTGATCCACCGTCTTCTCTTGTATCTGCACATCAGACACACCTGAACGGCCTGCACCTTGATCGTCGGAGACGAGTGAGAAGTCCGTCCCGTCCCACCCCACTTCCCACAACAGCACTCCTTATTTCTCGCCCTGACACCCGTCCATATCCTGCCACAAAGTCTCCATAGATTAGCAATACGCATCTTCGTAATGGCATTATCCCGCGAACTTCGCCAAACAATCCGCGCGCACCTTGCGTATGCTTCGGGCTGTGATCACGCGCTCGCCAGATTGTTTAGATGCGATTCCAGCTTCCTTAATAAGGCTGTTTTGGGTGTGTTAGCTGGTGTGTTTATAGATTTGAGCATGGTGGGGGCAGGATTTGTGGATAGATGTGCTTGTATGTACAAGTACATCCGCGCAGTTAACCGCATGGATAGTCTTGTATAATCTGGGCGGGCCTATGTCGCTACGGACATCCATCCCCGATCAAGTTTCTGCGGTGGTTTGTAGAGGGAGAGGAGGGAATGTTGAAGTAGGGCGGAAGCTACACTTACTCCTGTAAGAACAGCGCGTAGTTCAGAAAGATCTATCAACCGCCTCATTAGTTAACCTAATATTCAAAATGCCTTTCTCTATTTATTTTAGGGGCGGTGTAAGGTGACGTACGAGGATATCCACATTTTTGCTTAATTTCTGATTTGTATTTGCCTTGACGATCTTCTTGAGGGTGCCGCGTGGGTAAAGGGTTTTACCGCCTGCCATTGTGGATGCACGCCGGGCTTCGCGAAAGACTCCCTTCTGCTTGGGCGGGAGTGGGTGGTTTGAGGATGTGTGGGCGGGGTTGTGGGTGTAGAGGAGTTCGAGTCCCGGCGGGGAGGATCAATGATGTCGTTGTTTGCTTGTTGAGTGAGGACGTGATTTGTTGGTCCGTGCACCACGGATTCAGCACCCTCTCACGTGTGTCCGCACTGCAGGCTTCGGCCAATTAGCGTTGTGCAATAGTCATTCTTCCAAGTGCTGCTATGCAAGACATCAGAAAAGCAAAATGATATTCTTCATATAAAACACTTCTATCTGATCTGATCTGATCCTAATCACAGAGTAATGGTACACATCCATCCATGCATTCCCCCAAGCGACCAAAATTTTGCTCTCCTTCCCGTTTCAGTCAACATCAAGCGATATTTACACTTTGAGCCCCAAGTCCTCGGCATATGGTAGCAGGAAGAGATCACCGACCGCGGATACTGAGGCTTTGTTGTCGAGTAATGATTTGGCGGCCTGTAGCGAACATTAGTATATGAGATATGGGAAAATGATTGGGGGTTGGGGTTGTCCTACCTCCTTGACCTTTGCCTCCGAAACACCGTCAATGGCCTTCGCAACTTCATCAATCTGGTAAGCCTTGCTGCCATGCACCAAGCCCGCGCCAGTAAGCTCGAGACCAGCGAGTATGTCCTGGCCGTGCTCCAGCTCCTTGAACTTGGCAGCCGCCTTTGCCTTCTGGATTTCCTCCTTGGTAATCTCGCCGGCGGCGACCTTCTTGATGGTTTCCACGGCGGCAACTGCAGTCTTTCGGACGTTGGCTCCGGAGCCGGTGATTGTGGTGTAGAGCAGACCTGCGTCAGAGTAGATGGCACTTGTAGTTTTGACGTGGGTGCTCGGGGATGCAGCAGCCTTGGAAAGGAGAGAGAAGCCAGGAGACCACTTGATGCTTGACTGGCCGCCGAGTAGAGATCCGAGGACGGCAATTTCAGGCTTGTAAAACTGGCCGGTAGAGGAGCTTGAGCCAGGGAATGCAATGACCATTGCATTACCACCGTCGTGGGCAATACGCTCTTCTCCTCCGAAGTACTTTGACGGTGCTCCGCCGGGGACTTCGCCTGAAAATGAGGCAGGTGCATTGTCGAAGAACTGGTCTACCCATTTCGCAAGCTCGGCCTGCTCGGCGCCATTGGCAACTATGGCGAAGTTGGGCTTGGCGTAGGCATACTTGGAGAAGGCCTCGATAGTGTCTGGGTCGAGGTATTTGGTGTAGGGAGTGGGGGCGGCGGATGCGGTGGGGGTCCCGAGACCACGGTGGAAAGCGAGGCTGTGGGCGGAGTTGACGGCCATGTCGACTGGGCTGGCCAGGAATTTCTTGTGGGCCATGTGGATGAGGGGAATGACTTCTTCGTTGAAGGCCCACGCTAGAGCTGTCAATCATTTGCACTTCAACTGGACGGCCAAATAGACATACGGAGATATTTTGTCGAAGAGGCAACCTCCCCGAGGAGCTCAACAAAGTAGGGCAGGTCATCGCGGAGGAACTTAGCTTCGAGGATGAGATTCTCGCGGGTGTGGTAGGCATTCAATTCGGCTCCAAGAAGCTCGGACTCGCGGACAATGCGCAATGTCGACCTTCGTTCGGTGCTCTGCAGCCCAATTGAGCGTCAGCGAAGCTCCGTCAAGGAGTAGTGTTGCTCAATGGCATACCCGGAATGCGAACTGCTCCAGTCCTTCCGTCAGCCCAGGAAGCGGCTGGTATCGGGTGCCGGCCTTGGACACCAGTGCCAGCGTCGTGGTGGGTCCGGCGAAGTCTCTGCTCGCAAACTTGACGCCCTTGGCCTCGCCCGACTGGTACTGGAACGATCCTGAGGCCGGGGCAGCGAGCCCTCGGCGCTGTGCCGGGTGGGCGGCTTGCCGTCGAAGAGCACGCTGCGCGCCGCGGCACACAGTCGAACGGGGAAACATGGTGGAGCGGGCGCCGTGCTGCGGGGCTGGGAGGCGTGAGGGGCGGACAATGGATGGAATTGGGAGCTGTGAATCGAGATGGGGTGAAGGTTCATGATCTCAGGCCTGAGCGATTTGCTCGGGTGCTAACCCTACGGGTAATTGTCGGCCAAACCCCGCCAGATTTCCGCCTTCACTGAAAGGCCTTCAATTTCTCTCTTCGAATTGCTCTTCATCACTCCCCCATTCTCTCTTTCTCCATGTCGCGACGGAGGGAGCCGTGCTGCCTCGAGATATAGCCTCCCTTTTCTTCTTACCATGCCTCCGCTCCAGCGCGATCCCCCAGTAAGCTACCTCTGGTGTCAAGTGGGGATGAATCACAGCTAACGAGCCCCAGATTCTGCAGGAGCTCTGCATTCTTCTTGTTAACGACCAGTATGGCGAGCTCGCGTCGGTAAGTGCTTACTGCTCTGTCCCTGAAGTGTCGCGAATTCTGCCCCACCTGTCGCGACTTCACCCTCCGGAAGCTCAGCGTGAATGTGTCCAGCTCACTCTCCCCCAGAAAGTCTTTTCTGTCCTCTGTCGAACGGGCCGATCCACCCTCGCAGCACTTGCCCGTGCCTCTTATCTAACCGGAAAGCAAATCAAACATGGTCTTGTCACCCTCATCCAGCAGCACCTCATCTTCCACTACGCCGCCGACCCCCGTGTTACCTTCTATGAAATCGATTGGCAGCAGGCGTATTCTCTGCTTCGCTATGGGCGAATGGCTTCGATGATTGAACACCGCTATGGCAAGAAGGCCTCCAACATCCTTCTCAACCTCGTGACATTTGGCCACGCTAGCGTAGCAGACTTGAACAACGCCTATTTCCCGCCTCCAGACACGGATAGCGACAACGAATCGGAGGACGGAGAAGCCAATGGCAGTACACTACCGAAGGCTGCAGCGTATGGTATTGAAGGATCGGCAGAAACCTCGAGCAAAATCGGCCTAGCTACACTGACTAATGGGGGAAGCGCCGCCGTTAATGGCAGGCGCCAAGAGCTTCCGGATGAATTGGAAGTCGCGAACCATTCCCTTCATTCTCTTACGAATGGCGATGGACCAATGACGAACAGTGGTTCCAAAACAAATGGGGCTAAGAAGGAAAACACCTTCCTTCCTAATAATAATGTCGCGAACAGCTCTGTGAACAATAAGGCGAAGAGAGTGTCAGACACTAACGCCTCGCATGACCACGAGATGGCCGACGCTGAGGAGGATGAAAACAACATTCGCACTATTGCAGAGCTTCATGAGCTAATCCACCTCCTAATGTTGAATGGATGGATCGTCAGAGTCAATGCAGCCCACTACCTTTCACCTGGTGATACCCATGAAATTGCGCGACAAGAGATCCTCGAAGAGGAATATCATGGCAATATGCCCACTGGAACAAAAGACAAAGATAATCTTGTAGGGCAAGTTGCACGGCGCAAGCGGAGGATCCGTGACGAGGCGCTGGCAGCACCACACTGCCAGTCTCGCAAGCGTAAACGCGAGGACCGGGAGCTCGATCGGTCGAGCAAGCGCCTGAAAACGATGGGCGTGGACCAGTGGACTCCTAGAAACCACCCAGGCCCTCAAGATGATGTCCCTGAGCTTGATGTAAGATGCCAGGCTTGGTAATGAATCTTTCACTTATAGCTTGTAGGAAACCCTTGTCGTCCGTGTCAACATGGAGAAACTTTCTGTCGCCATGCGCACTGAACACCTTGTCCGTCTTGTCGAGAAGCGACTCAGCAAAGTGACGGCCAAAATATACGAAGCTATGCTCTGGACGCTCGAATACAACCAGCCGCGTTGCTACGAGCCATGGCCAGATCCCTACGTTCGTCCGGATCCTGCTGCTGCTACCTATGTGGATCCCAGCCTGCTCATCACTGCAAAAGATATTGTCAAGATCCTCAGCAGGCATCTTGACCTCTGTGAAGGGCTTGACCCAGAGGCCGTGTTAGAGGTCGTCCCCGGTCACCGCATTGAAGAAAAAGGGAACATCGCACCGCCTATAAAACCATTTGATATCCCCTTCAAACAGAGACTCCAATTGATCGAGAAACACATCTGGCAACTCTCCTTTGACCCGTTCAACTTCGTCACCTGGCACTCCAGTCTCAATGGCAAATGCACTGAATGGCACATCGAATACGACAAAATCGCGAAAACAATGATTCAGCGCGAAGTCGACAACACCATTGGGACGAGGGCAGATAAGCTAGGTGTGAAGTTGGTCCGAGCGCTCAAAAAGAAGGGAAGACTGGACGAAATGGAGATGGGCGAGGCAATGATGATGAATCCGAATGATATTCGGGCCATCGTTTCTGATCTAGCTATGAAAGGCTTCGTCCAGACACAAGAGATTCCTAAGGTTGATCGTCGAGAGTCTAAGCTCTCGTGGCACTTGGCGTGGTTTGATCTGCAGCGTACGCGCGAAAAACTGCTGCATGATACCTACAAAGGTATGGTTCGCCTAATGCAGCGTCTGGCATTCGAGAAGGAGCAAGTGAAGGAGCTGCTGGCGAAAGCGGAGCGATCAGATGTCGTTGGCAACGAAGACAAGTATCTTAGTCCAGGCGAGAGAGAAGCATTGAAAAGGTTCCAAGGGGTAGAAGAGGCTCTTTGGGTTCAGTTAGGCCGAGAAGACGAGCTTGTCGCCATTTTGCGGGACTTTGTTGGGCCTTTCGTGAGTGTTTAGGGGGTGGACTACTTAGTGCATATCTGGAAAACATGCGTTGGCTTTTCGTTGCGGGTTTGGGAGATTTTTGGGACTGTTGTACGTTCTTGAGAGGTGGTTGCTTCAGTGCGGAGATGGACTGGCGTCTCGTGGCATTTGGGATTGCATAGCTACTGAAATACCCCTGCATATCAAGGAGTTCTCTGATCATAAGTTGATAGCCATTG
Organism: Lindgomyces ingoldianus; assembly: GCF_010093535.1. Classification (NCBI taxonomy): domain Eukaryota; kingdom Fungi; phylum Ascomycota; class Dothideomycetes; order Pleosporales; family Lindgomycetaceae; genus Lindgomyces; species Lindgomyces ingoldianus. Next base: position 398,814 of record NW_022985205.1, read on the forward strand.
TTTGATTGGTGTAGGCTTTGGATCGCAAATGCAATTAAGGTAATATACAACACCAGGCTTACCCAGCTCAACTGATTAGAAGTTCCTGTACCAGCGCCAGCATTTCTCCAACGTATCGCACCAGAATACCTGCTACTAGCTACGTAGCTGTACGGAATAACCCTTTGTGTAGCGCTATACACGCCTACTAACTCCCCCAAAAAATTATACAGAGCTGTGCGCTGCATGTGCTGCTTCTCTTGTACAACCTTGTTTCGTAATGCCTGACTTAGGGATCTGAGCACTGGGATTTGCCTTCTAGTTCTGAGATCCTTAGTGAATTGGTTAGTCACGTTTCTAGTTAGACTAGATACAGTTAGTGCCATCGCCTTGGTAGCCTCTCTGCACCTTCTTCTCACATACGCACTTCACATCTTCATACTCACGGAGCCACAATTTCCAATGGCCTTTCCAGATCTCCCTCTGGAACTCGTCCACCGCATTCCTGTTCAGGCCCTGAGAGTCCATATCCTGAGCCGAGCCTTGTGACTCCGAGCTGTTAATAGTAAATCCAGCATCCCAATCGTCAAGAGTTCTTCTTGCTTGATTGATGTTGGCATGAGAGCATGGATTTTCGCTGATGATATACCACTCGCGCTTTTCACTTCAGACATGCTTGATTGCGAAAAGTGTTGAAAGGCGCTCAGAGACCCACATGAGGCTCAGAGCTGGCGGGGTATCTTTCATATTAAGCTTTTAGAGGCACGCTCTACTTTTTTCTTCTTTTTTTTTTTTCACCTTATCAGGGAAATCGCTTGGCCCTTTAGTCGAACGACTAGGCAGCGCTCTACAGTTACATATTAAAGCTTTGCGAATACCCGTGAGTTAGACGGAAAGGGGCGGCAAGAAGAGGCAATCAAATCCCGATGCCTCCTTATCTTGCAACTCTTGCGGTGATCTTCAAGACCAAGATGCGGCGAAGAAAATAGTAGACACAAAGTTTGATTCAGGGACCTTTCCCCTATTTTGATATTATCGGCCAACCGAAATGCTTCGATGTCCAGACCCTCTCTCAGCTTCGCGGATACTAGAATCGCCGCCTTCTGGGGAGCGCCTGCAGGTGGAAGCTTCTTCACCATTTTTCACATTTTTAGGTTATTCCAAAGCATATCAACAACCTTCACGCTATTTTACCAAATTTACCCCAAAAAGTCAGATCTCTGTCACGCTCCAGTAGAAAGAAAGAGGACCACTTCTGCTTTAAAAACACATTCTCATTTTCCGAAGACATATCAAAATCAAGCAAAGCTCAATTTTACAGCAGAAGTCAGCGCCTGCAAAAAAATCGGAGGAAAAAGGGGACTTTATGAATTGCATATCGCATGTGCAGTTTACAGTTCCTGTTTTCCTCCTCGGCGAAGATTTCCAAGTAGCGGGATCATTACGAAATTATCCGATGCCTAGGATCCTCGCGTAGTGCGCAGAGAAATTAGACTTGTCCTTCCATGGCGCAGGATCTAGTGGGTTTTTACCTTTATATGGTTATGAAAAGCATCACTTTTGAAGCTTGTCGTTGATGAAAAGTATTGAACTTCTCCGTGCTTAAAAGCTCACACAAAGTGCTGGAGGACTCGAGAGAGACGGTGGTTTCTACTGAAATTGGGACAATATAGTTGTATTGGAGTGTTCCAAACAATACGGAAAGGGGTTAGTTGGACTATGAATTACAGATTTTTCAATAGTAACTTTTGTAGAATGGAGCGTCGTGGATTCGGCAACGGAGTGCGCCATAACACACTTTCTTACCGTTGTTTTTGGCGAATTATAGAGAAATGGAGTTTAGGGAGCAAACGGTCATCAACATGGTATGTAACGGCTTGGATGGTTAATCCCGGCGTAAAAGTTTGTTTAGGGACTTACAAACCAACCGAGGGACATGCAGGTTGCAGGGATCGCTTTATCATCTGGCAGCATATACCCATAATGTCAAGAGCTAGGTGATTCTGGAATCTATGGAGTGTATCTTGGCCCATATCCAGCAGCTAGAGACGAGAAATAGACGAAGAAATCCCGGTCGAGTCATACCCTTAATGCACCTGTTTGGACGTACATCCGTCCTGTTAAAAGCCCTTATATCGCATCCAGGAGCAGCGCTTCCAACCGTACGTAATACGATTCGACTCGACCAAATCCGGCACGTTACGTCTGACTTTCTTAGTACGTTTCTACTATACGATTGACATGAGGACCACTTACGAGTCTCAACCGTAACGATTGAGAATCCTTGTACGGCTTAACGACTTGGCAGAAGTTACGACGTAACGCTGGAACAAATATGATCTGAGAGAGCTGAGAGCTTAGTAAATTGCCCTCTAGCAGAGCCAGTTCTTCTGCAATAGAGAGGCGGTTCCTGTTAAGGTGGCAAGTCCTTCTCCTACTCGCAGTCATAGGACGTACACGGGATAGAGAGGAAATCAAGGGCGATTTTAAAGAGCGTGGGGTAGGAGAAACGTCCTGCTTTTGTCCACCATGTGAGAGGATCTGCGAACAAGGGGCTGTTATCCTTAGCTATAGCAAAGTCCTCCTAATAAGAGTTATAATATTGCTGCAACTCTAAGGTTTTCTAATGCCTTTTATATAAGCAATTGCTAGTAAGAGAGAATAGCAAATTATAACTTAAGGACAATATTAAGGGCAAAAAGTTAACTGTTTGCATAAGATCTAATACCCTAGCCCCCCTCTCTAACGCGTTCTTGCTTGTAGCACACAACAGAGTTTTCACCAATTGTTACTCAAAAACGCCCCCTCAAACGCCCTCCCAACGCTTGCCCATAGATGTCTAATCAGGTCCTATATTACTAGGAAAAATCGACTTTCTGAGACGTATTACGGACTGTAAGGGGACCTCTCTCAGTCGTACGTTACGATTGACAATCCTCTTACGTTTGTACGGCTCACGTGACCGTAGCTATTCACTTTTCTGAGTCGTAGTACGTACGGTTGGAAGCCCTGTCCAGGAGTCCAAGAGTTTCGGACCTTACCCCAATATCTAACCATTTAGATATAAGAACGTAGCAACGGCTGCCTCATTCTCATCCGTGTTCTCGGTTTCGAAATTTCCCTTCATCGTTTATGCTTCAGAGGTGGTATTCCATGTCATGGTTCCCAGTGTGAAAAGTTTGCCAAACTCCCAAGGCCTAGTCATGTGGCCAAGTAATTCCAACCATATAACTCCAAGAATCAACAAAGTATCAATCATAGAAGCTCACGAGGCAGCTTTAGACGCCTGAAAATCGAAGAGTTTCTAGGTCTGGACTAAACTGCATGTAGGTTCTGAGAGGTATTTTTAGGTCCACCACCGGATCCCCATAATTGGGGATTCCAACGGATTTTAGCCACTTAATGGGGTCCGTAAATCTAGAGCAAGACCCACATAGATTGTTTTGGGCCCATTTAGGAGGCGACTCCTAAACGCTAACGTTCTTACCTTCATCTCGGGCTAAGAAGGAGGATGCAAGACACAGGCCCAAGATCATAGGTTGACAGTGAACGCTATTTAGCTCGGCGAGAGCCATTGTTCGAATTGGTGTGAAATTTGAAATCCTCAAGGACCGGAAGACTGGGCTCCAATCAGATCCAGGCATACATCCGGAAGAACACATTTTCAACGATTTCCAGAGAGGGAGCCCCGCCCATCGTAGCAAAGAAGAGGTGATTATAGAAATTCGTAACATTCTTGCAAGCTTCCCAGATTTGTTCCAGGAAATGCAGAGATCCATACAGCACATGTCGCTGTCTGGTTCCTGTTTTTAATTCTTTTCGAACAACCGAGAGTGCATAACGCGTTATGAGTTGTGGTAACAAAATTTCCAGATATTTTAGAACCGAGTCTTATTGTTTTCGGGCTCCCCATGTTGCTGAAGGATGGAGGGGGGAAGGGATTCCAGGGATGTTGGCCGCTGAACTCTGGATCCGACAAGAATGGGGAGGGGGTAGGATGGTTCGCACATGTTCCAATTTCTAAAATATTTGTGCCAGGGTGATGCAGTAGAAGATGTAGAGAGCAAGGAAAAGTGGAAGAAAGGGTAGTCATATATACTTGACTTCCATAAGCCTCTGCCACCTGCCCCTTACCCAACCTCCAGTCATCGTTCCCCCGTAAGCACCCTACGACAAACACTCCAACCCCACCCTACGCTTGAACCTTCTCCTCGTCCTCAGGAACATGCTCAACCGTCGCTTCCACCTTCTCCGTCATCAACTCTTTCACACCCCTCAAACACGCCACCGCGACCAACGCCAGCACCACAAACGGAATCACGCTCGCCCAACCCAACCGGTAAGCCCTCGCATACGACCAATGGCTCGCATTCATCACCGCAGCCATGATCTCAGGCGTAGCGCCCGGCACCGTCTCTACGCCACCTTCCGCAAGAGACGCCAATAGATTAGGCACAGAGGATTCTGGAAGCCCTGCGGCGATTGCAGCAGAGGACACGTCATTCGCGTAGTGCGAATTAATTCGCCCATTCACAATTGCGGATATGACAGCTGAACCAAACGCCCCTCCGATCGCGCGGGCAGAAAACGCGAGGCCCGTAGCTGTGGAAAGGAAGGCGTGGGGAGCGGTAAATTGCACGCAAGCGACTAGTAACGTCAATGGCCCCGATTGGCCGATGCCAGAAAGAACATTGAGTCCGATTTGCGCTTTGTTCCATGTGGGTTTGATGCATGCGTAAGAGATAGTGACGACGAGGAAGATGGTAAAAGTCGCGATGAGGGGAGTTTTCATATCCTTGTATTTCGTGGCGTAGAGGGTGATTGGGATGGAGAAGACGAGGGAGGGGAGGACGTAGCTTAGTTGGCGGATGGATATGTCCCACGCGTTGTTTTCGAAGCCGAGATTGAGAACGATTTGGGGGGTGACGGAGTTCACGGCAGAGTAGAAGATCCAGCTATACATTATGAGCGGGGTTTCCTCAACACTGGAGAAGTACTTGCCCTTCAACTGCAAATGCGAATACAGAGAGAATGAAATTCTGACCATTTCGGAAGAAGACGTGAGCTACGATGCCATCATCTCTGCCCTTCCATTCTGCTCTCGTTAGCTCGTCTTCCGCTAGGGTTGGCTATTGGGAAGTCTCACCATAAAGACAGAATACGACAAGAAGCCCAAGCCCGATTCCGAGTGGAGCAGCAACATGAGGGTCAGACCACGGATAGTCTCCCCCAGCCCAATTGAGGCCAAGAAGCATGAGAGTCGCGGAGCAGATGAATAGGAATGAACCAATCGGATCACAAGCCCACACATACTCCGAGAACTTCATCTTTGGGTAGTCTGACCGCTTCTGGGGCCAATAGAACGCTAGAAGCCCGACAGATGTAGCGGCATGGAACGCGGCCTGCATCCAGAATATGTCTCTCCAGCCGCCTTGATTTGCGTTCGTTACACCTCCTGCACCCACACCGCCGACGCTGTATCAATCAGTACGAGATGTTGAAGGGGCGGCGAATTGCTTACAGACCACCCACAGCTCCCCCCAAGAATGCAAAACCATTTGCCAGTGCGCGGTACTTTAGCGGTAGAATCTCTGATGGAATGGCCTGGACAATTGAAATCGTGGCCAAAGTGATTCCAATCAAGATACCACCTCCAATGAGCATGTTCATTGAGGTTGCCTTTGCACACACCACGGCGCCCACAAAGGCGATGAGAGGCGGGATACTCGCAAGATACTTTCGGTCCAGCACATCGGAGAGCCGACCCACAAGCGGCGAGAGAACGCTTTGCATGAGGAGAGGGCCCTTGACGGGTTGGTCATGAACTTCATGCTGTATGGAAGGGATCTCACCTGGATGATCCATCCGGCTATAGCAGGCTCTCCAAGGTCGCGAATGATGAAAGCAATCAAGCTTCCTGCGGCCACGACGACATAAACTTGAGCCATAATGCTAGCAGACGTCAATGAGGGAATCGCGATAGGTGAGTAACAATCTTACGCGAAGCATGTGATGAAGACGACGAGCCACGATCTCCACGACAGATTGATATGCCTGGCATTTTCAGTTGCTTCCTGTTCTATGGGAACAATGTGGGCATCATGAGAATGAGAGTGGCCTGAATGATTGACGGCCTCAACCTGATGAACCTCGTCGTTCTTCGCGTCCATGACGAGCAACGCAATGAAATGAAACGGCAAGGAGACAAAACTCGATAATTAGAAGTCTCTCCAAGTCTACATGGCGAAGGAGAATATTTATATCAGGCTGATCACACACCCGGATGAAAGACGTGGTTCGGCAGATGAACACGAGGGACAAGGCCATCGTCCAGACCGTGCAGAGAGGATCCACTCTCTTGGGAGAAGATTTCCGGGGTGAAGCCGTGGGGCTCCATGATTTGACTGTGATTTGTGAGACGACGATGGTCGTAGTGTGCGGAGAGGTGGGACGAGCTTGCGTGCTTTGCTCCTTCTGGGCCAAGCGTCGGGAAGCTGCAAGGCTCTAACTGCCGAGTGAGGTCTGTTTGCTCTGTTTGCACTAAACACCGCGACCCTTTCCCAAACCTTTTATCCTGACTCGACTTTTCTTCATGATCCAGCGGCCTGATCATGTCATGAATACAAGCTCAGCTCAGACTGCCTCGAGCAGCGCTGAGCGGCTTGGCGTTGTTCCCCAACTCGGCCGGCTCCTGCCGCTGAAGACAAAAGATGAGGTTCGAGCCGCCCTCGAAACTTTTGACGCATACATTGTTGGAGTGCCTGAGAAGACGGCTGGGGCTGTTCTGAAGTAAACTTCCATGGTCAATTCACCACTGGCCTCTCTCTAACCTCATTCAGCGTAATTAAGAACACTTTGCCGGACTTGAAGACTGCGGACTTTCAACACCTTCGCCGCGTCGCCGGCTTTGAGTTTCTTCCTGAACACTTGCAGACAATAGTCTCCCCTGCTCAAACCCCAGAAACCCTCGATGATGACGACGTCATGCTCCAAAAGCATCTGAAGGGAAAGGTGCGATTCATTTTGATCTGCCCCGCTGCTTGTATTCAGCAGTCCGATCTCGAAGATGCTTTAGCGCGGAATCATCCCTTTGTTAAGGCCGGTATGCCGCCTAGGATTTTTACGATTCCTGTTCCGACTTTCGCACCTACCTCGCATGAGCAAGCTGCACTCTGGAGCCTAGGCTATTGGCCAATTTCCTACAAGAACTCGAATCCATACGGGCCTCATCCAAGCATCGTCTCAAGGAATACGGCAGACATTGAGAAGTTTGCAGGGACTTGGCTGGCACTGGCAGAAGCCGCCGCCCGTCAAATTAATAATATGGACTTGGGTGAGCGAATTGGTTGTGTGATTGTGAGCAAGACCGACACGACCCAAGAAATCATCACGGTGGCAGGAGACTGTCGCTGGCGATCTCCAACTGGCAAACCGATGTCAAAAGACGGACCGGGAAATGTCATGGCTCACGCCGTGCAACGGGCAATTGCTATGGTTGCCAAAAAAAGGCTAAGAGCTGCAGGGATCGACTCAGACTCCGTCTGCGATTCACCCATGTTTTGCAACTTACCAATCACCGACTTAGAGGATCAATTCTACTACCTGAACAATGCCCCGCCTAGTGGATATCTTTGTCTCGATCTGGATATATATACTACTCACGAGCCATGCGTTATGTGTTCCATGGCGATTCTGCATTCACGTTTCAGAAGATGCGTTTTCAGGCGAAGGATGCCACTAACAGGAGGAATGACTGCTGATGGCGCCAAGCCTGCAGGTGATGAGAACATTAAAGGAGGAACGAATGGGGCTGGTCTTGGACATGGTATATTCTGGCGCCCCTCGGAGCTTAATTGGAAGTTTTTGGCATGGGAGTGGGAAAACGCAGATGCGACAGACTCGGATTCACATATTGAAGATACCCTACAAGCATAGACATAGACTGTAACGATTATCACGAAGTTTCTTAGGTACGTCGCGTTCATATCTCACTTCGGCGTATATTGCCTGAGCCTGGCGTGAGCATTTCTGGAATTTGAAAATATGTCACGTGCGGTCGCGCTGCCTGGCGTGTTGTGTCGATCTCTAGTGTCAACCACCTCCAAGCCTCCAGCAATTCCCTCACGCAACCACAATGCTGCCCGACGAGCTTCTAGACCAACTAAATAAGGAATTCCCGTGCAGGGAGCTGCAGATTCGCCAGCTTTCTGCTTTGTACTCTGTAATTCGCGGTCTCTCCCTTTAAAAGCCGGTTGTTAACATCTTCTAGCAAGACTTTCCATCCCCACCCCTTCTCGTCGCACACGGCCTCACTGCAACCGGAAAGACTTCCATCATCAAAAGCTACCTCTCCGAATCCCGTCTTGCACACGCCATTGTCCATTCGCGCGAATGCATTACTGGGCGACATCTCCTCGAACGCACCGTGTCTGGCTGCCTCGATGCGCTAGCCGTCCACTACAGTGAGAATATAGATCGAAGACAGTACCTCAGGACGGAGAATATAAACGCGCTAGCAATCCACTTGCAGCGAATGCTAGAAGGACGAGGAAAGTTCGTCCTCGTGTTCGATGGAATAGACAAGCAGCGCGAAGCACCACCCACTCTACTCCCCGCTCTCGCGCGATTTGGAGAACTTGTACATGCACCCTTCCCCTTACCAATCGTCAAACACCCTTGCTAATTACTTCCTAGATCCCGAACTTAGCTATTCTACTAGTCTCAACCCTCCCACTCAGCACCGTCCTCCACCGCCCAGGCATCCCACACCTCCACTTCCCGGCCTATCCCCGCTCCTCCCTCCTCACCATTCTCTCCCTCCGCCCGTCCAAGATTTTCCTCACAGCCCCTTCCCCAGACCAGTTCCCAGACTATACCCCCGACCTTGCCGCCGAAGACGACACCTGGCTCTGGAACCGCTTCCTCGGCGCCGTCTGGGACTCGTTCTCCAAACACACGGGACGGGATCTCGTTAGCTTCCGAAACACGGCTGGGAGACTATGGCGAGAATTCGTGAGACCGGTTGTTGAAGGCCAGTTTGGCACGAGGGATTTTAGTCGGCTGATGGTGAATCGACGGCATCTTTTTCAGATTGAGGATGCGGTTTTAGACCGCATAATCTCCTGCGCATCAGAAGATACAGAAAAAATAGGTGGAGGAGCTGGAGGAAGAGGCATACCCCCAACGCCTAGCTCTACTCTACCTCTAACAAAGCAAAGGAAATTGGCAGGAACACAGCACGAGCTACCCTATTACACGAAACACCTGCTAATCTCCGCCTACCTCGCGTCCTACAATCCCTCACGAACCGATACAACATATTTCATGAAACACACTGACAAACGCAAAAACAAACGACGCGCCCATACTAACACCTCCCTCAAACCCTCAAAATCAAAGCACCGCCGTATCCCCCGCCACCTCCTAACCCCCTCTCCCTTTTCTCTCGACCGCCTACTCGCGATTTTCCGGTCCTTGTTAGAGGGGGAGGTGGCTCAGGTTGCGGATTTGGCGACCCAAATCGCGACTTTAACGAGTATGCGGTTGTTGGTGAGAGTGGGAGGCGTGGGTCAGGGAGCAGGAGATGTGTTGGAGCCGGGGGCGAGGTGGAGGGTGAATTTTGGGTGGGAGTGGGTTAGGGGGCTTGGGAGAGGAGTCGGGATTGAGGTTGGGGAGTATATTGTTGGGGGTGTTGATGGCTAGATGTGGAATAGGGTGGAGCGGGGTTAGATATGGGAAGGGGTTGGGGGGTTGACCGTGATAACGTGGTGAGAATGGATGTATTGCGTACAGGGGCTGAGGAGAAGTTGACACAGAGTATGCAGATTTAGAACACCAAGTTATGCAGCCATTCCCATCCCCAGACTATTGCCACATCCGCTCAGATGCCCTGTAGGTAAACTCCGGAAACGATCATCCTATTTCCCTACAACTCGCGACTGCTCCGGTTCAATAAGCACCCATTTCCACAGACTTCAGCACTGCAAAGCATCTCCCGCCTCACCACCTAAAACTAGTCAAACCACCTTTCCACACACTCCAAACACTAACTTCCTGATCCCTCCCACCCCCTTCCTCTTCAACAAATCTTACACACCGTGCGCGCTCAAACGACGGCTTCCGATTATGCCCGCTCCCAGCTGCGTCCCGCTCAAACACCCGCAATTCCTCCCCTGTCCGCAGGCTCCAAATAATCATCCTACCATCCTCATCGACTCCAGCGACTAGCCCAAGTCGTGCATGAACATCGAAACCGAGTTCAGGGTCGTCGACGTTAGCGTATGGGAATTGGAGTACAGGCTGAGAGGGCGTGTGCGGGTTTGTGCGCAGGGGGTCGAGGGCTATGGGGCGTTTGCGCTTACGCTTGATGTTCACTTGTCTACCGTTAGGTGGTGGAAATGATGTGCGCGTGGTTTTGCACAAGGCTGCCGGCATCCTCATATCGTACAGCATGAGCGTATCGTTGAGACCGGAACACACGAGACGCGTGAAGTCGTCTGCGGGGCGGAGACAGCTGATTGGTGACGTGTGCGTGAGGATGTGGGACGAGCCGCGGGAGCGCAAGTCATAGATGTGGATTGCGGTATCACGGCAACCGAGGGCGAGGACATTTGGAGAGAGCCAGGTGAGTGCTTGGATGTCGGTGGAGAGTTTGAGGGGTGTTGAGGGAGTCCAAGTTCCGAGTGAGCGCCGAGTGAAGAGCATTAGGGATTGAGAGGCACCTGCGGCGACGTATTCGAGTGCATTTTCCGGGACAGAGTTATCGGAGATGGAGAAGGATGGGCGGGGGGCGGACGTCCAGATTGTGCTGATGTTGCGGGGGGTGAACTGCTCTGCGACTCCGGGGCTGTCGCGTCCAGGGTCTGATAAATGGACAATGGGAGGGCGATCTCCGCCTAGAGTTGTGACTACCAAGGTACCGGATGTTGGCACGTAATTAAGGGAAGAGATCTGAGAGGTTAATCTAGACAGCATCTGTGCAAGTTTGAAGTTTTCGTACTGTATGGAAGGAGCTCGCTTGTGCTGGGGCTGGTTCCTTCTCTGCGCAGCTGTCATCAAGCGGGCATGCCTGACGCTCCCGTCCTCGCAAGCCACATATAGACAGTTGGTAACCGGGTCGATATCCCAATATCGAGGCAGTGATTCAGGCGCAAGGACGACAGGTTGAAACCCAGACGCAACAGCCGCGGACCAAGCATGTTGCGCATAGTAAGACCTCTGAGGCCGGGCACCAATTTCCCGTGCGAGGCAAGAGCGGGCAAGATATGGGAGGAACGTGTTGTGAGACCGAATCGTTTCCTTCTGTGCTTGCTTCTGTTTGTCGGCTTTTGCAGTAGCCCTCTATAATGAAATGAAGACTAGGTCAATGGAGACATACGGCGGGAAAATTTGTAGGTGTGCTGGAAAGGCGTACACATTTATGTTTTTCCTTGCTCTTTAACTTGTCTGCAGTGTAGACCGTGGTTGTCCCAGTATGGCCAGTGGTGATTCTGAAGTACTTTTTCTTGTCCTCATCTTTACAATTAGATTAGCAAGACAGCATTTCAATCAGTAGGGTAGTAACAGATTCACCAAAGTAGAAGCCAGGTATCTCTCGTCCGTCCATGGTTGCGTTCAGTCCTGAGCACAGCGCAGATATCCGGTTAGTGCCTTTACCGGTATATCGCACGAGCCGTATGTGGTGATTATGCAGTCAGACCACTGGAATCCCGAAAAGGGGTCAACAGTATTGCAGTCCATTAAGTTTCGACACGTGTTGTAGTGTTAGTGAGATGGTAGCCACGGGGATGGTGTTGATTTTGGGGATTTCCTGACGCGAGTCATGTCATGAAATTTCGTTATCGATAAGACGTCATGTTTTGACCGAGGCATGACGACAGACGTTCACAGCTGCGACATACACCTGAAGCACGTTTGCCCCTCTACCCAATCTTGCGTTTTATCTCCCTCCTGGCCTCTGTCGCTCCTTTCTCCCTTCTGCCTTGCTCATGCTCGGACGAGCATTCTCTCCAAGACACAAATACCTATCTAAATTGACGTCCCCAACATCAATGCCCCTCTCTCAAATGATGGCACACCTCTCCACAAATGGCTCCATCACAAACGGAAGCACTCACTCCTCACATACCCTCTCCTCCCTCCCCAAATCCAATATCTTCACTTCCAACCTCCCAGCAGATGCCGTCTTCGCCACTCCCGCAGACTCTCACGCCGCTCCTCGAGAAACACTCGGCCCACGCCTCGTTAAAAGCGCATTATACACGTATGTCCGACCCGAGATAACCCACTCTCCCGAATTGCTATGCGTCAGTCGTCGCGCATTACGAGACCTAGGCTTAAAGCCAGAAGAGGCAGATACAGAAGAGTTCAAGCATGTATTTGCCGGGAATAAGATTTTGACGTGGGACGAAGGGACTAAAGAAGGTATATACCCATGGGCACAATGCTATGGTGGATATCAGTTTGGGCAATGGGCAGGCCAGTTGGGTGACGGACGGGCTATATCGCTATTCGAGACTACGAATCCGGATTCTGGGACCAGGTATGAGGTCCAGTTAAAAGGAGCGGGCCGGACACCGTACTCCAGGTTTGCCGATGGGAAGGCGGTGCTGAGGAGTAGTATTCGGGAATTTGTCGTCAGCGAGTATTTGAACGCAATTGGTATTCCGACTACAAGAGCCCTAGCGTTGACGCTAGCGCGGAGGTCGAAGGTCATGCGAGAAAGGGTGGAACCAGGCGCCATCGTAACCCGATTTGCGCAGAGTTGGGTCCGGCTTGGGACCTTCGATCTCCTAAGAATGAGAAGCGATCGCGCATTAATCCGACAACTGGCCGACTACACGGCCGAACACATCTACGGAGGATGGGAAACCCTCCCCTCCAAACTCCCCCCCGGAGACGCAAACACTACTTCTACCTCAGTCAGCCCCGGCATCCCTAAAGAAACTACTGAAGGCTCAGGTGTGGAAGAAGAAAACCGTTACACGCGTCTCTATCGCGCCGTAATCCGCCGCAACGCTACTACAACAGCAGCGTGGCAAGCCTACGGCTTCATGAACGGTGTGCTTAATACAGACAACACCTCTATCCTGGGCCTGTCTATCGACTTCGGCCCCTTCGCCTTCCTGGATTCTTTCGACCCCTCCTACACACCCAACCACGACGACCACATGCTCCGCTACTCGTACCGCAACCAACCCACCATAATCTGGTGGAACCTGGTTCGTTTCGGCGAAGCGGTCGGCGAACTCATGGGCGCGGGATCTAAAGTCGACGACCCCGTATTCGCCTCACAGGGCGTCAAGCAAGAAGATGCCGATGAGCTCGTCAAACGCGCTGAGTCCATCATCGAGCGCGCAGGCGAAGAATACAAAGCCGTGTTCATGGCTGAATACAGACGTCTCATGACTTCCCGTCTCGGACTCAAAAATTTTAAAACTTCAGATTTCGAGGAATTGTTCTCGGAATTCTTGGACTGGTTGGAGGCGTACGAGTTGGATTTCCATCATGCGTTTAGGAGACTTGGATATGTCAGTCTTGCGGAATTGGAGACGGACCAAGGAAGGAGGGATGTTGCAGGTCGGTTTTTCAAGCGTGATGAAGCGCCACGGCAGGAGAGTGAGAGGAGAGAGAGGATTGCGAAGTGGCTTGAGAAATGGGCGGCGAGAGTTAGGGAGGATTGGGGGGAGGGGAGGGATGGGGAAAGGAAGATAGAGATGGAGAAGGTGAATCCAAAAGTAAGCTTCATAATCCTGAATTAAGTGCTCGCATTGGAAGACGGACCGATGCTAACAGATATTTTCGTAGTTTGTCCCTCGGTCCTGGATATTAGACGAGCTGATTGAACGCGTTGAAAAGAAAGAGGAGCGGGAGATTCTAGATCATATCATGAGGCTCAACCTGAACCCGTTTGAGGAGCATTGGGGCTGGGATGAAGCAGAGGAAGAGAGGTTCTGTGGCGATGTACCGAAGTATAAGGGGATGCTGCAGTGTTCGTGCAGCTCGTAGCGGTACAGCACATGAATAGAGGGAGATGTGTATGTATACATAGGCTGGCTACAGGGAAACGAGTAGTCCTAGAACCAAAAGGCGAATCTAGTCGACACTGTTGCGGAATAAATGTAGCATAGTGTAGGAGTGGAACACTATCCTTCTCACTAATCGAGCATGGGCCCTCGTTAATGAGGTCATGATAGCAAGTCATACCACCCCCGCCAGGCTAGCTATTCTATCTAACTGAGAGAAACGTGAATGTCGCCTCATTCAGCGAGTAAATCCATTTATCGAAGGTAGGCAGTCTATTCCGAATATCCTGCCCTACGCTGACATCGAAATCATGGGGTAACCTTGGAATATGCCAACTGACATGCCTTACGACTCCAGCCCAGGGTTCGAACAGCGCTTCTTAATATCCAAAAAAACAGACTCAAAAATCCTCCAGAGAGTGCCTCTTGGTTGTTTCTCGCTAACACCGAGAGGTCTTCTGTTGGTTGATTTTCCCATACGTTAAATAGGCTTGTGTTCTGTGATTGTGATTTTTGGGGGAAGGATCGCACTCTCATCAAGTGGTGTCTCGTCATTTTCGAATCTTAAACCTCGGCCACACGGATAGTGTCCTACGATAGGTCCTCCTCGCCTCCTCTTTCGACCAACCCTTCTGTATCAGTAATATATTTCTTCGCTAGCGGATGGCGGCGGTATCATTTCCCAAGGAGGAAGTTGTTTACACTCCTTACTGTCTTCATGAGCATCGCGTTCCTCCCAAGTCTCAAATGGTTTCCCACAGCCAAAATGACACCAGATATGCCAAGCTGGTTCCTCTCCCTGCAAATCTTCAACCCCGGTAAAGGGCGGAGCTTGGTGAGACGATGATTCTTCATGAGAATCGCGCTCTTCTCTGGTTGGAAATCCACGACGAGCAACCACACAGTCGCGATTGTGGCAGCGGAAGGGTCCGATAAAAAACATCGCTCGTTCGTGTACCCACATGTAGCGTCTTAAGCCTCGCTCGTTGGTGTATCGAAGTTCATACCACCAGTTTCCTTCTCGCCACTCACGACCTCTGATTAGTCCCCATGGGATTCCGCTACAGAGAGCACCTTCGCCGATTTGTGCCAAGGGCTAATTCGATAGTCAGTATCGGGAGGTATGGAAAGTGTGTGCATAGTAGGCTCGCTTACCTTGTCTGGGCAATGTCTTCTTGCTTCGCTAATCAGATTGCTTGCTTTCTTCTACTGCCTGTGAGAACGGCTTCCCGTTAAGTTTAATGAAACCACATACCTGAAACTCTGCGGCAAACTCTCCCACCAGCTCTTTAGGTACCTTTAATGCACTCGCAAGCAATAGTCTCTCGCGGAAAATATCCCACTTCTCGCAAGGTTCGGCGGCTTCGATATATGAGATATAACGTTTGCAATCTTCCCGGTTGGTACTGTTTTAAGCTTAGTATTAGTTGCGAATTCTAAGTCCATAGAACCTCTTACCCATCAACTAGCTCCCTCAATATCTCGACAATCTCTTTCCGCTTTTCTAGGAGAGACATTGCTCCGTGTCGTAGACTGGAGTCGTTGATGGCGGACTCTTTATGACCTGGAAGTCCGCCGGCGGTAATGCGAAACTGTGAATCACCAGGTGAACTCGGTGTGTGAGCCCTGTCGGCCTTGGAGTCCTGAGAAGGTCCCCTAGGAACCAGCTGATTCTCCTCCAGTGATGTAGCTACAAATTGTGCAGGGTCTCCTTGGTTACTTGTTGGACTTAGGCTGCCAGCTTTTTTTGGCTCAGATTCCTCTTCCTCGGTGGGTGAGCGGGTTCCAGCTTGTGGCTTAGATGCAATGTCATTTGATCTCGAGCGACTAACAAGCGCAATTGATTCTGGAGCTTGAATTGTCGAAAAGTCAATCGTATTTGCTCTCGATCCAGGGGCCGACTGAGAATTCTTAGATGTACTCAACATACCATCACGTCCCGGCGAAGACGGGGTGAATCGCATAGTAGGATCCCCAGTTTGGTCCGTCTGCGGCGTCTGAGAGACGGCACTGGAAGGCAATCTAGCCTGGTCCTCCTTTACGTCTGAGGGGTTAGTCGTCGGAAGTTCATCGTAATCTTTAGCTTCAGTCTCATCTTCGCCATCATCCCCAGAGACGCTACGGCCCTCGTCCTCGAATGTAATGGTTTTTCCGAATTCCCAGAATGGTTTTGAAGATCCATGGACCAGTGCATCATGATTTGATGCGGACTCGCCATTGCCTGGTTGCTGGCTATCCGCTCGCAAAGCGACAGGAAGGGCGAATGCGGATAGTTGCACAAGATGGAGCCCAATGTCTGACATTAGGTTGTCAAGGGTATGAGTCTCACCGCATAATTGACATTCATTAAGTACGTCCAAATTGCCACCCGAGCAGTTCTTCATGTGATCTACCAAGTCACGATGTACGCCAAATCGCGTGTCTACCTGTTGGCAACCTTCATATAGACATATGAAAGGCCGGACGTCTTGGAGCACGTGTCGCCTAACTCGGTTAGTACTATCCCATCCCTTTCATGTTAAGGATTGTGTTGCTAACATACCACCAGCTTTGTTTACTGAAAGGAGGAACCTGCCCAGAGAAAACCAGAGCGAAGTGCTTTCCGCAGTATGGGCATGATCGAACAGAATGTTTAGAGTGACTTATTTCGGGTGTTCCTAAAAAGGGCCAAACCTGGAAATCTTTGTTGGAAAATGAAAACCTGGTTTTCATGAGTTCCTGGAAAATCTTTGCATCTGCAGCCGTAGCATCCTCCCCCCTGTCAGTGGAGTGGGTATGGAGCGGGCGGCCCCATCTTGTGGCAGTATCTAGTCCCATGCCTTCCAGTCGCCGCCGCACTCTGTACCCGCGATAGTACCGCTGGATCACTCGGGCAGCGGCTGCTTGTACATTATCAAGCACTAACTTCATCCCTTGTCTAAGCGAGATAATGTGATTGACAAGACGGTCAACAAGCCAAGCTGGTGCCTTGGGAAACTTCGTTTCGACATGGTCAGCATACCACTGTCTGGTCTGAACGTCCGTAGGTTGGAAGGGGACCTCGAAGTCGCGAGATCCACTAGCCAGATCCGGCAGGTTGTCTGGGAGTTTGTGCGAGGGATGAAGTGCAGCATCCGTTTGACCTAAGTCTAACGGTTCTGAAACGTCCTCTCCAGGGGGCTTCCAGTAACAGAGTCTCCCCAGAATTGCCTCTAGCTTATTCACACTAACGGGCCTCTGGATCGTTTCATCGAAAATATCCAAGTAATCCTCCTCTTTCTTTTCCTTCCTGTATTTGGTAATGCCAGTAATGGGAGTGTTTGCGTTAGCATTTGGGCTGGTTCTAACTGTGCGTAGTGCCCTGTTGAGGATCTCATCATCATCGAGTGCAGTCTGGTCGATATCAATCATAATGACGTCGAACTTAATGCCATGCAAGAAGCCGGAAGCTTCTTTGCCATCATAGGCCGTTGTGACTCTGCAGCGTAACTTTTCGAGTAGGTGATATGTGACCGTTCGTAACGCAGGACGATCTCCACAGACGAGAACATGTAAGGGCCGAAATTCTTTATCTCTGGCTTTCGAGAACTTGTCGGTAACATCATCCCAGCTCGTTTGGTCGGTTTCCGGAATTTCCGCTCCCTCGAACTCGTCGTCTATATCTGGCAGATCTAACGTTTCTACTTCTTCTTCAAAGCCATTCTCGTTTGTCGAGCTGCTTCTAGAAGACTGCCTGCTACCTTGACTATCAGTTCCTTTTGATTCGCTTTTTCTTTTCTCCTTTGCTGAAGACTGGCTCCACCTTTCAGCCCTTCCACTGCCAGCTGTCTCATTCACTCTTGGAAGCGCAAACAGTGCCATTTGTTGTAGATGCCGGGAGACGTGACTTTTGATTCTCTTCGAATGTCGTCTGCAAAGATTGCAAGTCCCTTCGATACTTCGTGATGGTTGACGAAACATGTCCCGGATAAGGGCAAATTGCTGGTGATCGAACGTAGTATTGTGGTCGAGCTCCATGTGTTTGATGAAATCGGTCTCCATGTCGTATTCAGGGTGATGGTCAGTATTGCAGAACCATTTTGCCCGGTGATGCTGTGCTTCATGCTTGAACCATGCATCTCTGTTCTCGAAAAAGTGGTCATACAGGTCACAATCTTCGTATGTACAAATATACGGTTGGAGGTCCTCAAGGACGTGCTTCCTAAGAGATAAGATCAGTTCTGTACCGCATCTTTTATGTAATCATGACAGCGGTAATTACAGCGTATTATTACATAAAAGGGAATATGGCTAGAGTGGGGACGTTTTTTTAACCCACTTGCTGAAATCGGGCAAGATTTCAACAGAGTAGAAATTTCTGCTTGCATTATCCCTCTCATGCTACAATGTTGGCGATTTCACGCTGTGAAGTGAATGAGTATTTAACTTACTTCCACTGACGATCCGTCGTAATATTTTTCGTGATCAAGCAGTACGGACACTCGAACAAGTCCAACTCGTATCCATCCTCTCCCTTCGGCCTGGGAGGGACTTCTACAGCTAAGTCATTTCCGGCAAAGCTGGATGCCATGGATGATTTTGACTCTGCAACACTAGGCGGGTATAGCGCAGTCGAATCAAGCACAGTGTCGGAGACTATGAGCGATGTGTCGCCAGGTATTAGAGTAGTAGCTTTTGAGCGTAGAGTAAAACGACTACTTGCTACCTGACTAAGAGGGGCGTGACTCAATGTTGCCTGACTACCAACAGTTGAACGAGCTTCGCTCGGACGTCCCAAAGGTTTATCACTGGGGAATGCAGTCGATGTTACACGGGGTTGTACCCGAGAAGTATCAAGACTACTTTTGTGATCCTCTCGGTAGCGTAGAACCTGGCGTCGGCGGGTGATAGCCTTCCCTAGTCGAGTGGCTAGATCTGGGTTTAGATCCTTGAACTTGTCCACAACGTAGAGAACATCAAAATGCTGATATGATGACGAATCTAGCGACGTCTTATGCTTAAGGCGATCGAGAGGAGCTGGCTTTCGGATGGGAATTCGATATAGCGAGGCGATAGTAAACTTGATAGATTCAAGTAGCCGAGGGATTTCTGACTTTGGGGTTCTCCCAAGCGTTAAAATTGGGTTTGATGGTATATCGATGCTGGAGTGTGAGTGCAAGCCGATAGCAACGGTGGGTTGAGTGTTGCTACTTGAAACTTGTTTCTCCACCAGCACATCGCTGCGGTCAGAGTTCGAGGAAATTTCCCACGGCGACTCTTCCGATTCTTCATCGTCCTCTTCAGTAGCATCCGAAGCCGATGCTTTAGCATCATCCTCATCCTCCTCGTTATCTTCCTCTTCGAATGGTTTTCTCTCATTGCGAACGAGGCTAGCAGTACTCCTGACTTTCTCCTCCAAGGTTTTCAAGAGACCGAGCACCTGATTCTTGAAGAAAGATGCCTCTCGAAGCCGATAGTCAAGGGAAATCTCAAACCGCTTTCCAGAGTGGGCAGCACCGGTATTGCCCGCCCAGATTTTGTATTTATCGAATTCGTCATGTATCTCTTTCGGCGGGAGCTGAGCCCTGAAATCGCGGACTGGGTGATTCAAGGCACTAACAAGGTCCTCGAATGCGATCCAGCATTTCGCATGCGCTTCCGATATCAGGGTCACCATTGGTATCAGACGACGGCTTGAGGTTCTTGGAACTGAACTTAGATGTCATAAGGCTGAGGGCCGGAGTGGGGAAGCTTGTAGTTGGCTCCAGAAAGGGTAAAGCGTTTGGGGGCTAGGTCACAGGCGTACACCAGGACGAAACGCGGGGAGCTCGAGCTCGACAACCCGGATTTCAACGTCTCCACCACATTCCCATGTCGCCACCATGTCCGGCTTTGAGATTGCAGGCGTCGTGCTGGGGTCGATTCCACTCATTGTCAATGCTCTGCAGAACTATGGGGAAGGGGTGAGTTCTGGTTGCTTATCTCGCGAGGCTGTGGCCCAAGCAAAGCTAATTGTAAGGAAAGGTCGCGGTGATGAAAAATATGAAGGATTATGAGATGGTTTTCTCTGACATTCATACCTCATTCGCGGCATCTGTGGGGATTTACACAGATTCGTGCTACCAGTTGCTAAGTCCGCTCAACCTCCCAGACCGACAGATGAACGAACTGCTGGAAGGGCGGCAGATAGATGCATGGTCGAATTCGGAATTGAAGGAAGCCCTCGAGATCCGACTCGGATCAAACTGCAAGGTCTATCTGTCGTTGATGGACAAGCTGAATCGTAGGATCGTAATGTTTTGCAAGAAATTGAGGTTGAATGACGATCTGAAGGCAAGTGCTATCCATTCGCCATGTTGCACGTGACCAACAAATATCTAGCCTCCATGGATTGTACCAGACGGGTCAACCGATGAGAAAGCGCGGAAGAAATTTTTTAAGAATTCCTGGACAAGAATAAGAGGCGGGTTCGATTCAGACAAGTACGCAACCCTTCTGCAGGACATTGACCGAGACATCGACAAGATCTCCAAATTGACGTCAGGTGCCGCCCAACTCGAGCCCCTCCGCGCCGAAAAGAAGAACAAAATTCAATCGACCTACTGGCTGAATATTCGAGATCAAGCCCAGCGTCTATTTGAAAGCCTCAGCTCCCGCTTCTGCCCGTGTTCCTGTAAACAGCCTCACAAGGCAAATCTGCGACTAGATGTTCGGAGGAACCACAATACGGAAAATGAGGCCGTTCGATTTGCATTTTTGTTTACCTTTGAGAAGTCTGGATGTGTCCCGAAAGCTCTACCTTGGGATTGGAGAGATGTTGAGATTGAAGCTTCTCAATGTCTTAGCACTCAGTCAGTAGCTCGGTTTTCATGGTGAACCTTCAGCTAACGAAATGAAGACCACCTACAGCTCCTAGCCCGGCTTATGCAGCAGGCGGGACGAAAAAGACCGCCCGATTTGCCCCATCCATAACCGTCTCACCAACGCAGCCTAATTCTCGCTCACCTTCGCCATCCTTAGCTTCGAAGATAGACAATCTTTGCAAGGCCCTCATGAATGGATATCAATCTGGATGCTGTCTTGGCTTCCTTGAAGATCAGCCTTGGCAACACCACATATACTCCGTCTCCGGGCCTGATACTGGCAATCAAATCTGCGAGGCAGCCTCGTTAAAAGAGCTCATCTGCAGCCCCAAATCACTGGCAACAAGACAAAAGTGCGAGTGTCTTTTTCTTACGCACCTCACGAGACTGACATCAATAGATGCACCTTGGCGCTAACTCTTGCGTCCGCTGTCCTTCAACTTCACGACACTCCTTGGCTACCACGAAGTTGGGACACCAAAGACATCTTTATTCTTAAAAGCCGTACAGGCGCCACAATATCCTCCCATTTCTACGTCTCGCGCACGTTTGACTCATCTGCTTCGAGCCAAGCTGCCAGCAAGCGACGCCGCTGCGTTAAGAACGAGATGATCTTTGCACTCGGTGTCGCCCTTCTGGAACTGACACACGGCTGTCCTCTCCTCTCGCTCAAAGAACCCGAAGACCTCAATGAGTTCGGACAGGAGGATATCATGACCGAGGTATCTATTGCGACTAGATTAGCGGACGAGATCAACGACCTCGAATCGGAAAATTATGCAAAGGCAGTGCTGCGGTGTGTGAGGTGCAACTTCGATACCTTTACTTACGATTTTGAAGATAGAGAGTTCAGGGAGAAGTTCTATGAAGGGGTTGTGGTTCCGTTGCAGCTCGACTATGAGTATGCTACTGGTAGGAAAATATGAGTCCGATCTTTCGAATACCCGCAAGTTACAGAGTCTACACACAAGATCCTTTTTGACTCCTTGTGCTCTTGAAGATTCGCACTGCGTCTAACCTTATCTGAGATTGTTGACGTCTGAAATTACTGCTAATTCCACTCAGATACGACGTTTCTTCAGATGCAAGTCTACTAGCCTTCTCGCCTAATATGAGACATGACATTGGGTTTAGTTCAGGGCAGAATGTTGAAACCTGTTAATATTTTCTATAATTCCAACAATTGGTTTAACAGATAGACTCTGCTGTAATCACATCTGGTGTTGTGCGATACCTTGCTGTACCCTATACCCTCTGTGCCAGGATTATATGGAACATATTTGTAATATACCTAAAAGGAATGGAATGGTCTCTAGGCATGACACAACACAAGAATCCAAACGAAGAGCCTCTCGACACCCTAAATGCGTCGTTGGACCAATGAGATACAAATATCTAGTGCAACTCTAGGTTGTGGGTCTGCGATATCTACCAGGATCGCTATGCAACTGGGGTGCTAAACACGTACATCACATATCCTCTTGCGGGAAGCACCGAGAGATTAGTGGACTGACGGAAATATGCAGACGGCCCAGACAACTTTCAGTCCTACCTTAACAATGTTCCCAAAAATGGCTATTAATGGCTAGAAGTCATACTCAAGCACAATCAGTACTACGCCATCATCGCTGACTGGAGCGGAAAGACATCTGCTTGCAAATACCATTGTAACTTTCTAGAGTGTATCCGGTATAGGTAGACAAATCCCTAGTCCGGGCTAAGGCTGCTTAGTATACCAGGTCGCGAGTGAATCCGAGATGGAGTATTTCAACAAGAAGTAAGAAAAGCCTCGTGGGGCTGGAATCTAGCGGGTGCATCTGTAAATTCTTACGAAGAGGGGTCAAGACTGTCTCACTTTAAATACAGTGACCTTATCATGAAGGCAAGTGAGAAGGTAAGAGAGAGCTACAGGAAAGATAGTGGAGGCCTGACGGAGGCCCTCTAGCGAAGGCGGAGCAGAAGGCAGAACTGTAGTCAATGACACCAAAGCTCCGTCCAATCCGATCCTCTTAACCCCTAATTGAGATAGACCTGGTTGAAGAGAGTTGTTACCCTCCTCCTAACAACCTATCTAATTCTAGCAACGTATTTAACTAACCAACTCTCTCCAGAGACTGTCCCATGATAGGGAATACATTAGACTGTAATACATAATTAAACCCTGATATTTCCTCTTTAAATCCAGTAATGTTTTTGATATGTTCAGTAGTGTGCGATAGAAAGCTGTGTGAGAGGATAGATGGCGTGTGGCGAGATAGACGCGGTGAATAAATGATGAATGAGTACTCAAGCTGCAGAGTGCGACGGCATTCCTAGTGAACATATCCTTCTCTTCAGTCTAGATTCACCGCCACTCAACCTCTCAATTATGCTTAGTTAAGAACCATCCATCCGCCAGCTAAGAGGTGAGGACTCTCAGCCTGACCAATAAAACCGGCGAACACGTGAATGAGTCGTGCTAACGAATCACCCATCGGCCCTTTTCCGTGCCGAGGCCCTCCAAGTCGAGAGAGCCCACCCCGACGACTTCTCCACCAGACGGCTCCACATCGCATTTCGCCATGCACGACGTCTACACCCTTTGTCGCGCTATCACTTCCCCTTCGCATATCTGCTATCGTCAGCCTTTTTATTCGTATTGCGACACCAACGGATGAAGCTAGCACTTGTTGAGAAGGATAGGAGATAGACTGGCACTTGTGATGTCAGATTCTGTGGGTATGTCTGATGGGTGGACGCGCCCGATGTACCTGCACTCTTTTTGAGGATTGTGGGGCAGATGCTAATGGTTTGGTTATGGCAGATCGCGTCTTTAGTCATGCCCTCAACACTGTCAATAAGATCCGCACCGGATCGCAGAAACCTCCCTCGGCGATACGACTAAAGCTCTATGGCTTATACAAACAAGCAATGGGTGCATAACCCGTCCCCGGCCTACTTTTCGGAAGTTCTAACAAAGGATACAGAAGGGGATGTTGACGGCATCATGGAACGATCCGAAGGCAGCGGCGAAGAAGCGCATCGAGCGCAAGAGAAATGGTAGCACCAACCCCCGCGATAGCTTGGCCAAATACTAAAGTATGACAGGGACGCGTGGAAACAACAAAACGGGCTCTCGCGCACAGAAGCCAAGCGTCGCTACATCACCACTGTCATAGACACCATGCACAAGTATGCGTCCCCGAGTCCGGACTCCCGCGAGCTCGTCGCTGAACTGGAATTCGTCTGGGACCAGGTCAAGTCGAATGTGCCATCCTCGTCATCCTCGTCGCCGCTGCAAACACTAGGGAGTATGGGACTGCATATGCCGCCGAACTACCCGCAACTAGGGACGTCTGGCGCGTCGCGGATGTTCAGAGATAAACAGGACACAGAAGACGCGCCGTTGCAGATCCGTAGTCCGATGTCGCAATCGGAAGAAGACGAGCTGGAAGAAGAGCAAGGCGAAGAATTCGTTGACGCCCAGGACTCGCAATACAACCCCAACACCGAAGGCGAAGGCGAAGCCGAGGACGCCGGCGTGCAAACCGACCTCGGTGCCCAAGACCCTTCGTCCTCGAAAGTGCTCATCAAACCTCCATCCCTACCCCCCGAAACCCCTCTTGACCAGAAATGGCGCAAAAGAGTGGAACAAGCGCTGGTCAGGATGACAGCTGAAGTCGCCGCGCTACGGGAGCAGTTGGAATCGCAGCGCCTGTTTAGCCATGGCCGCCGGTATAGATTCTTTCGGTGGCTGTTACGGTTCATGTGGGGCGCTTTGAAACATGTTGCCGTTGATATTGTTATACTGGGTTTAATACTCCTCTGGATGCGGCGGAAGAAGGATAGAAGACTTGAAGGTGCTATGAGAGTGCTGTTGGGAGATGCGGTGGCCCAGGTGCAGAAGGTTGGGGGGAAGCAGATTGGGAAGATGCATTTGCCGGGGTTGGGGGGAAAGAAGGTGAATCCGAGCTAGGCCATGAAAATGGGGCGAGGAAGGCTTCTAGGTTTTGTTGGATCTATAGTGGGCATAGGTTGCGATGTGGTATGATATCAATGGACACTAGGAAGTATGATTCATGTTGTACGATTTAGATTATCAAGCGATACGCTGTTGGTGGATATAGAGCTTGAGTCGCATACTCTGTTGACGCGAACAGAGTGTCTTGCCACTACGCAAGTTTTCTCAAGGTCTCGGACTAACTGCTTGACAACTTGACATGTTCTTTTCTCAGTGGATATCATCAACCACTACGCCTAACTTCTGCCGGCTAGTAGTGCTCAGTGATGAAGTGCATGATGTACCAGATGGAATTACGCTACGCAACATCTCTCGTCCTCAGCCTAACCCTAGTCTTTAACTCCTAACATGGTCGAGTGAGATACTGGTTTTGGAGGTATTAGTGAATCGATGGTTGGTATTGAGAAAGCCATTCTTGTCTGCCTGTGTACTTGCTAGTCGTCCAAGCCAACATGCAAATGTGACATTTTGGTATTGCAACAGCTAGTTCCAAACCATGCAAAAAATTCTCCCTTTTATTCTGCGCAGCACTGGAGATTGGAGGTCTGTGGTCTTCTGGAGGAGGCCAGGAAGTTGCTTTTATATCGTAGGAAGGGGAGTGTGGGGGTGAGTGCCTGGCGAGTGTATCACTTATGATTCTTTGGCTTTGGGAGTTTGCCTAGATGTACGTGGTAGGTCTTACATGTTTCTGTATTTGCGGGGTCTGAGTCGCATTCTAATATACTTCAATGCCAGCAGTTTCTCGATTTCCGAAGATTTTGTAGAGTGGCGATGACAGTGTGCATCTTCATTCACCGAGTCAAGAACGCATCTCCACCATCAATACTCAGGCGGTCAACCATTCACCTCCAAAGTAGTCTCAATGTGCCAGGAACTCCGCACGACCGAGCAGATATTGCTCTCCCTCGTTCAACATTTGGACCTCCCCATCATATCTTAGTTGCTGATCGCCGACAAATGATACAGGTCATAGGAATCATAGATTGCTTCTTTTTGGGAAGAGAAAAGTCCAACAAGCATTCTTCTCGATGCACTTATTTTCAGTATCCTCCGTGCAGAGAAGTGGGTACAGGGCTTCGAGTTGGAAAAGATTGGAGGCGTGAGATGAGCACGTTTCTAGCAAAGATAATAAAAGGTAGTTAGATGACCTTCCAAGACTTCATCTCACGAATGGTGGAATAGTCAGGGAACCGTGCTAGATATCGGAATTTGGTCACCGAACATGCCCAGTTCACACCGTCTCTCGGATAATGCGATGCTCGAAGGAGGGCTTGAGGCGATGCTGTAGGTATAAAGCCCAGTATTGTCCTGCTTCGGCTCTCTTTGGATATCTCGGAAATATAGGCCGCGAATGCGAAAACATTCAACTTAAAAACCTTTGGGTGTTCAGCTTCCAGCAAGGTTGCACGCAGAATGTCTGCTGCTCCCTGCTTGAGGCCTGTGCAGGATGCAAGCTTTGATATTTCATTCTTCAGGTTTGCCTTCCAAGAGTCATTCTTGCCGATCAAAATTAAGGTTCGTTGGACATAGGGTTCGTATTTTTGGTAAACGGCCTACAGATAGATATACCGAGGTTTGTTCCATGTGCATTGATCAGTTTGGTGTAAGGGATCCCCGGTGGTGCCGGTGGCAGTTGATCCAATGAAGAGGCTTAGACAACTTTTCAACGCGACACTTAGTGCAGAAGCCTAAGAAACTCTAGTTAGGCGTCATGAAAGTATAAGAGGTATTTAAGCAGGAAACACAAGGCGCATTGAGGGAATATAGAGTAAGAAGTGTATGGAAGCCGTCGAGCTTGTATACCTGATCTGACCTACCTTGGGGGTGGCTGGTTTACGCAGGGATTAGACAACCGGGACAGAAAGCGACTCTTCATGTCAACTTTGAGACTTATCCACGCCCTCTCACCAACCATTAAACACCCTACCAATCACTAAAGCCCCGCGAGCTGGTGATTAGCGATAAACAAGCAACTCCACCCTCATACGACATCGTCCTTCATTCTCCTTCTTGTGATGACTGCAGCTCATGGTTGACTCTATCCGCTAACTTAGTTGCACACCTGCGACAAGAACAATGCTTCAGCTGTTTGGCTGAGTTGATGAATGCAACTGCCTAAACTCAACCGAGTACTACGGTAGACTCTCCGCCGTAGAATACATCGTCCGAGCGCTCGCATCGCACTTCGGCACAAGAAAGTCTACTTCACCTGTACTAGCAGCTGACATTTAGCCATGGCCGACAAGACGCTTCGCCTGCTTGCGCTCGACGGTGGTGGAGTCCACGGCTTGTCTGCGCTGATGATCCTTCAGCAGCTAATGGAGACAGTTAACCCAGACTCTCCACCAATGCCTTGCGACTTCTTCGACATGATTGGCGGCACTAGCACCGGCGGGTGAGTTGCTGTTTTGGCAACTGTAGAGATGAATGCTAACCGACCAGGCTTATTGCGATTATGCTCGGCCGGCTGAGGATGAGCATCGACGAGAGCATCAACGCCTACTTATCGCTGTCAGACCGGCTATTCCAGCAGAAGAGACGCCACGTAACTGTTAAAGGTGATATACGGGGAAAGTTCGACTCAGAGGAGCTAGCGCTAGCTGTGAAGGAGATCATTAAACAGCAGGGATTACAGGAGGATACGCTTCTAAAAGATGCACCGGAAGCAGCTTGCAAAGTGTAAGTTGGCCTATAGCTTTCCCGGAGTGCAGACTTAGTCTACCACAGATTTGTGTGCGCGACGAGTAAGGCGACTAGTGAGACTGTGTGCCTCACGAGCTACAAATCGCCGCGTAGTAGCAGTGACCTCATAAATAGTGTGACGATATGGGAAGCCTGCCGAGCCACGTCAGCGGCATCTTCTTTTTTCGATCCTATCTCTATCGGGCGGTATAAAGAGGAGTTTTTAGACGGCGGCACAGGAGCGAACAACCCAGTGTGGGAGGTATGGAACCAGGCCCAGCTAGTATGGGGACCGCAGCCGCTCGAGAGTAGGATCAAATGCATGGTCTCAATTGGAACCGGTGTCCCTTCGCTGAAGCCATTCCAAGATGACGTCTTCCACATTCACAAGACGCTCGTTGCCATCGCAACTGAGACGGAGCAGACGGCAGAGCGATTCCAGCGAGACAAGTCGCTCCTTGACGACAGCAGCCGGTACTACCGGTTTAATGTGGCCCACGGGCTTGAGGACATCGGGCTTGAGGAGTCAAAGAAGAAGAAAGATATTGCTGCGGCTACACGACGATATATCGCGTCTCAGGATGTATTCAAGCAGATGCAGGCATGTGCTGACAACGTAGCAGGACGAGGATGTTAGTCATTGCGCATTTCTTATTATTTATATCGTGTATCCCCAATATCGCTAAGATGTCTATGTAGATTCTGGACAATATCGAACAGTCTTTAACCTTAGGGGGGTTCCGAAAGTTAGCAAGTTTGTGGACCGGCCAACCGAAATGGCAGAGCTCGAACGAGTCCTTCTGCCCAAACGACAGAGCTGCCGCCAGAGGATTTACGTGCTGCACGGCCTTGGCGGAATAGGCAAAACGCAGCTAGCAGTCGAGTTCGCACGGCGACACCACTACAGGTTTGACTCAGTGTTTTGGCTGGATGGGCGAACCGAGGACAGCCTTAAACGGAGCATTGCAAGTTGTGCAAGCAAGATTCCTCAAAAGCAGATTCTAGAGAAGAGTAGGGCATACTCCGCGGACGGTAGCATTGATATTAATGAAGTCGTAAATGATGTAATGTATTGGCTTGCGCAGCCGGACAACACTGCCTGGCTGCTCATCTTCGATAACGTTGACCGGGAATACGATCCGCGCAGTGCGGACCCCGAGGCATACGATGTCAAACACTACCTTCCAGGGGTCGACCAAGGGTCCGTCCTAATCACAACCCGACTAGCTAGGCTGGAGCAACTAGGTGATTCGCAGCAGCTAGGCAAGGTTGACAGAGGTCAAGCTGAGGCTATCTTTAAGAGTTTGTATAAAAGGAAGTACGGTAAGGTCTCGAACATACCAGATAGGCTAAAATAAACTGTTAAAGCTAATAATTCAGTCATAGACAAAGCCGATGGTGAACTCTTGTTCAAGCTGCTGGATGGTCTGCCGCTAGCAATTGCACAGGCCGGTGCGTTTCTTCAGGAAAGCGGTGTTGGGCTTCGGAACTACTTTAAGTTTTATGAGCAACAGTGGAGTGAGCTTATGGAGTTACAAAACGAGGATGGCGCGCTGCTTCAAGATTACCCAGGTCGCAGTGTGTGGACAACGTGGGCCATTTCTTACAAAGCTATTTGCGACAAGCACAAGGCGACGGCTAATCTACTCCTTCTATGGTCTTTTCTCGACAACAGGGATCTGTGGCATGGTCTATTCACAGCAGCATGCCAAGCTTCTACAGTGGCGGCAAGAAACTTGTTAGAATGGATTGGAGACATGGCAATAGATGAGCTCAAGTTTAGTAGGGCGATGCAGCTTCTGCGTAACTACTCGCTGATTGAAGATGTTGAACAGCTGGCAAGCTACGCTACCCATCCAGTTGTCCACCGATGGGCATACTATTACAGGGGGAAGTATTTTCAATCGTGGCTGGCTCAGCTTGCAGTAGTTACAGTTGGATGGGCTACACCGGACAGATCAGCTCAGGACTCCTCGGTCATACAACGTCGACTTCTCCCTCACGCCCAGGCGTGCTCTCAATGGGTATCAGTAGCCCAGATATGGCGAAGTCCTAGAAGTCAGAGCGGTTGTGGAGTAGGCATTAGTAAGAGCGAAGAAGAAAACGTAATACTAACTGCCATTGACTTACTTGGTGTTCTCTGCGCGGACCAGGGCAAACTGACTGAGGCGGAGCGGATGTATAAGCGGGCGCTGCAAGGGAAAGAGGAGGTACTTGGTCCTAAGAACCTGTTAACACTCGAGACAGTTCATAACCTGAGCAACCTCTATGCAGAACAAGGCAAGCTGGCTGAGGCCGAAAATATGTATAGGCGGGTGCTGCAAGGGAAAGAGGAGGCACTTGGTCCTAAGCACCCGTCAACATTCGATACAGTCGACAACCTGGGAAACCTCTATGCCAACCAAGGCAAGCGGGCTGAGGCCGAACAGATGTATAAGCGGGCGCTGCAAGGGAAAGAGGAGGCACTTAGTCCCAGGCACCCGTCAATACTTAACACGGTCAATAACTTAGGTGTTCTCTACGCCGACCAAGGCAAGTTGGCCGAGGCTGAGCAGATGCATAAGCGGGCGCTAGAAGGGAGAAAGGAGGTACTCGGTCCTAAGCACCGGTCAACACTCGAGACGGTCCATAACCTAGGCGTTCTCTACGCCAACCAAGGAAAATTGGCTGAGGCCGAACATATGTATCTGCAGGCACTGCAAGGGCAAGAAGAGGTAATCGGTCTTAAGCACCCGTTAACACTTCACACCGTCAACAACCTGGGTAACCTCTACGAGTACCAAGGCAAGCTGGCAAAGGCGGAGGAGATGTACGCGCAGGCTCTGGAAGGGAGAGAGGAGGCACTCGGTCCTAAGCACCCGTCAACATTCGATACAATCGACAACCTGGGAAACCTCTATGCCGACCAAGGAAAGCTGGCTGAGGCCGAACAGATGTATAAGCGGGCGCTGCAAGGGAAAGAAGCGACACTTAGCCCCATCCACCCATCAGTACTTAACACTGTCAACAACTTAGGTGTTCTCTACGCCGACCAAGGCAAGTTGGCCGAGGCTGAGCAGATGCATAAGCGGGCGCTGCAAGGGAGAAAGGAGTTACTCGGTCCTAAGCACCGGTCAACACTCAAGACGGTCCACAACCTGGGCGTTCTCTACGCCAACCAAGGAAAATTGGCTGAGGCCGAACAGATGTATTTGCAGGCTTTGCAAGGGCAAGAAGAGGAAATGGGTCTGAAGCATCCGTTAACACTTCACACCGTCAACAACCTGGGAAACATCTACGAGCACCAAGGCAAGCTGGCAAAGGCGGAGGAGATGTACGCGCAGGCTCTGGAAGGGAGAGAGGAAGTACTTGGTCCTAAGCACCCTTTAACACTTGGCACCGTCAAAAGCCTAGGCAATCTCTATAAGAGCCAAGGCAAGCTAGCTAAGGCGGAGGAGATGTACGCGCAGGTTCTGGAAGGGAGAGAGGAGGTACTTGGTCCTAAGCACCCGTTAATACTTGGCACGGTCAACAGCCTAGGCAATATCGATAAGAACCAAGGCAAGCTGGATAAGGCGGAGGAGACGTACGCGCAGCTTTGGAAGGAAGAGAGGAGGTACTTGGTCCTAAGCACCCGTTAACACTTGGCACGGTCAGCAACCTAGGGAATCTCTCCGTAGATCAAGGTAAACTGGCCAAGGCGGAGTAAATGTGCATAGGTGGGTGCTACAAGGAAGAGAGGAGGCAGTTGGTTCTAAGCGCCCATTGAAATCTAGCATAGTCAGCAACCTAGGCCTTCTTAACGCAGACAAAGGCGAGCTCACTGAGGCCAAGCAGCTGTATAAAAGCGAGCGTCGCAAGAGAGAGAGGAGGCACCCGGTCCTAAGTACACGTCAAAACTTAACACAGTCAAAAATCTGGGTATTCTTCACGCAGACCAAGGCAAGCTGGCTGAGGTGGAACAGGTGTGCAAGCGGGCGTTGTGAGGGACGATACACTCAGTCTGAAAGATTCGCCAATTGCTCGACATAACGGAGAATATGGGCAATCTCCACAACAGACGAGGAGAATTTTCGAAGGCTTAGTTCTTAGCTTTCAGCCCATTCCTAGACCTTTCGGCGGTAAATGTCAATACATTAGCGAAAAAAGCTGCTCTAAATCCTCTTCCAGTCGGACAAGAGACGTTGTCTAATCTAGTCATGTGATAGCTACAGAACGTAGGTATAGATGACAGCGTAGAATTGCCGGAAGAAGCAGAGGCACCTGATCTAGCAGGTATAAAAGATATCAAGAAGTCGAAATCGGCAGTGCGTAGATTTATACACAAAGCTTCTTCGGTGACCTTCCGATACGTTAGTAAAATTACTCCAGGGATATTATAAGGGGGAGCGGCTAGAGTAGATAAGAGCATGTTCTTTTCCGCAGAACTACTAACGAAGGTATCAATATTACGTACTGAAATTTCGTTAGATGGCCGTTTTAGAGGGTTTCTGCTATTTCAGAGGTGTATGTATATCTAGGTTTAGGATAAGGCAAACACGGTGAACATTACTAGAATTCTACACAGGGAACCTAGATGCACATTTCCTTCCTAATTAAGCCCTGTTATGTCCTACTCTAGTCCATTACACAAACGCTAGTCCAGTGAAGCCTAAGTCGCAAGAAAATTGCATAGATAACATACACCTCGTACGTTCACTTAAAGCAGAGAACATAACTAGGGTAGATTTCGCCTCTCAATCCCCTTGCTAGAGTTATTGAGAATGTGGGGAGGATGTAATTTTCTGTTGTGAATTACACTTACATGTTCCATGGTGTGTGCCAACATGTTGTATCCACAAGAGTGGTGGGGCGAAGCGAGGTCGACATATTTTCACTGTCGAGG
The DNA here is from genome assembly GCF_010093535.1 of Lindgomyces ingoldianus. Lineage (NCBI taxonomy): Eukaryota > Fungi > Ascomycota > Dothideomycetes > Pleosporales > Lindgomycetaceae > Lindgomyces > Lindgomyces ingoldianus. The sequence continues at coordinate 431,184 of NW_022985205.1, forward strand.
TTAAAGATATTACTAGTTATGATAGAGATTTTATGCAGAAAAAATGGCCCGATTTTGCGAATGGCATGAAAATAGAACTGCTAGTTTTCTGATATCTCAATTTTGCTATGTCTGGAGAAATTTTTCTCTACCAATGTGTCACGGCAGATATGTGCGTTTTCGATTAAGATTCACCAAGGAGGGTGCCGAATAAGTACCTGCACTTCAACGTCCCCTTTTTCTCGCAACTCAGGTTCACTATCCGATTTCCCGACTTATGTGCATATTTCCTTCTCCCACCTATTTCCCATCCATATGCCACTACTTCGTTAAATGTTCTAGCTCAATCTGCACCGGACTCCTAAAACTGCTCCTCCTCCTACTTGCTCCCTCCCCATTCCCCATCCCTTGATCTTCATCGTCTTTACCAATCTTCATACTACCCACTTCTCCACGCTCCGCTTCGTCGCTCTCATCAAGGACATCCTGCCCCCCGAACCCGGGCAAAGGTGCTCCACTTGTACTACACTCGATAGTCTCCCCGTGGTTGCCGCCCACGCTCTCCATGGTGAAGGGACTCGCGGTAGGTGCATCGAGAATGCTGAGTTCTTGAGGCGTAAACCATCGCGGCAAAATCCAGGTGCGGAGCGGGATATACAGAAGAATGAAGACGGGGAATCCGATGGCCGCAATCGTCTGCGTGATGGCGAATGTAGCGCCGAATCCAACCAGCTCTAGGGCTATGAATGCCCAGATGGCGATGCGGCGGTCGATGCGAGTGAGAGGGTCCGAGCGTGGTGTGAGATAACGGTCTTTTGCTAAGAATATAATCTTTACTGTAATGCCGTTGGCTTCCAATGCTTGAACACCCATGACGAAGAACAAGCCTGCAAGAACCGCTTGAGGTATAAGATGCAGAACGATAAGTAATGGGCCTGTCATAGTCCCAAGAGTAAGAAGCCCTTGGGCGAGATTTGAAACACGCTGCTCAACAACGTGATCTACAATTCTTCGCGTATGCCCTTTGTTAGTCTCATCGTCCGAGTCAGAGACCGTTCGGGTTGCGCAAAGAGCGGTGGTGTGGAATGGTGCCTGTGGGATCAAGCCATTAGGGAACGGGATTCCGAGAAGGCCTGCGACGCCGGTGGTGAGGCCAAGAAGGAAAATATCCCAGTGGAATCCTGCAGGCTTGCGTAGTGGGAACTCTGTACCTTGAGCTATCAAGGATGAGACGTTATGATCGAAGTAAAATAAAATGGTGAGGAGAATAGCGAATGGAATGGCTAGGAAGATGTCACCAACACTAATATCCCAGAAATGGATAAACCAGCCCCTGTCCGTCGTTGGAAAGAATGCGCGCGAGGTGGGAAGGGTAAGTAATTCAATTTTTCTCATTTTTCCAATATGAACGAAGCCGGTGAAGAAAATGACGGTCAACGGCGTACCGTAGTCTTCGATGAACTTCCTTATATGCCGCTGGAAGAGGGAGGAATGCCCTATCATGCCGCATATGTATGCAGCTATTAGGACGAGCAAGGCGACAGCAACGGAGAGATACGCAGACACATCGTTTACCTCCCACTGTCGGGCAAGGACCTGGATTCCTTTCTGGAGGTAGATAAAGGCGACGTAGAACCCAAATATGTCGCATGAAAATCGGGTGACATATTTCAATCCATTACATGCATTACTTATAGCAAGTACCCAGTGCATGACTAATGACCATCTACGATGCACTGTTAGTGAAGGGCTAAAAGCTATAGGAAATAGGAATAATTTACAGTCCGATCCAACTCATGAAAGCAAAGTAATTTGTGCCACGGGGTGTGATTATGTCATAGACTGTGTAGTTGAAGACGGTGATAGGGCCTTCACATTAGCATCCTAGTTGTCAAACTCAAAGTGAACTTGTCGCACCTGTTACTCCGACGATCACAAGTGGCTGAGCTGCAAAAACGGAAAACACGACGGCAGCAAGGACTGAGGCCAAGAGAACTTCATTGACACCGAAGCTCTGGTCGGTCTTCGCAAACATATCAAGGGAGAAAGCAAGCGCAGGCAGAATGCTGGAAATGCATTAGTAAAGGGACACGAGCATTTGAAATGCTCATCCTTCAACCGAGCGCGAAGAGGAGAAATAAGGGGTAAGTGGTGTAGTCAAGGCATATCAGTTGTCACCGCAGCAGGCGAGAGGTAGCGGATGGAGCTGTAATTGATGTACATACTTCGCAAAATACATGTACACCGTTGCGGGGACGACCCTATAATCCCACGCATCTGTCCAGTCACTCCAATAGAAGGGAGCTCTCCTCCTGAGATCGTTTATCATTCCACGAAACAATTGTGTCTTCCACCATTTGACTTTCTTCGAGCGGGCTGATCGCATCGGAGAACGGGTGTTCTCGCGGCTGAGCCGCTCTTCGCTCTCATTGTATCGACTCCTGGAGGGTGAGAAGGGAACGCGGGATTGCCACGACTTCTTCGATCGACTCGGGGAGGGAGAGGTGCGCATGGACATACCATGGCGCGGGGTTGGAAGAGTCAAGGTCTCCGTGGGCGCCATGCGAAAGATTGGATCTTAATTCTACAAAAGATTAGTGAAACGCATTGCTTTTATAACAGGAACATGTGGGTCGTCCTAGTAAAGAGAGAGGGCGTGAAGAGATGCAGGAAAAGAGCGGAGAAGGCTTGGAAATGCACGCGAGTAAGAAAGCTGAGGGTCTCCATGTGGGGAAATCTCTTGCGACATCGGGTTGATCCGCCCTATGAACTAGTTGCTTGGCATTCGTCATTTCTAATTCTTCATAACGAGGTGCATGTCTAAATTGGCAGCTTGAGAATGGAAACGAATGCGTAGAGAGATGGTAAAAGTTATACGACCCACCAAGAAGAATGAGACGAGTAAGCGGAACCCTCAGCTCGTGGATCAACCCTAGAGTAGTGGAATGTTTCACATGTCACGTCTAGCGCTTGTCCCCTGCTAGACTAGCTTTTTTTAGTCTTCAGCGTCTGTGATTCTTTCGACATCGGACTACAGTCTGTACTATGTAAATAGGGCCTAATCCAATCAGTAGAGATAGAAGATCCGACGACACCGCAACAAAGAATGCCTTGTCCTCTTCGTACTTCCCTTTTCCTGTAGTAGCGTATGCAACTTTTGTGTCATCAACACTCAAGCGCGGCGCAGCCGTCACCTCAATAGTAATGCAGAACGTCCGGACGATATTCCAACCATGAATGCAAGCAAGCTCTTCTGAGGGACAGTCATACCCCAAAGATAAAACATTCATTTAATTCCATATGCACTGCCCCATTGCATTTCGCCGCTGCCAACATTACTGGGCATCTCTGTGACCCACGAGAATCCCTTCACGTGCTGCTTGCACCTACACCCCCACTTTCTCGCTTAGGCTATTCACGAAAGCACATCTCTAGAAGCTGTTCGCGATCGATGACCATTTTCCGTAATCACGCAGATCGGGAAGACATAGCACGAATGTTGACCCCTGGTAGAATCTACTGCTCACCCGATAGATCTTCTCGGCTTGAAAGTCGCTCATTCAAGCCTTGCAACAACGCCGGTCCTGTGCCATAAGGGCCTCCTATGACCTGAACCTGTAGTGAGTGTGGTGCAGACGCGTCAGCCGAGGAAAAGGCTTCTGGCCAGCTTTCAGTCTCTCCTAAACCGCTCCGTTCGGATTCCTTGCATTCGCAAAATTGATAAAGGCCGTTGCAAACTCTTTTAACAGGTCCTGGTCATTTTCAGAGCTTGTCCCCTCTAGAAAGAGACCACTGAAGATATACTTCGTATTCGATCCGTGAGAGATTTTGAGATACGGCATACCAGCTCCTTTCCAGCGAGGTGCGAGCATGCACTGATTTAACACGTACATATAGACTCCCGGATGCTGCGCGTTCTTCGCCAATGGTGATTGCTGTTTCATTTCGTAACCGAAGTCGGTGGATAAGCAAGTAAAAAGGAGATCTAAAAAAAAATTAGAAAGCCGTAAGAAGTGAACCAATACCGTGGGCTCATTGTCGTCTTTGGTAGCCTCATAGTTGTTAAGCCCATCGGAGAAGCCAGTTACGTCATAAAGCGACCAAAGGTGGGAGAGGTCACCTTGACTCAAAGCATGAGCGAAGCCTCGAATGGCTGGTATCAGGTCGTTTTCTTCTTGAATAAGCTGTGCGGGTCCTGCATTTGTAGCGCCGTCATCTTGGGTCCACCCAAAGACAAGCGGAATGCCTATAATGTCGTTAGTGACATGGTTCGCACTATGAGCGCTGGATTCCTGTACCTTTGACGAATCGTCCGCTCCTGTATAGTATAGGCTGTCTGTCCAGGAAAATATCTCCATCGACGGAAGAGATGAACGTGAAAAGTCCAACTGGAGGCTCCCTCTAGCTCGTGCACTCAACTCGCGCAATCGAATCTTACTGCTCGACGATATACTGAGCGGTCTTGACAAGAACACTAAGTAAGTAGTTTTCTAGCAAGTCCTTGGACGTGAAGGCCTACGTCGCAAGCATGGAATTACAATCGTCCTAGCCACACATGTAGTTAAGTACCTGCTATATGCGGATTACGTCGCTGTTTTCGACCAGGACGGGAGTATATCCAAGCAAGGCCTTCCGAAACAACTTGAATTCCAGAATCAATTGATTGAGATATCTACACTACAAGAAAAAGGAGCAAAGAATGAAGCCTTAGTCTCTAAAGCGCTACCCCCAGAGCGCGATGAGACAAAAGCCCAGGACAAACAAGCGGCCAGCACGAGGTCGACAGGTGATCTCAACATATATGCCTACTATGCTAGCGCAGTGGGTTGGCTACTAGTGTTCTATCTGTGTGTGGAAGTAATAACTACCTTTTTTATGGGATTTCCGGACATATGGTTACCGTGGGGGTCGGCTGCTGAGGCCGAGCTTCCTGGGCAACGTACCTGTTTCTATTTGGGCATATACCAAATGTTTGCGGGTCCGCCCTTTCCAGTTGGCAATTGTAATACTGACGCTCTTTACTGGGGTTATGCTGCGCTCAAGTGTTCAACTACATCAGCGGCTTCCAAATACGGTCATCTCCGTTCCCTACGCCTTTCTCGCGGTGACAGACTCCGGTGTTATACTTAACAGGTATGAAGACCGCACGTACGTCATTAGAATGATTGATAGCATGAAGGTCCAGCCAAGGCATGTCATTGATCGAGATTCAACTTACAACTACCCTCCTCCAAACCGCGGACGGCCTCGTGATTTGCATAGCACAAGCTATTCTCATATAACCTCCTCCAAGCTCGAGGCTACAATGATACCGGCAGCAATCGCTGCTTTGTACCTTTTACAGCGCTTTTACTTCCATACTTCGCGGCAAATACATCTATTAGACCTGGAGTTTAAATCACCGATATATACTCACTTCCTTTAGAACCTATCTGGCCTACACATGACCCGTGATTTCAACTGGCAATCGGCATGAGACGAGGGCAGCCGGGAGTTACTTGATCGGTCACAACGGCCCGTCTACCTACTCTATTGCATTCAGCACTTGCTGAAGCTCTCAATTGACGGCATGGTTGCTGTCTGCGCCATCGCCATCATCACACTAGCAACACCGCTCAACGAGAGTTTATCTAGTGTCGATGGCGCGCTCGGTGTAGCACTTGTGAATTGCTTAATCTGAGCAACATGCTTTCCTATCTCATTCGCGCATGGACAGAGATGGAAATATCCATCGGCGCCGTGCTGCGTGTTCGGGATTTCGAACCTTCTACGCCATCCGAGAATGGCGTCTCCAATAACTTGGATGAGCTTCCCACATACTGGCCTCATCAAGGTGCTATTGAGTTCCGCAATGTTGATGCCAAGTAGTATCACACCCGAATTTACCCCCAGAGACATTAATTGGTCCACCCATCACGGTCCCGCACTGGAATCTGCGGTCGTGCCGGGAGTGGGAAATCCTCTCTCCTGTTAACTCTCTTCGAAATGATTGAGATAGCAGGAGGAAGCATCGCCATTGACGGAATCGATATCCGCAGCATCCCACTTTCGACTCTCCCAGAGCGAATCTTATGCGTACCCTAGAGAGCGGAGCTATTGCCGGGTTCAATTAGAGAAAACCTAGATCCTTTTAGTAAGGGTACAGACGAAACCATTATCACGGTGCTGGAAACGGTGGGATTGTGGACAACCATTGAAGCGCGAGGCGACCTCTGTGCTGACGCAAGCATCCCACTTAGCGCCGGTGAACGCCAGGTTTTTGCGCTTGCGTATGCGCTACTTCTCCGGAAGAGCCTTCAACGCGAAGGAGGAATTTTGGTCCTCGATGAGGTTTTCCGTGCCCGTAGATGGGGAGACTGAACGCAAGATTATAGACGTAGTGAGAGAAAAATCCAGTGTATGGACAGGGTTGAGCGTCACGCACCAGCTCCAGACGATTAATTGAGGCGGGAGAGCCAGGTTCGTTGCGCACTGTCAATTTCGATAACGTTGGAGTTATTGAGACATAGAGAGATACACGGTCGGAGCATGTGTGGTATGAGGTGATACGAAATCACGACCTCCTAATTGCCGCTAAAGTTCGACAAAGAAGAGGAGTTTAGTCCCAGTGGTCTAGCCAGTCTGCATAATGAGAAGAATCTACCAAATACAGCACGCTTAGGTGACTTCCCCAAGGCAGGTGCAGCAAAGCATTGCCGCAGCCATTTGGCACTTACCTGTGTACAGTTAGAAACAAGTAAGAAGGCTCTCCTAAACTGGCGCAGACAGTCATCGTTTTTCAATGATTAGATATTAAAAGTCTATTGTTTAATGCTTTATAAAAAAGGGAAGCATTACGAACAAGAAAGTAACGGTGTTATAGGAACCAAACAAACCACAGGAATATTAAAGCTTGAAGAGGTTCAGCCGAGAGAGACGCCGCGATGTGTAGGGAAGCCGATGTTATTAGGTCACATGACCATATTGCAGGAATTGACGTCATATCACAACCTTGTCCACATTTCGCCAGCGATCAGAGGTGATTGCGAGGATATAGGGAGGGGCCAGTGTTACTACAAGGAGGATTGTTTAAATTGTTTTATTGGAAATGATTCAAGAGAATGGAATGTAAATGGTCACTGATAGGTATGGAAAGGTACTAGTGCTATCTACGTCAAATGCAGATTATTGTCATCATATTTTCTTGCTTTGGTATTACAGATGACCTGCCTCTAGCTGAGACTTCCGTTCTGTCGCCGAGGAAGTAGCATCAGGTCCTCACCGGCACAGAAAATTTAGGAAATGGCTCCCATGGCTCCGTCGCTGCCAACTCAGGAGCGGGTGGGAATACAGCATTCCAATCAATCCATTCACTGGAGGGCGTAAAAGGAAAATCTTCCCAAGGCTGCATAAAAAACTGAGTTGGGGACTGCGTGAAGTGCGTCATATTGTCATCCGGAACACTAGTAGGTTGATGCTGTATTGACATTTGCAAAGAGGGACTGCGTCTTTCTTGTTCCGTTGGGGTCGACGAAGGGATAGAAGTGGAAGGAGGTTTGGGAGCAGGGATCCGTTGGGAAGGAGCCTGAGCTGAAGAGCGATCGATCGGAGCAATGGGATGTGAGCTGGAATCTGGAATTGCAGCAGGTGGTTGTTCGTTACCATAAACTGCGGGCTGAGCAATTCCAATGTCCGCGTGGAACGAGCGGAGCAGGTCGCCCTCGCATCGCTGAATAATCCCCGCAACCTGTCGGAGAAGGTCCTGCTGTACAGGCCCGGTCTCCCGCTCAGCTGTCACAAAGAGCTCGTTTCGGATGCGTGACAACAATTCACGTCGGAAGCGACGCGACTCCTCAGAAGGCGAATCGCTATCATAGTCTACTAAACATCAGTGCCAGAACTTTGAGGCAGGTGTGTCGTGAACTTACAAGGAGAAGGAATGTCAGCCTCCTGCACATCTGGAAACAGCACATGGTAAGTATCCCTCCATTTGTCCTCCTCGAGCCTCATAGCGGGCGATCGCTTGCGAATGCTCTTTAGAGTCTCCCGATCGATGCCTTCAATGGGCTGCGGTACTGAGACTTGACATGGAGTTGTTCGGGCATGGGCAGCGTAATCATTGTCCGAATCGAACGTAGCGTAGCACCTTGGGCAGAAGATCGGCTGAGCGTGGGAACGATATAAGTGCTCTCTGAAGATGGTAAGTATGGGTGTCTTGATTGCATAGTCCAACTTACTTCATTCGATGCACGGTTGGCCAGCCTGGACCGGGGCAAGTTCTTCGGTTCCGATACCGATTAGGGTCGTGCTTGTAAAACGGGCAAGCAAACCTTGGGCCCGCCTCAGAATCCTCCGTGGCAGAGAGAGATACCCTTCGTCGTTTGTTTGTACCGTCCTCGTCTGGATCCTCGGGAGGAGAGTCATCATCGGATCTTGTTTTGCGCTTCCCACTAGCCCCATGCTGAGCAGAGCCACGACGGCCACCGCGAGAGGATTCACCAGTATTGGCTTGCCCCCTTGACGATTGACCACCAGCGCTCTGAACATAAGCCACGTATCCGAAATTGACCTCTATTTTCCGCATGATGAGTTCGATGGTTGTGCGAGTGACTTTGGATAGCAAACTAGACCTAGAATCGATGGCCTCTTCGTCCTCGCTATCGTCTGTAATAGAATAGTCTCCACCGCTGCCTGTCGACGAAAGGGATACAATGGACGACACGCGTTCCTTTGGCGGAGGTGGGTCAGAGGCAGATTCATCAATCCAAAGTTTAACGTCTCCGTTCCGTGAGATGTCAGGCTTGCATTCGAGTGTCGCCGTGTTCGAGGGCTCTATCTTGTCCGATTCGAGGGACCCAAATGGATTTTTCCTATCAATTCGTCTTAGTTAGTCAATTAAGACGACTTCATGATGGTAGACTCACCATCCGAGATTGCCAGGATCTTCACCCCCTTTAGAAGGCAATTTGTTGTGTTTATCATAATGTTTCTTCAGATCAAGCCCTCTCGTAAATACCGCCCTCTCAGTACATCCGGGGTAGTCACAACTCCAGGTATCATTCTTGTTAGGGTAGCCGTCGACTCGAAGATCTGGTGAACTCGGGAAAAAAGATCGAGAGGGCGGAGGAGAAGAAGGGTCAGATGCCCTATTTGATGGATGACTAGTCACTTGAACTAGGTTGCTAACCATCACTGCTTTTTGGCTATCCACAACCTTCCTCAGAAACGCCGAACCATGTATCCTGGCTGATAGAAATCCCGCTTTCTTGGAACATGTCGGCTGATGGATGCCCTCTGATAGTGGTGAATTGGCAAATGTGGGAGGTAGGGCAGAGCCAATGGAACAAGGTAGTGGAGCTGAATAATCAGGTCAGCAACTGCTCTTTTTGTCACGTGCCTTAGACACAGATGAACGTACGTTTATCGGAGGCCGCCGAGCTTAGTTGAAGCTTCGGTACTTGAGGAGGGAGCAATATCCTGCATGGAGGAACCGAATCCCAATCCGGATCACTGGTATATCCCGAATCATGCGTCTTCGAAGAGGTAATAGAATCTCGTCTTGCAATCTCTTCGTTAATCACAAGGCTCGGCAGGGCTGCCTGCTTGTACTCGACGTTTGTCCACACCACAGTCTCCATCTCGCAGGATTGCGGGGAAGAAAAGGGAATTGCAACAACAACAATTCGCAGAGGCAGCAAAAAACAAAGCAGTGAAAGTCTTACCTCCGAGTGAGAAGAGGAGCGAAAGGTGGGAATGTCAGAATTCAGACTCCGTTGCTCCAAGTCGCAAGGCAGACATTATGTACCGACTGAGGCTGAGTAGTTGCGCATTCGCGCAGACCGCGACAACCCAAGGTCTCGCCATGATGACCCTGCAAGGTACTCAACCCCACCGCCCAATGAAACGTGGGGTCCGGAATTTCCGGATGTCCAGCTCGACAAGGGTTCGCTTGCTGAAAACGAAGAATGGTTTCGTGAGCGAAGGAAAAGGCTCACCAGTGAATGACACACAGACGAATGGCGGGGCAAGGCTGAGACGCTAACTATTCTGGGGAACAGTGTGCTTCGGATGTCAAGCCACAACGAGAACTACCGACGGTATTTGTGCACCCATTGTTTCTTGATGTAGCCAAATGAGAAGGGCGGAGAGAATCAAGAGCCATAGGCTTCAGCCGCAAGCCCTTGTGCTTCGCTTGCTACTTTTACTCACGCGTTGCATTAAATATCCGCCCTCTCTACGGATGATAAGTCCACAGCAATATTCGGATATATTGTTAACAAGGGAAATCTTCTTAAATCCTTGGCATATTGTTTAGAAAAGTCCTATTAGACGTACATTCCCTACTCCATTTATCGTACTGTCGTCAATTCTCCCTTCTTATCCCGTTTGTCAAATCCTAGCTGTATGTATTCTCGAATCTTATCAAAGCTTACCTATACTTTGGTATTTCAGCTCTGGGTCCTTGAAAGCCCTTGTCGTTCCTCGGGCATAATAAGCCGCAGCCTACCATATCTCTCATCATATCTTCTCAATACCTCTTTCCAATCCGACCTTCTCAAGACCATCTGTTGCAGCTTCAATTTCCCTCCAATATCCATCTCGTAACTCTGTTTTCTTTCCAATTTCTCTTCTCCTTCACATAAAGCAACTCCCGACAACACTCAAACCCAGCATCCAAACCCGCCATCTCGCCGCTAGCGGGCTCTCCCATCCACCCATACCACTACCACTCGGTTGCACCGGCACTGCAGTCCCCAATTTCTCCACACCTCCCGTGACCGTCACATTCGCCCAACCCCATCCACTCGAAGCACTCGCATTCCACCTCTCCGTCCCCGTCTGAACAGCGTCAACACTCCCCGTCCCACTCACAGCCCCGAAATATCTCGTCGTACACTCTGCCGCCGTCACACCCTCCAAGCCGCAGCTAACCACATCGCTCCCATTCCCAAACATCACCGTCTTTTCCCACCTCCGCACTCCCTGCGTAATCGTTTCCGGCGTTCCGGTGGTAAGCGCATACGTACTCTTCGCACTCTGCCCATGATAATAGGGGGAAATATGGACTTCGTAGGTTGAGGTTATGGCGATTGTAGTGAGAGATGCGGATACATTGACGGCGATGATGGAGCCGTGCCAAGTGCGGTTGCCAGAGAAGTTTGGGCCCGAGGGTTGGATTACTGGGAGGTGGAATATTGGGACTGTGATAGATGGTGGTGGGGATGATTTTTGGGACAGTGTGGGTGGTGAGAAGGTGAAGAGGAGTAGGGTTTGGAGGAGTGTGAGGGGTGAGAGGAGCGCCATTCTGAGGTGGATGATGAAAATGGGGAGATCAGATAGCAGCTAGGCAACCCTCCTGACAGCCACAAGTTTCGTAGTCGTTTAAACAAGCTTTATCTAGAAAGATGACAAGCCCCCGACCATGTTTCTTTCAAGTACTTACGCCATCACCACGTTTCCTTCCGTTCTACACATATCAATGAGGTCGTCTGAGTAATATCTCGCATCTGATTGGCTAGCTACACGAGTCTGTGCAAGGGTGGGAAACGACGCACGAACTCTTTGACACCACTTGATAGGCTGGTCAGAAGGATAAATGGAGCTGGAAGAGGACAAGGAAGAGGGCTAGGAAGAGCGATTTGAAGGAGGTGGAATGGGGATTTGGGGATCAGGCGATGAAGTCGTGATGGTGGTGGGTGCGACGTGATGGGAGATACTCGCGAATGCGGGTCTGTACGCCTTGTGGAGTACACATGGATCTATTAGTGTGGTAGAGGAAGGACTAAGCTCGTGCATAGTGTGTGCCAATCTAGATATCTCGTTCGACGGGCAAGATTTGTTTGTTTTGGCATTGGGCTTATCCCTCAATCTTGAACACCAACTCATTTACGCTTTCCACCCAGCCTCATTCCTGACCAAAGCCCTCTCATGCCATTCCTTCAATTTCGGAAACCCTGCCCTCTCAAAATACCCCCTCTGATCCGCAATATCCATCCCCAACTCATATTCAAATCACTCAACCCCATATTCTCTCCTTCACAACATGGCTTCTCTTTAACGCATCCTCTAGCACCTAAAAAATTGCAATCTAGTCTTTCAGAGAATGTCCGACGATGGGGGAACCGAGAAGGTTGATGAGATGGCGAACAGCCCAAGGAAATTGCTGCGCTGTAACCTCGAAATAAGGGCGAAGTTGGCTTTAAGGCCCAGGGTTCCCGTAGCAAATATCGAAAAAAGCTATCCGGACACTTATCTTCCTCACTCTCTGGAGTCTAACCCCCTCTCCAAACTCCTCACTCGACTATTCGAGAATAAGTTTGCTTTTTGTGAGAAGGCCGCGAAGGTATTGGACCGTTCGCGGCTTCAACCCATTGTTCGTTTTGAGCGTCAGAACAGGCGATTTTCCAAGCGAATGCACGGCTTTCAATTTGTCGTAATGGGTGGGAAGCGGCGACCGTAGTTGATGAGTTTGTATTCGATGCCGTGAGGTGCATTGCTTTCTTGTAGCGCTCAGGGGACACGAATAGGTTGCGAGGAGGAGAGGTTTGGAGGGTTAGGATGAGTGTTTGGGTTTGTAGGGCCATTGCCGAGCTGGTCTTGGCACAGAGGGTTTCGCACTCAGAACCCTGGAAGGTAGGATCCTAGAATGGTGAGGCTAAGGACCAGCAGAGGAATTTTGGTGGTGCCAGATGATATTAGGGACTGGCTGATAGCTTTATGCAGTTGAAACCATGGTTTTGGAGGCCTTAATCTTGGCCACCAGGCGTGTTTGGTATATAGTGATTACGAGAGATGTGATCTACGAAACTGTCGATGCCAAGGTTGGAGGGTTCAGAAGGCAAAATAACAGATTGTTTCAATTCATTTTCTATCTATCGTTCAATCCCTCACAGAAGTCACATGAGATTCAGACCTCGACCTGTACCGAGATGAATGGGGATAAGGACCTCTTTGAGAATTGCACTCAGAGAGGTCGAGTGCCTGTAAATCGCACAGGATTCATGAAGGATTGGGAAAGTGATATGGCCGTGATACAAGCAGAGAAAAGGATAAGGGGGATTCTGAATAAGGCCAGTCGTGGGGCGACGAGAGAACGATGCCAGATCACAGAAGATTCAGGAATCGTGCCTCCGTCATTGTGAGTGCTAAGAGGAAAGGAATACCATTAGATGAAGAAACACACTCAACCATAAACCACCGGAGTCTTGAGATGCATCGGAGTAGGGCATGAGTGAGGCTCGTGGATGTCCAATGGCCTTTTTTACCAGTTAGACCTAGACTAAAAAGGTGTCGAAAACCTCTCAATTGTTAAAGTTTGCAGGAGGATCCTCTCAAAGTCCCAGCCTAAGCCCTGAAATAGTTCTAAGAAGTTTATGGGCAACACCGGAATGCCAGGCTGATTCGCCGTTGTTTCCCGCTGCTGAGAGATAACTCATGGTTAGTAATGATCAATAAGATCATGGCACTCCGTAGGATCGTATGCGTGCCCGAACTGATTGGGGGTCCCACCATCGCTAGCTGGGCGGCGATTGGTGTAGTACCGTGCAGAGCGTGGACGGCTGGGGCCGCTGTATCGTCCACGGCTACGCCCACGACGTCCAGTATCCGGTGACTGGTGGGAAGCTCGATTGATGGAGCCGGCACCGCGCGGACCACTGCCTCGTCCCCGGTGGTGTCCGCGCTCGTTGGGACCCACGGAGCCGTCATAGCTAGTCAACCGTACACCCTCCTGATGTTGACCTTGTCCATGTGTATCAGGAAACATATTAGGGGACGTATTGTGTTGTCTCGTTTTATTTGATTGGTGCTGGTGCTGATTGTCGCTCTTCTTTGGATCTTGACCAGATTTCTCGTTCAATAGAATCTTGACTGGTTCTCCACCATCATCATTGTCACCGTCACTCCATCCCTCCATCTCCTCTTGAGCACGCACTCGCGCTTCTTCCGTGAGAGCAGCAAGTCGAGCGGCCTTTGAAGCTTCGCGTATCGACTCCGCAGTCGGCGAACCACGTATGGTCGCTTCGCGAACACAGATAGCAAGCATAGCATGAACAGTGTAGACAGCATCGTTGCCTGCATTGTGAAGGTTCCAAGCGACGGTGTCGAAGTCATAGAGAATGTTGCCTAGTTTCGTTGGATTAGGCTCACGCTTCCAAACGCGGTACAGAGATGCAGTGTCCAGCGTTTCCAGCATGTTTGGCAAATCCATCGCTTTGAAACCGAGCTGATTAAGGTAACGAATATCTCCAGTCGGGTCGTGCCCAAGGAAGATGAGGTTGCGTTGCTCAGAGAGATCGATCTTCTGCATCAACTCAGCAATTGACTTCTCAGAATCATTCTCTTTCCGATGATTGCAGAACGGCGGTTTGAAACACGTCGCGATCACCTCAGATACTTCATCGAGCCTGACAAACTCCGAGTCACCAAACTCAAAATTCCCAGCGCATCCGGAGACGAATTCTACATTATTTAAATGCCTGTGCTCATAGATGCGGAGGTGGCGAGCTCGGATCTTGGATCTCCAAGCTTCGCCGTCCTTGCCAGGTGCAACCCCATTGAGATCACGGGTATCCAGGGTTGCAATTCCGACTTCGGTAATTTTGTTGTGATCTCGCTCATATGATTCGACATCGACCGACACAATAACAACGTCTTTCTCAAAGGGGAACGGAACTGGCAGCGAGGCATTAATAGATGTAATGGAAAGTTTCCCAGCGCCTTCCTCTTCAGACTTCCGGGGTTCCTCCCAAGTCAAGTCTACGTTTCCAGGTAGGTTAGGACCTGGAGTTCAGGATTAGCTGAGATGTGTAGTTCGTATGTGGCGACAGTACTTACCATTTTTCTTCGCTAGCCGCAGACCGAGATAGCGCTGAGCGCGTTTGAATTGCATTCCCATATTCTGCTGTTTTATGATCCTCTCCTGTTTCTTCTTAAGCTTCTGTGCTTTGCCTTTAGCCCTCTGGAGATCAAGCAGCTCCTCCATCTGCTGTTTGAAGTACTCCAGGGTGCGCTTCTCCAGTGGCGGCGATATTTTCTCTCCAGGAGCCCGGAAAGAAGGAGAAGGAACTGCTTCAACCATGTCGTCAAATTGTTGTCGCGAATGAGAGCGGCCTAAGTATCGAGGAGTGCAGCGGGGATGCTCTGGAAAGGGGCTCACTAGGCCGTTATTGCGTTGCTCGTCAGTGATTTTCAATCCGAGCCTGAGAAGTAGATTAATTTCCTTCAGCAAAGTCTGGAATTGTTCTTCGTGAACAAGAATAAGGGGTTTGATCTCATCAAGGTCCCAGACGTAATATCTGCCAGATTTATCAATACTATTGAGGGGAGATTGAAGGGATAGTGGTGGCTCACAGGTCCCACTCACGTGCCCAGAATTTGCCAGCGTCAAAGAAATGAGTTGCAATATCTTGCTTGAAATTCTTGTTGCAGAATTTGTATGGATATTTAGCAAGAGCGAAGATGGGAGTATATTCCTGGCGAGCAGAAGCAAGAGTTCCTTTCTGGAGTCTGGGAGCAGGCAGCTTTGTGGTCGCAAAAGAGGAGAGGTTTGGCTGAGAACCCAAGTTCCATGAACTTGCTTGGTCTTGCATCCAGACAAATTGACGTTCAGGATTCGCCAGGTGTGGGACAGAGGGGATAGATGAAGTACTTGTACCTTGAGTATTGCCGGAAGATTGGGTGGTGGAGACTTGCTGGGTTAGTTCGGGACGACCCGGTTGGCTCACGCGTCTCGTAGGTTCGGATTGCTTGTAGGGCGGAGGGCCTCCACTGAGGCTCAGTGACACGCCGCCAGTCGTATCATCGTCGCTAACTGGCCCATGGTCATTTTCTACGAACTTATCTGGTAATGCTTGCAAATCGGAGCTGACAAGCTCGCGGAGTCTGTTAAGACGCGATGCAGATGCCATGGCCTGAGCAGTGGAAAGGGCTCGACGTTGCGAGACGTGGCACCGAAGGAGGTAATAGGAAGTGGGTTTGGTGGCGGTCACGGCAGGGGTAGTCGGGCGGTAGAGAATGAAGGGCGGGCGCGTAAGCATGGGGGATGAAGGCGATCGGGCATGAAAGGTGCGTTTGCCTAACGCCAGATGGAAGCAGCAAATAACTTGGAAGGCAGGCGCGAGACCCAGCTCTGTGAATTTGTGATAGCAGAACTCAGCGGGCACTATTGAGCACACGGCGCTTGTGAATTTCTTTTCTGCTCCCGCTTACGGCATAGGATTCAATCTGGAGCTTCAGCGTTGCCTACACCACGACTACAGAATCCATACATGACCCTATATGCTACACTGAAGTGTTCTACCCAGACACTACGACTCCCCACAGTCCGCTTTAAAGCATCAGGCCACGCGCAGACGTGTAATATGCTGGGGACTAGGAAGGGCTGTTCTGCCCTCGAAGGGCGGTGAAGGCTAGGACGTGCAGGAGGGGAGGGTATTGAAGAAAGGAATGTAATATTAGGTTTACCACATTTCTGTCGTGTTTCTGCGGATGTATCACTGTGGCGCTGACAGTTGATGAAGGCGGAATGGACTCACGTAGCGCCTAGGTGAGGTCAAACGCGGTTGCCTGCCAAGCATCTACGAGTGGTCCGTGCACTGGTCGCATCAACAAGTTACAAGTTACAAGTTGCTACGTTCCTCACCCGGAGCCATCACGGCGCTGGACTACCCCATCTCCGCTACCCTCTCCTCTACCCCGATTCTACTCTGCAACATTATTGACGCGTGGCTGGAGTGTCTGACGCGTCTGTCTGGCATTCCTGACCCGCCGCACCTCCTGCGATGCGCCATGGCAGACGATGCCACTGCAAGTGCGCTGTCCGACATGTCACCTCAACCCACTGCAAACCCTGACGCCCAAACCACCGTCAACGACTTCCTCGACTACACCGAATTCTTCCCCTCGGACTTGATCCGCTCGCTGCGCCTCATCCGCGACCTCGACAGCAACTACCTTGATGCTACCGAAGCCGTCCATGAGCTCACCAAGACATATGGCAATCTTCCTCATATTCCCGAAAGTGAGCGGCCGCGACCCCAGTACCTGCGCAAAGAGATTGCCGCGCAGCTCGATCAGGCCGTGTACTGCAGGGAATCGACTTATGCCGAGGCCGCCCGCCTCTACGAGGTTGCAGAACGTCATTGCCATCGCCTGAAGATAATCAAGAGGAAGCTTCAGGCGCTGCCCCAGCCACCATCGCGCGACCCTACCCCGGCCCCTGTATCTCCCCAGGCAACGCGATCAGCCAACCGCGGCTACGAGAGAACCCCGCGCATTCATCTACACTTTGATGGTGGACGGCATGGCGCGAGCTCGACAGCGCGCCCCAGGGACCGCAGCCGGAAGCCAACCGCGCCGCTGCCCAGAGCGCTTTCGCTAGATAGTTTAAGCTCCTCAGATATGTCTGATGCTGAGTCGGAAGTGAGGTCGACCATCGACCTGGCAACGGCGCATTCGCCCAAGAAGATCAAGGAGAAGACGCCGAAACCCCCGAAGCCTGCGCGCTTTCGTATGCCTGGTAGCCAAGGTACAAACGTTCACAGTTCGATTGCCGGCATATCGACAAGCAATGCGCTGGCGAAGCTGTCTCCCCCACCAGCGGATGCTCGACCCGGCAGCAAATTCGCGCCCTGGTTTAAGTTGACAGAGTATGAAATGGCAGTACTTCGGAAACAGATGAAAAAGAATGCAATATGGTGTCCCAGCGACACCATGATTCGTCGTGAACTGGAGAGGAAAGGCCGTGGACATGTAAACTATGATAAGGAAAAAGCGCGCTGTGAGGCTACTGGTGAAGAGTTTATTGACGAAGACCTTGAGGAGCCGTCTGTGCCGAAAGTCAATCCTCCAGCTCTCGTCAATCCAAATCCGCCCGCTGATGCCGCTCCTCCTACCCCAAACCCAGCACCTGCTCCCGTCGAGCCTCCGAAAGATACTGTTAGAGAGGATACAGCCACGGTCAACAAAGGCATGAAGCTAAATGAGGCCAAAGAGGCAAAGAAGGTCAAGCGGGAATCACAACGAGAACAGGCCATGCGCGACGCACAGGGACTTGAAGATGCTACAAGGAAGATCAAGGAGGCCGCGGAGAACCTCAAGGAGCTCAATTTTGCTTCAGACAGTGTTAATGTCACTCCAACCGCGCAGAGGAGGAAGTCGACCACTAAGACAACGAACAAACGCAAACGCGAATGCACTCCACCCCCGCCACCTGCAGCCGACACGCCTACCACTATCACACGAGAGGCATCCTCGGTTTCCCAAGACAGCGGAACCAAACCACCTGATCCAAAACGTCTCCGGCTGCAAAACCTCCCACCTCTAGCACCAGCACCAGCACCAGCACCCACACCCGTCGCACCCACCCCTGCAACAGTAACCACCCCTAAAGTGACAACACCCATAATAACCACGCCGGTTGTTCACACTCCTATTCCGCTCCCGGATCCAATCAAGACGATTACCGTGCAAGTGCCTCTTGCACCTGCAGGCCCAAGTACCCCCAAAAGCGCCACAAAACCAGCTTCCACAGCGCCCAGCCGACACGTGACGCCTGCGCTCCCCTCTCCGACGCAGAACAAGAAGCCCCAAGAAGCCGTTCCAACGCTAGCTCAGCCAACTCAGCCCACCGTTACAGCGGCCTCATCTCGTCCTCGCCGAGAGTCCGTTGCTTCCAAAGTTCCTACCCCGCCTCCTGCTCCAGTTGAACCAGTGCAGCCTCCGAAGGCACGGAAGACACCGACGCCAGCTCCCGAGCCTGTTCGCTCATCGCCTGGTCCTGTTACACGCCCGCGATCTTCACGAGGCCACATGCCAACACCAAAAGCCCAGAGCGAAGAGCCCAAACTCAACGACCTAGGCAGGAACACTCGGGAGCTTCGGCGTCACAGCATCTTCAGTCAATCTGCAGTTACAGCTACTCCTGTGCCTACTCGTATGAGTACGCGCAAGAAGCCACCCCCTAAAGGTGATATTACATCGGCTGAAGATGGACAGAAGACTGTGACAAATGTAAAGCGAGCCCAGGGTAGCAAGAACAAGAAGAAAAAGAAGGCAGACGAGGAGCCAACCGAGCCACTAGAAGAGATCGATCCCAATGAGCCGCGATACTGCATTTGCGATGACGTGAGTTTCGGGCAGATGATTCAGTGCGACAATAATGCAAGTTTATCCCCTTACCTCTTTCTTCCTGTTCAAAAGACTAACTGTCAATAGTGCGAGAAAGAATGGTTCCATCTTGATTGCGTGCATATGACTGAGAAGGAAATTCCTTCCCGTCGCGCCAAATGGTACTGTCCGGACTGTCGTGCGCAACTAGGCACCGACGCATATGGCAATCCACTCGTTCCTCCAGCGTTGCCTGGTCGGCGTGGAAATCGGTAGGTCTCCTTGTTTCTCTCCTCGGCAGCATACTGAGTTATTGAGGGGCTGGAGTACTTAAAGGTTATCTAGGTCGGTATAGCGGACAGACCGCGGCTTTGGAATTCTGGAATTGGATGGGAACATGCTCGGATCTGCTGTATGATATAAACAGTGGAATTATACGTGTGGCGCAGTGTGGACTCCTAGGTCTCAGGACTGATTCTTTAGACGGATTTGTGCAGGCCCGTGTTCTACAATATGCATGTATAAATTGGCTTTCGATCAGCCATGAATTTTATCGATCAATCCGAATAAGCCTTCGTCATTTCCACAGCCAGGGTAAGACCAAGATCTCAGTGATGTGCAGCGGATGATGTGCAAGGCTTATTTCAGCCTCAGCTTTGCCCCGCTTGATCTTTCCTAAACCAATACGAGCGCCCAGCGGGGCTGAGCGCGAAAAGGGACTGTCAACCTCAACCCTCGCCATCTTCCCGCCTCTACCCCTCAGCTTCCTCCAACATCATTCACTTTACATCTATACCGAAGATTCCTTTCCCCCCCGAGTGATATACCCGTTGAGTGCTCTTGTCCATACGCAGTCGCTGTTGGGGCACGACTAGGTGCCTGTATCGAAGTAAAAATGACAGTGTTTGTTACATTTTCGATGGGCGCGAAGGAGAGCTACTTCTTCAATAGCCCTACACATTGGGCATGGTAAGTCTCCTATCTATCTTGAGCCTGTGTGCCATCTCTCTTCATGGACTACTTCAAGACCAATCTGCACCATCAAGACCTAGACTCCAGCCTTGTCGAATCTAGCAACTGAGGCCAAATTCGGTTATCACGATTCACTAACTTGACTCCGAATAGGCATAACCTTCCCCCAGATGTGGAGGCTCTCTTTACAAAAACTCCAGCTATAAAAGATGTCCTAGAACTCGCGTTGGGTGAGAGCGGGACATATTTTATTAGTTATCGTGATCACGATGGCCAGATTTTCTGCAGTAGGTTTATCTTTCTATTACTTTTATTGTTTGATTCTTTTCAGAGCCTGACTTGGATTCACCAACATGAGCTTTTCTATCCTTAAATTAAGACGTTCAAAGCGCACGCTACCTCGTCATACACCTTACACTCACACTGATTCTAGGACACTACAACCTCCCAAACCCTCTAACAACCTACCTCTACCACTCCCATCCCCACGTTATCCGCGATCTAACAACCCTCTCCATTACCCTCGGACCCTACGAATCCTACTACGCGCACGACAAGTCCTCCGCCTCCTGGGCAAATCTCCCCCCAACCCTCGACAAAGCCATTCTAGGACGCCTAGAATCTCAAGACCCGTGGAAGACAGTTTGGAGAGAGAACGGCCAGGAAGCACCAAGTTTTGTTAGTCTAGGTGCCGATGGCAGTTATTTCATGAGGACTGTGAGAGGAGGGGGAAGTTGGGATTTGAAGAGCAAGGAGGAGGGGATGATGGGGACGAATAAATTTCTGGAGGAGTCGAAAGATTTTACTGGGATTGCTGTAAGTGCATTGAAACTTTGCGTCTTGCTTATTTTTTCTTAAGTTACCTGAGTATTTGTGCTGATCTATGATTCGATGTAACAGGGATTATACCTCTTTCCACAGCACCCAAAATCCTACGTTCTACTTCTCACTTCTGGGAAAGCCTTCTCCAATCTCCCAGAATTCACATGGACGGATTACAACAAAATGGCACCATCCCTCCCCAACCTCGTTCAAACCCTTGCACCAATTCCACCTGTCCCACAACCGAAACCCCTGCAAGCACCCGCACCCGCCTCTCAACCCGTCCAACAGCAAACAGGTGGATGCTGTCCAACCGGCCCACAAACCCCCCATAACTGCTGTCCCCAAACACCCCAGTACGTTCATCCCTTGACGCCTTTGGGACTAGGGTTCCCGCCACCGTACTCGCAACCGCAACAGCAACCGCTACAGCAACCGCTACAACAACCGCTACCCCAACAGCAGTATTACTTGGCAACGGGACAACCGGGTGGTGCTGTATATGCGAATGGGCAGTCGACAGGGGTTGTGTATGCTCAGAATACGGGACAGCAGATGCAGGTGCCGATGCAGTATCAGCAACCCAACGCGTTTGCCCCGGGGCCAAGGTAAAAAGAGAGATAAGCTGCGGTTTTCGGCGGAGAGAGGGTATATATGGAATTTGAATTTCTGGATTGGATGAGCAGCGCTGGTCTAGATTGGGTTTGGGACTGGAAAGTCAAATGAAGTGGCGCAACCTTTTTGGGTTTCGGGTCTTTGTTGTTATATATGTTCGCGCTTGAAACCTTAATATACCCAGAACTTTTTTTCTCTTATCGCTCCATCCGTACCCCATGCTTCGAGATTGTAGTCTCCTCTCCACTACCGTGATTCAATAATATATTGCGGACTTTACAGGCATCTTGGCTGCTTTTAAGTCCTGGCTAAATTTCTTTAGATGGAAGCCGGATCTAGTCTGATTACCGAGTTTCAGGAGTTAATGTTAGTGTGGCTGTTAAGAAACATAATTAGCTACGAGCATATTACAGGATACATCATGTAAATGAAGCGGATGTGAACATGCCTAGGCAGTCCCCAGGGAGACCGCAGTCGCAGACACAGAAGCACAAGACGGGTCTATTAACGACACCACAAACTAGCATCTGCTCTACACGAATGTAGGTATAGCCAAAGAATCGCCTTGTTTATTGGTAAGTATACTTAAGCTGAAGCTGAACTAAGGAGACAGAACTGTTTTAGGGCGGTCGGGGAACCAAAGTATCATATGTTCACATATCAACGTGATACAGGCAAGGTTGAGTTGGATTAACGGACCGATCGGTATTAGGAAGCAGAACGCAATACAAAAGATTCCAGGGCTGTTTTAGGTCCTTTTGAGTTTAGAAGAAGTTTGGAATCTCTTTGTGACGGATGAAAAGGTGCGAAAGAAGTGTATGGCTCTTCTTTTAAGTAGCAGTGTTGAAAGGTAGTAGCTACAGACATGAGACTAGAGCGAGCGATTATACAGGGATTTTGCCTTCTCTTAGTGGTTTTAAGGAGTAAAATTGAGCGTATCATGGTGATGGTTGAGAATAGACTGTAGTTTATAATGTTTTATTTTAAGGCCACTACATTATTTATAGGACTGTTAGAGTTTAAATGGATAGTTCCACGTCTACTTAGGTCTATTAGAGACTCTCTGAAAGTCAAGAACTTAGAATAAGTGCTTAAAAGGTTATCTTTGGCTTCTACTTTAATAGATTTGTCACGGGCGCTCAGATCCGTAGGATCATCGGCACGACTATATGCGCTAAATCGACAGGCAAAAGGCATACACAAGTTGAATCAGCAAGGATTCAAATCGCATAGTCGAAATTTATGAGCGAGATGGAATGCCCCCCAGGTGCTAGGTCCGATCAAGATCTTTGATCTAGCCCGCTTACGGGTCCTCATGAGTCCAACCCATTACAATAGTCTTACAAAGCTTCTCTTTTATCAAAATTAAACAGCTTTTATTAAATAATTAGGACTTATACACCTGAATTACCTCTTAAGTAACACTTACTCTCCTAGCACTGGTCCTCCAACTACTGCTAAGACGCTGAGAACGCGTCTATCTCTATCTAATTCTCTATAGCATCAACATCTAAATTAAAACCTTAGGAGACTTGCTTTTATATTCCTTTTACGCTTTTAATTTAACTATTTGCGTCTCCCTTTATTATTCAACTAGTTTATACAGCTATGCTTTAGTATTTACCGAGTTAAAGCTATGGGATTGCGTTGTACGTAGCTTTAATTCACGCGACCCTTCGTCAGGGTGAATGTGGGTCTATGACTCACACTGGCTTCTTATCGAGGACTACCGCTGTTCTATCATCTGTATATTCGCCTCATAGCTCTCTCAAGCTCCAAAGACCTTACAGCTCAACTCAGTCTACCTAGTTTGGTCCTCACTACCTGATTGACTACTCGTACCTCCATATAAGACTTCCTTTATCTGTCAGCTTTAACTAACCGTGCAATATGTCCCAACCATGATCATAAGGCTAGTGCTGTGCTATATGGCGTTCGACTACATGCAGTTGCCTACAGAGCGAGCCGCAGCAGCTTCCGCCAAAGCTGCAGCAAGCGAAGGAAGCGATAAAGTCTGGTCGTTAGTAATTTTACTAGTAATGGTAACACACGTCGAGAACTACGCAATCGGCACGGGAAATGTATCGTGGCAGCAATCAGAGTACGTATCCCACCCCATCCCATCTCCTCTTCCACCCACCTCGTAAATCTAGCACACTCCCAGTCTCTTCCTCCTCTGCGTCCGCTCCCTCAGTAGCGCGCTCGCCACAACCACGAAACTGACCCTCCAACTTCCTCATCAGTATCACCTTCCTCCCTATGATGGAATTTTTCACACCGGTTGGCACGTTTTGTTGTATAGAATTGTTTGTGTGGGGGTGCAGGAGATGATTTGGTAGATTTACCCTAAAACAGCAAGGTTGTTGAGAGGGAGTGGGAGTGTAGAAGAGAGTTCGAGATAGGCGAGGGAGAAGAGGGGAGAAGTAGGTAGAGAGTAGATAGGCGATGGTGGTAGTGAGCAATTGAATATGATTTGAAGTCAGGGTATGGAATCGCGCAGGATCGACAAAGTGTGGGTACGCCTTGATTCCTGGAGAATTGAAAAGAAAATACGAAAAGAAAGATTTCGGCAGAGACGTGGTTCGATTCTGTGCTACTCACCGACCACGATGATTTGCAGAAGGGTCCCTCGTGCCCTGTTTTGCACACCAGACTTATGCTTATTATGCGGATCAGTTAGTCTATGGATGGCAAAAATGAGTCGGAGTATGGATGTCTGACTCTGGGATTTCGATTAGATTCTGTGTTGTGAGAATGGAAGGTAGGCATGCAGAGGGGTCGAGTGGTGCAGCGACCAGACAATATGTACAAGTCCAAATGAGGCTGAGTAACAAAAAAGGAGAAAAGAAATCGGTTGCAACCTCCCCAATTCGTTCAAAGTACAATGCTCACGTAGTCACGGCCTCGAAATCCACGCATATTCTTGCAACAGTACGCGATCACAGCCTTGAAATCCACACGTCTCCCTGCAGCAATACGCGAATGCTTTCAAATCCAGTGTGACCAGCCGCGGGCTTGATCATCCTACGCATATGACTCAAGAAGCACAGTGAGAGGGACATCGATTATCTTGAGTTATGCACGGTGTGTCTACGATGCGTAGAGCATACAGCCGATTCTGGAGGCTAACTCATTATTTACCAGGCAAAGAATAAAAAATCTCTATGCAATCGGGCAGAAGTTATGAGCTTATGGGAGCGTTGGTTGTCTGAAGCATCGTAGCAATGATCATTCATTACAATTGAGGAAGAATGGAAGAATCTTTAGGTGCGTTGGACATGTAAAGTACGAAGATGCAGGCAGGGAAGAGCGGTTTTTGTGGTGTATTGTATAATACATACCATGTGACGTGACTAGCATAACTCGTACCGATGGGATTTAAAGGCCGTTAGAGGTAAGCTATGGCCGTGTACGTCCTTCGAAGGTCGAGAGGCATGATCGGGGAGAATTATTCTGGGACAAAGACAAGAGTAAAGTTTATTTACATGTTTGTTAGTAACGACATGTGGTTCCAGCTTACATCCAGATACCCCTCGCCATCAACACCACTAACGGCCTTTGACGCTTGTCCTTGATGTGACAGCGACGCCGAGGAGCCCTTCTACCGCAGGTGATCGCTCAGAAAGTCGGTTTTTCTTTACCCCCTTCTTCCACGCGTGTTTACCTAGAAGCCTGCTCCTACAATGATCCCAAGACTCGAAAGACCTGCCCAAACACCGCCTTGTTGAACTACATATGGAGGGCAGTATCTAGAGCAGTATGTTAGGTTGATCCAAAGCCGACCTCATAGACGTCAATATCTGCCACTTACAGCCGACCCGCAAGCATAAAGAGACCAGACCAAAAGATCCACAAGGTCCCGCATTGCAGCAGCGGAAACAACATAATCGCTCCATGCAGCGTCTTGTGCAGCAAGGTCTCTCTGTGCTTGCATGGATTCAAGATTATCTCATCGATGGACTGGTGGATGTACACCGGGGAGGATACAAGCAGGAAGATGGTCATCAACAAAGCGGCTAGAGCACCAGAGTACATCATGTGCGCACCAAATGGCACAGATTCATACGCTGGGCTGCTAATCCTATAGTACCCTTTAGTTGCTGCAAGATGTACAGTCTTGCCTAGAGGTATCAGGCTTAGCACCTGCAGGACATATTCCGCAAATAACGAGGAAAACACGGATGCGGCGTATGTGTAGTCGTGAACGCGGTACCAATCTGATGAACCGTCGTGATCGGAGGGGAAAGGGTGAACGTCTGACGCAAGGTAACGGGGTGTGACGGCAACGCCAGAATCGTATGTTCCGTACCGAGCGTCGTCTGCAGCGTACGAGTCGTCGTAGATGAGATTACGACGTCGAGGAGAAGGAGTGTGGTAATCGGATTCGTCAAGCCGAGTTTTCAGCATTGGGAGC
Organism: Lindgomyces ingoldianus; assembly: GCF_010093535.1. Classification (NCBI taxonomy): domain Eukaryota; kingdom Fungi; phylum Ascomycota; class Dothideomycetes; order Pleosporales; family Lindgomycetaceae; genus Lindgomyces; species Lindgomyces ingoldianus. The sequence goes on from NW_022985205.1 coordinate 457,072, forward strand.
TCTTTCCGTGTTCTTACGTCCAGTGTCTTTCCTTTCCCCGACCTCTTCGGATTCAGCCCCAGCAAGCCGAGGACTATCCAGCCCACCCTCGGTCTAAGACAGAATAATAGCACCAGCTCCCCGATTCCGAACGTTGCATCATAGCCAGGTGTCTTCTTGATCAGCCAAGCATTGATCGCGTTGGCTCCAAGATTCAGTGCTAGAGTCACGATCCACATATACAGGAAGGACCTGCTCAATGGCTTTCCCATCAGCCCACAAGTCAATCTTCTCACGACACGGCGATTCCCAAAAACAGCGCTGACTATCGCAGCGACGATATTGACGCCGATGAAGATGCTTGCGTACTCGGCGAAGGGCGGACACTTAGTTGTTTGAGCCTGTGGCGAAATCTTCCAACTCCAAGGGAGGAGCTCTGCGGTGGTTGGCCCTGGCACACCCCAGCCATAGCCATAAGCTGAAGGCTCTGCGTTGTCTGTCTGATTCATGTTCGGATGGGAGTTGGATGTGGTTTTCTAGGTCGGCAGCGGTGTTTATCAATAAAGAGATTCCCAGGCTGCCGTGTGCGGCTGAATCCAAGCGTGGTATAAACAGGCGAAGAGGCTTTGGAAGAAGCGATGGCGCTCGCCTTCCCTGATCATTGGATGGATGGCTCCATGTTCGATATGTGAAACAGAGTAAACTGTCGTTGGCAATAATACTCACGAAATCAGGGAGTCTCGAGTTCGTCGTCGTGACGCCAATTCCAAGTTTGGGTTATTAAGACTCACCGGAAGTCTTCAGTGGTGCTTTAGTCTGTTTCCACCTCTTTTCGTCCATGAACTCCATGCGTGCTGCCATGATGCTGTCGATTACAGCATAGCCACGAGCCTCCAAAAGTTCGACGTAGAGACCCGGGAAGAGCACTTTAGTGGAATGTCGGAAAGAAGAGATCAGCATGGTGGGCAAGAAACGTGAGAGGATGTGCAAAGAGTGAGAAATCTGGAAACCGAACCAGCAATACAAAGCGAAATGGTGGATTGATCGAACCCAGGGGAGATATAAATGGTGGGAAGACAAAGAGATTCGGGATTTAGATGTCCATTAAACGGTTAAAGTCATCGGAAACCACATGATCAACTCCTACCCTCTCTAGCTGAGAAAGAAGTTGCAAGCTAGAGACAGTAAGAACAATTTGCTATAATCTACTCTATGGTTATAGAAAAGACCATATTAAGAACTAAGCGCTCTTTTAAGCCGTTGTTAAAATTTTAAAGGTGATTTTTATCGTTTTTATCGTTTTTAGGGCAGGCGGATAACTAATGTAGGCGTATGACTGGTAGCATACGTTAGACTTCTTTAGATACAAGCACATGACCGCTTTAGCGTCCTTGGCAGCCTTTCACATGACCTAGATTCGTGTATCCTTCTCTAGTAGAGTTAGCCTTAGCAGTGCCTCTTCTAGGCTAGTTGTGCTATAATATCAAGTTGGAGATATTATAGCTTTTTCGCTATGTTTTTTGACTATCTTTATAACGGGCGCTCGGATCCATGGGATCATCGGCACGACTATATGCACCCAGCGACAGACAAAGGGCATGCCCAAGTTCGATCAGAGAGGATCCAGCTGGCATAGTCGGTATTGATGAGCGAGATGGGATGTCTCACGGATCCCGGGTCCCGTCCAGATCTTTGATCTGGCCCGCTTGTGGGTCCATATCCAGATCTTTTGATCTGTCCCGCTGGCGGGCCCTCATGGGTCCAACCCATCACAGCTAACTTGTTAAGAACACTATCCCCGAGCTAGACCTAAGCTAGCTAGGTATTACGGTATTTAAACCTAGTTCTATAGTAAGGACACAGTTCTTCTTCTTTGTCAAGTCAACACTGTTATCAAGCAATTGCTAGTTACGCTAAGCCTTTATACTTATTTAACCACATAGATGTAAAGCTTTTAATTTAACTAATCCCTAAAATAATCTTTCTAGGTATAATCAAGGTCTTAGATGGTATAGGAATACTAATCTTAATAATATTGCACAATTAGATAGAGTAAGGGGGCAATCTTTTAAGAAGTGCAGTAAGTAGGTAGTTAGATGAAGCTAAATAAGTATTTAAAGTAATATCTAAGCTTATAACTGTAACCTTGCAGGGGCACCTCTCCGTTATTGGCGATTGAAGGTATCTTCTCATTCTCGGTCTCAGAAAAGGTCACTCTTAGGGTGGTGCACAATCTTGGATTAAATCTGGTTTCGAAAAGAAGATACTTCTCAATCCGTTCGTAGCATTCCTAGCAGCGTTTCCATCAGGAAGTAGTACGATTTAACTTAGGCTTTCTAGACAAGTTACGTCTTACTTATTATATACTTTTGTTTGCTTCACCTAACAGTAGGAGTTAATATAATTAAGTTATAGTTTAGTTAAAGCTACTTATACTTCTTAACTTTTTACTAAAAGTTATAACATAACTGTTAAAGCTTTTAAAGTAGTAAAGTCCCTCTTACTTTTAATATAGCATGTAAAGCTATTTAATTTACTAAAAATAACTTTATAATATAGCTAGTTCTTTTAGAGTTATAAAGCTTTAATTATAAAGCCTAAGAGATAATTATAGTTATAAGTAACTATTTTTTTCTTTTTACTAAAGGCTCTCTTGCAGTTGTAGCTTGTAGAGGGTATACATAGGAAATTAAGTGCTATTTTAAAGAGTATAGGATAGTTGCGCTAACTAACCTAGAGCTACTAATCTAGAGGTTCCCTATACAAGAGACTGTTATCTTTTGCTATAATAAGGTTTTCTAAAAGGTTGTTATAGTACAAGGCAAGCTCTAAAGCTACACTAACATGTAAATAGTAGCATAAACACGCTTCTCTAGCCTTTACACACATTAGAGACTGCAACTTTAAAAAAGTCTACCTTAATTATATACTGCTTACTTTTAAGCCTTACTAATTAAATTATAATAGTTAAAAATGTAGTTACGTTTATTTGCCTTACATAATTATAGGTAGAGCAAAAGTATTAATTATACTACTTCCTGTTGGAAACGCTGATTCCTAGAACATATATAAGGCAATGACCCACCATTGCAAAGGCTGAAAATACTTGCCTGAACTTACCCAGTTCCTTTTCTCTTCACGCAGCGTCTTTACATTCACCAGATACTGTACGTAACAATCCACAAACAGTCCTCTTTGAGCTTTTGACTCTTGTGTGAAGCCAAAGCAAAAGTAAACCTTAGGCTCCTGAGAATTGTACTGCTTATATCTTATTCGTTGCAACTCCGTGACAGTCTAATAGAAACATAATTCTGGAGAAATTAAGTAATATCAATCTAAAATCAGGAAAAATTACTTTAGAGGTGGGTACATTTTAGTTCCTTTCTGTTTTATAGGTCTGCCAAAGTGTCTAGAACCTTCTCTTGTCGAGCGGAGAGAAGTATCGACTTTTCAACTAGATCGGCTGAGATGCGAAGCTCCTAGTACTAAAATACAACCTTTTTCCATGCCTTACGCGCTCCTGACCAAATCTTCCAATATTTCTTTCCTCCAGTTTACGACAATGCTTGAGTGAGTTTCATCTTCTACTCGGAGATGCCCTCTACCACCCAACCGTGCGGCTATCTGCTTACCGTGATTGAGTGGAACGAAAACATCGTGCTTTGCGTACCACAGTTGCACAGGTAGGTCGGCACGAATGTCCTCTATTCGAAAGCCATAGTCCATGCACATCACCTTGCCATCCTGCCCTATCCCATCATACCCCTGCGCGAAACTTTCTCGTGTCGATCGCAAAATTAATCGGAGAAAATCCTCATCCTTCATAACCTCGAGGTCCTTCTCATGAGCCCCGATGGAACCTGATGCAGATTGCAGCAAGAGCTCTAGACGCTTTTCGTCAGTCAGGTCCAATCGTCCAATTGGCTGCCTTTGCCAAAACCACCTGTTAGCCCACGAGGGGGCATAGCGATACCCCAGTGTGAATCCAAGCCAATTTAGCCATCTCGCGCCACTCATACCTATGTCAGGCGGTCCCAGGCCACAGACGATCGAAACACACTTGAGTTTCTCGCGAGGTAATGACACCGCACAAGCAAGTGCATATGGACCACCTCCTGATATGCCCTATCCAGCCGGCACTATTAGCAAATAGGTTGAGGCATTCTCAGGGATAACATATTGCACGTACCAGTACAGCATACTCATCCAGCTCCAGGTGCTTCGCAAGGAGTTCTAAGTCCTTCGGAAAATCAAGGAGTATTCGACTGGGATGCGGTGAGCTCCAACCTATCCCTGGTCTGTCAGCACCGATAATGCGGGCGCCTAATTTAAGGCCTAGGTCATGAAACTGGGCAGCCTCGATGCGAGAGCCCGGAATGCCATGTAGGTAAAGGATAGGCCGTCCCGTCTGCAAACCATACTGCGCATAACCGAGTTTTCGTCCGTCTGGGAGGGTAAAGGTATCCGAGCAATCGTTGTCAAGACGGTAGCGGCACTTGGAAGGCTCGCCTTTAACAGTTGCTGGAGTGCTGACTGCGGTGTTCGTTGTCGTAAAGCTAGTATATAATCGCAGAAGGTGTGCTCTTAAGTCCGATATTAGAGCCATGCTAGGTGTAAGAGGTTGCTGTATATTTTGCATTTACGATACCAGCGGTCCTGCTATAAGTAACCGTTTAACGGCTGACAATAAGGAAGTGAGTGACGGCCGCAATACCCTATCCTTTGAAGAATTCGGATATTTTAGGAGCTAGGCAAGCTATATCCAAGAGAGAGTCGGCGTTTTGGTAAGCCGGACGGCCGACGCGTTCCTCCAGGCCTCTCCGCAACCCTCTGGTCGGAGCGGTGAGCCGCGTGCCTTGGGAGTGGTGGGGGTACTAAGTGCCCACTATCTGCTTTGCTGGTTCATCGTAAATTCAGTAAAGGAGCACATCACGCAACCTCTGGGTGAAGAAAGAGTCTAAGGCTCTCCTGGATTCCTGCCTCAAACGGATACCTGCCATCTATTTAATTTAGGATCGCCATGTAGGATTGGGGAGTAATAGCTACTGCTTGGAAGGGATGGCTTGCGGCTACTCGTCACGGTGGATAGCTGTGCTCGGGACGGGTAAGCGCCCGCTTCGGGGCGCGGTTGCGGATGTGACTGCGTGGAGAGAGTGAGCTGAGAGCGTAGATCGGGATTCGGGATTCACTGTTGACCTTCACACTGATCTGTCTGGAATCAGACTAGCGTACGGCGGACTGCTCAGCCGCCTTGGCAACAACAGCCACTCGCTCATAGTTTACCTGCATATCTGCAACGCTTGAAAGGATTCACAAGGTCCGCTATCTGACAAAATCCCATACGGCATGCGGTGCGAAAATCGACGGAGACCAATATGCGTTAAATTAATCACAAGACATTATGTTCACGTGAGCATTACTCCGGACAACAGCACCCGACCATCGCCGTCTTCTCGCACCGTTTCTCCGTAGAACAATAACCCACAAGTAGCCACGCACCACAAACATCCCTTCCATCAATCTGACATGGAATCTCAAAAGTGCCAACAAGCTTCTCGCCTCTACTCCCCTTAGCATCACCTTTGTACCCGTCATCCAACTCTACCTGCTGCTTCAGAGCCAGGCACCCCTTCAACAACCCGCTTTCAGTGCGAACGAGGCGGATCTCCTCTGTGTCTACGCAGGCGGGCTCCTTGTGGTGAGGAAAATGAACCGAAGGAGGTATGAAGTGTACTCTGGTGGTAGCGGGCTCGCTACACTTGGTGTCAAGGATGATATTAAGGCTTGTGACGGATACGCCGCGACGACTGGTGAGGAAGGGGAACATGTTTCGTGTGAGGCTGAGGCGAAATTCCCGCTTTGCGTGGTGTGGCCGTTTCTTCTTTGTCCCGTGATGTTGGCAATTGTTCTTGCGTGTATGCTTTTGTTTGTGAGAGTTCGCTTCTTCATGGCTGTAATGGTGCTGCTTGCACTTGTTACACCATATCTTTCTGTAATCCTCCTTGCCCTCGACCCGGCACCCGCGGCTGTGGTTATAGTGGTCCCCCTCTTTGAAATTCTCTCTATCGTGCTCTCCATCATGCTCTCTTCGATCACAGCAAATACATTCGATTGCCCCCTCAAATTTCTTGCACGCTTCACACCCAACCTCCTTCCTTAACACTCTCCACACCTCAGGCATCTCATGCCTGACATCAAAGAAACGCAAACCATCGCCTGGGGTATGTCTCTGCGCAAGCTCGTTGCCCTCTCTTGCAAATTCTGGTCCGCCCTCTCTCGCCGTGAACTTGATATGCATGACCAGATCACTCAAACTATCAAAGTCAAACTGATTGTTTTCGGGCGGAAGCTCAATACGCCAGCATGACACAGCTCCTGTATACTCGAATGGTAAATATCGCTGGTCATTAAAGCTGAGTTCGAAGAGGCCAGAATCATTGACCCCGGCTGAGGTGGCAATTGCTTCAGTTCCTGCGAAGCGCTTCCAGACGTTTGGATCGTTTGGACAGGCGGTCGACAGAGGCTTGATGTCATGCATATACTTCTTTTTTGGGCAGCATTGACAGTTTTCCTGACCAGTGCGACGAGGTTGGAAACGAATGGTGCTGTTCAGCTGCTGGAGTTTGCAGTGAATACCGGTGTACGGTCCGGCGACGCAGGGAATACTCAATGAGATAGACTTGACCCGACGCATGTAGTGGCCTGGGTAATCCAAGTCGAAAAGCCACTCTGGTAGATCAACTTCACAACATCCGGTAGTTTTGAGCATGATAAATGCTGCAGGAAAGTGCAGTCGCAGCGAGACATGTTTGACAAGCTCGTACTCACGGCAGTCCTTTGTCATATGTGCGCGCTCTAATGACGACAGGGCTAGTTCGAGTTTTTCGGCTGCTAGGAGGCCTTCGTGGAGATTGTTCCAGCTACTTGCCGCGGAGGATATGAAGTTGAATGATGGATATCCTAGCTCGAATCTGAGAGCCTGCTGTGCCTCTTGCGCCGTCTGCAAAGCCAAGTCATAGCACTGTCGGTATAGCGCCGCGTTCTCTTGCTGCAAATAAAGGTACAGCTCGTACCTAGACGTCTTGTCACGTGCAAAGTCTTCCACTTCAGCCGAGTGCTCAATGCGGCGCTGATTGTTATTCAACTCTCTCAAAGCATTGTCGAGCCGGCGTCTAGCAGCTAGCCGTTGCCTTTTTATCTGCTGTATTTCCGAAACGGTGACATCGCACGTATGTTGCCAGTCCTGTTCACGGCGTGCCCAACCTGCCTCTGTGAGCGAGAGGTTAGCGCCCGCTGTTGAGATTTCAGCTACAGTATTCAATATCCTCGCAGCTGTGGCAAAACCAGTGCCCATCTTTACGCCCATTGGTAGTTGATTGAACTGCAGTGGTGTACCCATTATTCCAGCGACACCAAGCCACATATCCGGGACGGTAGCCATACCCTGCGCGACACCGTCGACAATCGTAGCGCTGGTTCGGCTGGCTGTTGAAGCTGTCACTCCGAAAACATGTGCTTGTTCGAGATCGATGAGTTTGGTTGCGATGAGTCGCTGGAAGTATTGCAATCTGGTAGTCGCGTTGATCATTTGTTTATCGAGAGCCTGGACGTCCCAGTCAGCTGCTCGGTAGTTGTTTTTAGAGATCTCAAGGCCCAGCTCCGTGATCTGGTGTTCCTGGGTAAACCGAAGAGACGATAGTGCCTCTGTATCCGCTTTCTCGATAGCTGAAAGCATAGCTGCCGCTGTGTTCTTGGCCAAAGCGACCCATGCCGTAGCTTTTGGCAGAACAAAGGTAAACCGGTAAGGATGGCAGCACGAAAAACAGAAAGAGTCACATGCCGTGTGCTGGTCACCTCCATTTATTGCATGAAGGTCAAATTTCTGGTTCGGTCCAAAATGCGCCATGTTGAGACCAAGGCTCCCACTCGGTTGTCGTCTCTTATTCATTTGAGATCGGATGGCATGGACACCTTCTTCAACAGAGGCGTAAAGCTCAATTAGCCTCGGGTTTAGTGGTGCCGCATATGGCTCAAAGGTAGAAACAGTCATTTCCCCATTAGTTGTATCCGTGGCATTGATCCAAGAGGGGTTTGAGCCAAGGACGCGCTGCATGAGCTTAAGTAAAGTAAGTGCTTGCTGTGAGGCTTCTAGTGAATTGCAGCCACGAAGAGTATTAGCCTCCTGCAACAACGTCTCGAGGTATTCGAGGGTGGCCGCTCGTGCACGTGCACTTACAGCTCCGACAGGGGAAGCGGGGCAACATGGTAGGTCTAGGTGGAGCCCTCGCTCATCGGTGCGTAGAGATGCCTGGTCTGCCCCCTCAGCCTTCTGTTCCTTTAGAACAATGGAAAACAGATCTACGCTGTCTTTTGAGAAAGGGTCGTTATGGCTCTTTCCTGAGACATGTGGATCTTCGAGGACTCCTTGCTTTTCTTTGTCCAGGCAACGCATCCAAGAATTATCTCTATCTAGAGGATCGTATGCTACTCGAAGCCACTTGGATGCTTCTTGGAAACGGCAATCTGTGCGTAGAGTGTTCGCGACCACCAAAGATGTGCTGAAAGTTCCAACTGGTGCAAGTGGCTTGCCTGGAGTAAAATAAAGGAAGTAAGGAAATGCGGCGAGCACTGATTGAAGCGAGGCTGGAAGAGGAAGTGCAGGCGGTTCTGTAGGGGTGATAGGCTCTGGAAGGACTGTCGCCGCGTCGGTGGCAATATCGTATCGGAATCCTAGTTCGGAACCACTCCCGAGGATAGTAAAAAAAAGGGAGTCAAATTTTCTACCGCAAAAATCGAGGTTGATGTCGCTCATCTGCCCATCCTTGAGAGGGATACCTTTACTCGAGCGTCTTGGGTCCAGAAGCACGCCCATATGTACTCGCGTCCAACGGAGATGAACAAGTGGGCTTAACTTCCAAGAGAGCATCTGCGGAGTTGGTGCGTCCCAATCAGACGTTGGGTCTGCATCCCTTGTTCTAGGATCAATTTGTGGTCCGGCATCGGCCAGTGGAGGGTCGATTCGAGGCGTGTTGACATGTAAGTCCGCGTTTTGGGGCGCGGGGACGTCGGTAACGTCAAACCAGCGGGCGTCCTCGAGCCAGAAGTAATACTCATCTATTACTGGTGCATGACTATCCTTGCAGAGACAGCATGGAGAGACGGTGTTTAAACCAGTGTAAGGGGTGGCGATAGGGAGGCTTGAAGCAGCCACGCGCAGGAATCTAGTTCCCATACGGACTGCTGCCTGGATCCATAATGGAATATGGTCAAGTGAAGATGCTCCAGGTAGGAGGGCATGTGTTGCTTTCGAAACCTTCAAGGACACGGGCGAGTCCGCTGTTACGCTAGAAGCTATTGCCCCATTCCCATCTTCAGGAATCGTGTTGGCAGGTATCGGGAGGGATGCGAGCCATGTTGGCCGACCGCTATGCCCAGGAGCTCCTAGGAGTCGCAGACCCTCATCGAGAGACTGAGTCTGTTTCCCGAGGACAAACTTCTGAGCGCTCGATACCCCTGCCAGCTCGTCTGTACCTGGTAGACCTTGAGCTTTGTCTTGCCAGAAAATGCCTCGTCCCGGTAGGGCTAACGTAGAGATACTTGCTCCTAAAAACGTCTTCAGCGACTGGAATCCCTCACATAAGGAAAGTTTCCCTGCTTCCTCCCATTGGATCCAGTTTTCATAGTAGTACTTCCTCCGTTGTGCAGCCTTCCATTTGTCGAATGATGAGAGCTCGAACTCCCAACGCTTGAGTAATGGATTGTCAATAGTGAACGTAGTGGACTCAAGGCCGAGGATCACTCGTTGCATGAAGCGTTGTGCTGCCGCAATTGCATCGTCAATGCGTGTAGTCTTCTGGTTAATGCAAGCCCCAACGTCTAGCAGTAGTCTGTCTGAGAGGTCTCCCAATGAGTGCCCTTGAAAGGCTATGTAAGCGAGAAGGGCATCTCGCGCACGCATCCGAAGCCCATTATTCAAGTCAACGACTAGTCCCAAGCGCAGTGGCGCGTCGTTCTTAGCCAGACAGGAGCGTTGCACAAATCGCGTAAGATTATCGTTACCAGTTGTACCGTCGATCTGTGCGTTCCCATCTAGGGCTGCCCAAGTGGCAGGGCGGCAGTGCTCAAGCTCTATTGTAGGAGCGTAGAAATGAGCTTTGAGCTTTTTGATGTAGCGACATGCCATCCAGAGACGTGTTACCCACCTCTCGTCTCCCAGGTTTGCCGGGACATTAGCGTCTGCTATCTTCCAGAGGCCTCCAGCCTGATAGTATTCTAAGACCATATCCGACAAGGCAATCTCAAGGCCGAGGAATCTCAGAAGCTGGGAAACAGGTTGGGGCCCATCTGAGGTCGCATGGTGGAAGAGAAGCCAGACTGGTGGACCACACACCTCGCTTACCCATCCTCGAAGCTTGGTGTAATCGAACAATCTTTCGAACCAATCGAACATTGCGGCGCTACGTTTCCAACTAGGTGCCACTCTTTGATCCTTCGTACCGTCGGGGGGGAAATAAGTGTCGTATACAGGCAAGAAGTTGAAATTAAAATCAACCTGATGTGGATGAAATACCTCGCTTTTAAGATAATACGACGTCCCATGAAACTTTCCTGCACGATCCAGTATGTATCCGAGTTCACTCTCCCATTCACAGGTACTCAAGCATGCTGAGAGACATAGCCTAGTTGCGAAAAGAATGGCTTTAAAGGCGCGCTGGTACGTTCTCCTAATGTCACGAAGTGTTGATATATACCTGTCGTCGAAGCCATGGAACCTTGTAATCTTTGATTCTGGCCCGTCAGAATTATGATGGGGCTTTTCGGGTTTCTTCTTAAGATATAAGCTTTTCAATGGCACCTCAATCAAGCAATGCTCTGTATCGAGACCCGTGTACTTGAGCACGAAGCCAGTATGAAATCTCTTCAGGTCGTCTTCATCATCGAAGTTCGGCTCTGGCTGCCTAAACTTAACGGTTATGTCATACGCGCCGCGACGCAACCGTATGGCCTGGGAGTAGCTGCATGGGATATTGCCATCGGTTTCCATGCCTTGTGAAAGTAAAGGCCATGTCTTTTGTCCTCTCTGAAGGTTGACGCACCATTGCTTGTACTTCTCGCAGTGACACGCTTCGTCATCACGTTCACGTCCAGGACAGCCAGCAGCAAAATGGTAGCAGCCGTCGCATTCGATTAATAAGACACCAGTCCATGTGACCGAGAATGGTTCCGCTCCGGAGAGAATCTCACCCGTCTCTTGATTGAGAGCATATCCATTCTTGAAGGACGCAAGGACACGCTGGCCCTGGCTAGCGTTGAGATAGAGACTAGGAATGATGGTAATGATTGGAGAGTTCCATGAGTTGTTGGCTGGGTCCCAACCGCTCACTCCACCTCTTGTTTCGAACCATTCATTATCGCTTGCCGCCCCATAGTAACAGCCAAGCAGTCCAGTACCCGTGAGACCAAGTAGAGAAGCGAAGGCACTCCCCGAAAATATGCTGAAATCGAAAGTTTGGGGTGGGTTGCCGGAGTCTTTCGGGTTCTCCCACGGTTGGTTGGCGCTGTTCTCATCGGCAATGAGAGAGCATAGAATCTTCCAGGCTAATTTCAAACCAACGCACTCACAACCATAGTCAACCGCACAGGCACACTCAGCACTGTCATTCCTAGTGGTAACAGACACCGCATCGTGAAGGTGGTGAGCAATGACACGACAGCGCTTTAGGAAGCGCGCAAATTCGACCTGGAAGAAGCCGAATCGCTTATGTACACTCGGTTCTTGAATCATGTACTGAGCTGCATGCTCATAATTGGTGAAGACCATGGCGAGGGGAGCCATCGCTGTCCGAGGCGCAAGGTAAACTGTTTGAAGAGCTTTTCTCTCTGCAGTATTTAGCTGGCGCAAGTCCCGCAAGGTTTTCAAGACTTCGCTGTTCCTGACTGGCAACTTCGCCCACAACAGTCCATTTTTGTTATCACGAACCTCAAAATGGAAAGGCGAGCACTCGCCAAATTGCCACATGCTAGCAGCGGTCTCGGCCACGGGAATTGGTGCCTCGAAGCGCCGATGTTCAGGTTTGACTACACGGCCTTCCTCCTCCAGGATCTCTGGGAAGAAATGCTCCGCAAAAATTGCTAACACGTTGCCGAGACTGCCCCCTGTGTCCCTAGAGCTCATACCACAAAGAGTAGCTTCGATCTTCGACCAAGGCCATTCGCTAGCCTCTTTCTCAGAGGTTTGTACATTGAGAAGTTTGCGACGCAAGGCCCAAAGTCCGTAAATGTCATCATCCTCCGGGACGTTGAGCGGATCGTCTTCAGACTCGTCTTCCTCGGTGACAGGATACGGATCGTCACCGCGCATATGCGCCTTGGTTGCGAAGAGGAACACAATCTCTCCAATAGTGAATTTTGACGCGTATAGCTTTGAGAGCACCTCCGCGAACCGAATGGTACACGTTGGCTTTGAGTCCCATCTATACGTTGTACCATCGAACCCAGCGAGCTTCGCGAGATCGTCAAGGTTCTCCGCGACGATCTTACACCATGAGGCGGATCGTTTTGAGCAATGAAGATTCTGCATGCTGTAGTCCTCTATACCCAAAAGAAGAGCCTCAACAGCCCATGTGCGCTGTGGTGAATCTTTGGGAGCACCAGACCAGAGAGCTAGCAGTTGGGTTTGTTGATCAGACTGAGATGTAGCCGCACCGTCCGTGGCACGTGTCCATGGAAGTCTCCACATCTCCTTCAGCATCAGCAGAGACGATAATTGAACAAGAAAGTCAGGATTTACGTTGTTGTTATCGAAAAGGTGAAGAACAGAGCAAATGTCGGCTAAGGTAGCCATGGACAAGCACTCTCCGCAACGCCCTCTTAGGCGCTGCCAGAGCCGAACGAACACGACCAGTTTGATGATTTCCCCAATCGGTGATTCGGTATTGAAAGTAATCAACAAGGATTCTGCGCAGCACGGTAAGCACGGAGGGTAACTGGCACCATTTGAGTCTTCGCGTTGGCGCGGACCGAACTTCACGATGCCACTGCCGTGCAGTTCAAGGAAATCGCAGTACGTGATTCCTGCGATTTCCAAAAACCATGCCACAGTTATAGAAGAAGAAATGGGTGTCCTGTCAAGATTCTGGAAGCTCATAAGCTGTAACGCCGTTTGCAGGGTCATCTTCCCACCGAATATGACAGTAGCTTCTTCAGCTGAAATGCAAAGGTATTCGCTAGCAAGGTCGCGGCGGACGGGAAAGCGCCAGATACTTTTCTGGAACGAAGGTGGCTCCAGCGACGCGTCCTGTGCAAGCTCCGTGATGTCCTTGTGGAACATTCTCATTGTCTCAAAACGTGATGTACCAAGTGCCTTGAGATATGTCCAGCAGACATCAAGACTTTGAGAGTACGGTAACTTGGAAGTCGCGAAGGTGGATTTCAGAACATCATACGCATTCGGGCTAGGCGCTGTGTGCGGTGTAGAGTGCTGTGGAAGAGCCTCCAAGATCCCAATCGATGTGAGAGAGCCAGGAAGCTGAAGTTTTTTACTGTTGGCAATGTCTAGGCTTTTGAGCCCTTGATCCAAGGTGTTGAAAACGACTCCAACTGGATTGGGAGTCTGCTGGCTGACGCCCAAAGCAAAAGACTCTAGGTTTTCGTTTACAATATCGATGTACGGTACAACCAGGTCCGAATTTGAGCTTGTGACTGAAATAGACCTAAAGTCCCCACGTCGAGACGTTAGGATATCCCCTAAGGTTTGCTGGCTGCCGACACCCGTTAGGTTGAGGAGATCTTGAAGGTATTGAACGGATCCGAAGGGTGACAGGTGGCAAGGGGGGATGCAATTCACTAGAGACCCTGTGTTAATGGGCTGAAATCCTGTTTCAGGACCAGAGTCGGTATCAGCGGGAGTCCGGGGTAATTTCTTGGCCAACTCATAGATGTCGCCAGCTTTTGGAAAAGCAACCGTACCAACTAGGGCGCTGGGAAACATGTTCTGGGGGATTTCTAGGACCTTGCTAGCAGACGTGAGGCCACGTGCATGGAGAGCTTCCATGTAGGAAAACCGCAGCTTCGTATCGAGGGTCACTGCTGGGTCAGTACAAGAATTATGACATCCAACAATGGAATTATTCAGAACTTACTGGAGAAGTCAGTCAATTTATAAAGTGTCCAGAGCTCCTCCACGGCTGTAGCAATAAATGTTGCTACACTGGTATTACCACCGAAAAGATTCAAGGCAGCGTTGTAAACGGACTGTCTCTCCGATTCGTCGAAGGGGTTCGAGAAAGAAAATGATGAGAATGAATGGAAGAATTGCACAACGGTATCCCTGTCATGGAAGCCATTTAGAAATGGGATACCAGAGGGTTGGAATGGAGGGGGTGGCTCAGTTGAAGATGCGACAAAGAGGATCTTGCTAAGGTCTTGAACGAAAGAATGGACCTTGTCTGCGAGGCTTCCAAGTATGTACTTCTTTGGTAGAAGGTTTGGAGTCGTGTGAGCTTGGAAAAATATAAGCCAAGATTTTTCGGTGACCTGTAAGAGATCGTCTACAGTTTTTAATGGGGCTCCAGCCGAAGTCTTCAAGTCCTCCAGGATCTTGCTGATCAAGTCCTCCTCATTAGGGACAACAATTTCAAGGATGATGACTAGATACTGAGTGGAGGAGAAGAGTGGAGTCCAAAATGTTTCAAGTATCTTGTCATCCGTGCCAGGATAGGCGAGCCATTGTGTTACTACTGAGCGAACATCGACATTCTTAGCAGGTTCTACGAAGATATGGGATGCGTTACCAACAGATGGCCGCAGTGCAACAATTCGTCGAATCGCCTGATACTGGTTTATAGTAACATCTCCGCTTGAGGTTAGAGTAGTGTGCTCCATTACGATACCGTCGATATCGGGTGAGTTGAGTACTCTAGCGTCGATGGCCTGGTTCATGAGGCTGATAAGAGTCGTCGTTGGACTGGTGATGAGAAACTGAATGCGCGTATCAAAGTCTTGCGTCAAGCTATAGGTAGTCGTCAGAGCGTAGAAAAAGGCGGCAGGCACCGTGAAAGGAGGGTCAAGTGCTGTGATATCTGTTGCTGGCAGCGCTGCACTGCCAGACAAAGACAATGATGCCGAAGAATTTGATGATGTGTGTGAAACAGTGGGTTTCACAGGGACGTCGAGGTTAGCTCTTCGACCCTCGCTCACTGTGTATTGCTCTAGCCGAACAGCCATAACAACGGAGAAAACAAAGTTGGCGAGCTGCAGAGCGTTGGCATTACGGATTGCATAATATGAAGTCCTCTCTCCTTCAAATTTCTCTCTCGCCTGGTCCATTTTATCAGGCTCACCGACACCGCCTACAGTATAGAGGTCTTCGAGGGACGGCACGGGGATGGGGAAAGCTACACCATTCAAATCAGCTGTAGGAAGCGGTGCCGTTGGAGGCGGGTCTATGGCGCGGTTGTAGATAAGCTCCAGAGCGATCTGGTGGGCTTGATCAGTAGTTATGAAGGTGACCATCTCTTCGAGCGAAGGGGAGCCCTCAGTCTGATCCTTTTGGAGAACGGCATCGATTGCATCACGAAGCGAAGCAAAGCTTGGTGGCCGCCCGTCCTTGGGTAGAGATACCAAAGTACTGCCGTCTGGAAGAGAAGTTGGAGGGACTTCTAGAAATAGGTAAATGTCGGTTGGTGCACGCATGTAATCGCTTCGATCAATAGACAGATCACGCGTTATCGGCGTCACATTGAAGTCCACAACATCTTCGTGGAGAAAGGCAGTAGTAGGTCCAGACTGCTTTACCTCGAAGCGAACATCAAAAGAAGTTGGAGTGGGGTACTCGTGTGCACTGTCAATTTTTGTAGGGTCGATGACAATAACTGCCGTTGCCATAGATAACAAATCAAGAGTGCCTGGTCTCAGATGCTGAATAATGCTCGTCTTGAGCCGCGTCGGATTGTCCAAGATTTCGAGCTCTGGTATCAAGGTAGGCGGCGGTTGCGAGAAGTCCGGTGCCGGAGCAAGTCCAGTAGCAGAGCCGAGCTCTCTGTCCATTTTTGGGGTTTCGACAGTCTTGTCGTAGGCCGTGACTGTGACATTTTGCAATGCATCGTGGAAAGCGGTCGCCGGCACTGGCTTCGAGGGGACAATGCGCACAAGGAGATAGGTTGGAGTGGACATGTCGTCGGCCCTGGGGTGTATAAAGCGCCGATGGCTGGCGGCTTGGCAGAACAACTAGTTACCGTGATTAATCAGCTAACGCACGGTCTCACCTGACGCACAGTTTTTATCTACAGTCCACCCGCTCTAACTTTTTAGCTACTATAGCTATAT